>NC_134363.1:52711713-53037963 GCF_048569485.1 Anomaloglossus baeobatrachus | reverse complement strand
GTATATTTATGTATGCCGCGGTGTTTGTGTGTTTGGTGTTGTGTGTGTGCAGCGTTGTCTGTGTGTGTGGGTGTCTGTGTATGGCGGTGTTTGTGGTTCCCTGTGTGTGTGTGTGTGTGTGTGTGTGTTGGGGGGAGGTGCGCACCTTCCCATCGTGCTACATCTCCCATGCTGCGCACTCCCCATCGTGCTACATCCCCCATGCTGCGCACCCCCCATCGTGCTACATCCCCCATCGTGCAACATCCCCCATGCTGCGCACTCCCCATCGTGCTACATCCCCCATGCTGCGCACTCCCCATCGTGCTACATCCCCCATGCTGCGCACTCCCTATCGTGCTACATCCCCCATGCTGCGCACTCCCCATCGTGCTACATCCCCATGCTGCGCACTCCCCATCGTGCTACATCCCCCATGCTGCGCACTCCCCATCGTGCTACATCCCCCATGCTGCGCACCCCATCGTGCTACATCCCCCATGCTGCGCACCCCCCATTCGTGCTACATCCCCCATGCTATAATAGTTCTCCTATTATACTCAGAGAGGAGTATAATAGGAGGACTGTAATAGGAGGAGTAGTCCTGGGGGGAGAGGAGTATAATGCCGGCTCCCTGCACATGTGTACCGGGAGCCGGTGTACGCTGGTAACTATGATACACATCGGGTAACCAAGGGACCTTAGTTACCCGATGTGTATAATGGTTACCAGCGTTTACGGGCTCGTCAACATCCCAGCATCGCAAGGTTATGTCTGGCGCTGCTGGGATCGTGACGGAGCCGGTGTACACTGGTAACTATGATACACATCGGGTAACCAAGGGACCTTAGTTACCCGATGTGTATAATGGTTACCAGCGTTCACGGGCTCCGTCAAGATCCCAGCATCGCAAGGTTATGTCTGGCGCTGCTGGGATCGTGACGGAGCCGGTGTAGAAGCAAGCGATATCCCAGGATGTTGTGAGTGTGTGGATGTGATCTGTGAGGTGTGTGTGAGAGTGAGTGTGATCTGATGTGTGTGTGTGTACTCACCTGGGAGTCGGAGCTCCGTGTCAGTTGGGCCAGAGCGAGCGTGCATTGCGTGAGGGGGGCGGGGCCTGCAGAGAGCCGGGGCGAGAGGCCAATCCATGTGGGGGGGCGGGGCCATGGCGAGCCCAGCGGCCAATCAGCTTTGTGTCACCATAACACAATTTTGGAGTATGACAGACAGACAGACAGACAGACAGAATAAGGCAATTATATATATAGATATATATATATATATATATATATATACACATATACATATATATATGTGTATATATATATATATATACAGTAGTACTGTACTGATGGTGGTTCTGATGATGTAGTCATATACTGATAGTGGTTCTGGTGATGTATTCATGTACTGATGGTGGTTCTAATGATGTATTCCTGTACTGCTGGTGGTTCTGGTGATGTATTTCTCTATTGATGGTGGTTCTGGTGATGTAGTCATGTACTGATGGTGGTTCTAATGATGTATTCATGCAGTGATGGTGGTTTTGGTTATGTATTCATGAACCGATGGTTATTCTGATGATGTTTTCATGTACTGAAGGTGGTTCTAGTGATGTATTTCTGTATTGATGGTGGTTCTGACGATGTAGTCCTTTACTGATGGTGGTTCTGATAATGCAGACATATACCAATGATGTTTCTGGTGATATATTCATATACTGACTCTGCCATATGAATATGTAAAAATCTCTATTCATTGAGCTTCCGCTAGTGCTGAAGTGCTGGAATATAGAGTATTTTTTCACTGATCTAATCTGTGTGTAATCACAGAATGCACTACTTTCTTCTGTAAAGAGAATGAGTCACACCAATTCAAGTCTATGAATGTGTAAAAAATGGATTCCATACAGAAACACAGTATAGTATCTGACTTTTAGGGATAAATTACTATTCTGTAACATGGGAAATTGTAAATAGTCCTGGAAATGATTAATGCCTGTTGTTGTAAAATAAAATGGTCTTTCCGCATGAGCCCGCATTAAGGAGACACACACAACCTATGACGTACCGATACAAGTAATGTAAGGTATATGAATATGATTGCATAAGATGTAGTGTAATGTATAGATTTGGCAGCGTTGGCTAATCAATGTAGTATAATGATGTCTGCAATTAAACATCGCCATCTAGTGGCTGGACATTATAAGATTATAAGTAAAAGATTATGTAGGAAGTTTTGGTAAAATAGATTGCCCGACAACTGATTGCAGGGCAAGAAACAGTTAAACTGTGGGATTAGCCCACAGCAGGAGGAGCTGTCACTAGGGAAAGGACAGTCATAGAAGTCTATGGATCCATAATACAGCAGTCATAGACATCTATCAATCCATAATACAGCCGCAATAGAAGTCTATGGATACATAATACAGCAGCTATAGAAGTCTATGGAAAAGTAATACAGAACCAATAAAAGTCTATGGATCCATAATACAGCTGCCAAAGAAGTCTATGCATACCTAATACAGCAGTCATAAAAATCGATGGATCCATCAAACAGCAGCTATAGAAGTCTATGGATCCACGACACAGGCACTAAAGAAGTATATGGATTCATAATACAGTAGTCATAGAAGTCTAAGGATTCACAATACAGCAGCCACAAGTCTATGGATTCATAGCACAGCAGCCATAGAAGTCTATGGATTCATAACACATCAGCCATATGTCTATGGATCCATAACACAGCAGCCATAGAAGTCCATGAATCCATAATACAACAGCCATATAAGTCTATGGATCCGTAACACAGCAATCATAGTAGTCTATGGAGCCATAATACAGCAGCCATAGAAGTCTATGGATTCATAACACAGCAACCATATAAGTCTATATATTTATAATACAGCAGCCATATAAAGTCTGTGGATTCATAACATAGCAACCATAGACGTCTGTGGATTCATAACACAGCAACCATATAAGTCTATGGATTCATAACACAGTAACCATATAGGTCTATACATTTATAACACAGCAGCCATAGAAGTCTATGCATTCATAACACAGCAGCCATAGAAGTCTATGGATCCATAATACAGCAGCCATATAAGTCTATGGATCCATAACACAGCAGCCATAGAAGTCTATGAATCCATAACACAGCAGCCATAGAAGTCTATGAATCCATAATACAGCAGACATAGAAGTCTATGGATTCATAACACAGCAACCATAGACATCTATTGATTCATAACACATCAACCATATAAGTCTATGCATTCATAACACAGCAACCATAGAAGTCTATGTATTCATAACACAGCAACTATAGATGTTTATGGATTCATAACACAGCAGCTGTAGAAGTCTAAAGATCCACAATAAAGCAGCCATGGAAGTCTATGGACCCATAATACAATAGCTATAGAAATTTGTGGATCCATGAAAAAGCATTCATATAATTCTATGAACTCAGAATATAGCGACCTTAGAAGTCTTTGGCTCGATAATACAATGATCATGGAGATCAATGACCACAACTTCTATATTCAAAAGTTTGCTATGGGGTACAGCTTTTTGTAGTCCTGTCCCTGCTAATCAATACATGTTCATGGGGAGGTTCTTACTCATTCTCGACAGAAGATGTCAGGGAATAAAAGGGATGTTGTATTTACATAGCTGTAGAAAAAGACATGGGACCACACATCCAAAACTCATAGATCGATCTATTGCAGCTGAGCAAACATTTGATTTCAGTTGTTGGACTTCTACCTGCCCAAGTCCATAGCAGTGGCCGGGAATAAGGGATGTCCTCTTAGCCTGAGACACAAAAGGGGTCACAGCTAAATTTAGAAGACATGATGGCACCTCCAAGTTCCTTTTCCGTATTCACTCATTACTAAGGATATCGACCTTCCCATACAAAGTCTAGACTCATATTTTGCTCATCACTTTTGGAACCCACTGGCGAGTAACCAAACAAGTCCATGGCTTCCTTGCAGTATTCCTCAATCTCCTTCACTTTGCTGATGTCCATGGTCTTTCTCCACTGCTGAACAAGTTTCGAAGATTGTCTAGAAAATGTCATGAACATGCTCTTGTCCTTAGCATCCCAGTGAGTGATGTTATATATCCACCTCTCCAAATCTGGGGTCATCTTAAGTCCAGAAAACTCATAGATTTTTTTTGTATTTGCAATGGGTTCCGTTGACAAATCCTCATGACGAATAAGCAGATATCTCCTCTTTAGGTGGTCTCCAGCTGCCTGGACCATTTTGTTTATGTTGGCTTGTGCTTTACAGATTGTGGCCATGACCGGACCATTTATGACTTTGTCGTGTTCCTTAAGCACAATCTCATCTTCAATTTTCAGTTTAAAGGATTTCCTTGATGATGATATTGCTCTTGGGTCTCTAACAAGGTGGATGATCCGAAGATCAAGTGCAGGGTCTCGAAAAAGTGGAACGAGAACAGAATAGTCTAGGATTCGTACTGTTTTCATGACCCTGTGACTGTAAGTGTCACATGTTTTTGCCATTTGATCGAAGGTGGAATTCTGACACTGTTGGAAACACTTTGACCGATTGTAGCCCTCTGGTGGTAGAGGATGTGAGCAAGATGGTGGTGAACACAAAGCTCGACTTTCTGCGAAGAAGGACATGCTGGAGATGTACTGGCCATCACCACCAGCATAATGTTGCAGTGGGGTAACGTCACAGGTGAAAAGCGAGTGGATGAGGTCTCTGACTGCGTAGTGTAGAAGTCTGGCCCCTTCTTTTCTAAATCTCATCCAGACCGAATGTCCTGGTTCAAAAAGATAAAAAACATCAGGGTGGTGATTGAAGATCTGCCCAATGAAGGAAGAGCCAGAACGCCAGGAAGATAAAATGAGAATATGGACGGGGGCCTTCTTTGTTTCGTAGGACTTGGAGATCAGACCGACTTCGTAATACCGGCATGAAAGGAAAATTATGTAGAAAAGTACACAGAAGTAGAAGACCAAACGGATGGACATGGTGTCGTGAAACCTAAAAACAAATTAAAGGTAATGAGGTGTAAGGAATACGCAGCATGAAGGGTTACCACATTTTCTACAACTAAAACGGAAATACGTTTAAGGCTTTGTTCACATTAGCATTGTTTTCCACACTGTTGTGGTTCCTACAAGAGACACTTGCCTTCAGAAATGTTGGAAATCTGATGGAGGCCATCAATAGATCTAAGGCTTTGCTCACATCAGCATTGTTTTCCACACTGTTGTGGTTCCTACAAGTGAGACTTGCCTTCAGAAATGTTGGAAATCTGATGGAGGCCAGCAATAGATCTAAGGCTTTGTTCACATCAACATTGTTTTCTACACTGTATTTGTTCCTACAAGTGAGACTTGCCTTCAGAAATGTTGGAAATCTGATGGAGGCCATCAATAGATCTAAGGCTTTGTTCACATCAACATTGTTTTCCACACTGTATTTGTTCCTACAAGCGAGACTTGCCTTCAGAAATGTTGGAAATCTGATGGAGGCCATCAATAGATCTAAGGCTTTGTTCACATCAGCATTGTTTTCCACACTGTTGTGGTTCCTACAAGCGAGACTTGCCTTCAGAGATGTTGGAAATCTGATGGAGTCCATTATAGATCATCAGGAACCATCAAAGTGCATTGGACTGAACATGTTATCCATAGAAAAATGGAAGCCATGACAGAACTATAACAAAGGAGGGAACAAAGAGGCATCAAAACTGAAAAATTTACCTGAATTTTTTGTTTCCTGGAGACCTTAGGCACCAAACAAAAGGCCTAATGATACTTTGCCTTTATAGAAGAGACATATTAATTAGCAGGTCATTAAGTCAAGCCAATTATCCAATTATTCCCACTAACAAAGTGGAAATAACTGGATAATTAATTGGGAATACATTAACAAAGTGAAGTTGAAATGTATGGTGTGTAGCCATACGTAGAGTTAAAACATGGATGGGATGTTGCGCTAAGGACTCCAAGAAACAAAAAATTCAGGTTAATTTTCCATGTACTGAACGTCGTCAGGAAGATGTGATTTTTCGCACTTGACCAGGAACCTGTGACTGTGAAGAGATTTCAGGGTTAGCTTCAGGTGAAGTAGAAGGATTTCTTTGAACAGTGCCTTGAACAAACAGTCATCCTCAAATCTGCAGAGAGGACTAATGCCATCTTCGTGAAAACTCAAGGAGTTGACGCAATCCCGAACAGAAGGCAGGTGCATTGGAGATGAATTACCTGGTGGCGGAGACATAACCCTATATGAAGCGCAACATCCCTGCCAACTCTTCAGTTTCAAAGTGGCAAAAGTCACGCGAGAATTTGAAATCTTGCGCATGCTCAGTGCAGCACCATTCTGCGCTGGCTCATAGTAGGCATGCACTTGTGCATTACCTTTTGTTGCAGGCATCTTGGGTCTTGAGAACATGATGAGTTCATGACCACCACGGTGAAAAAATGGTGGACAGTCTGTGTGTCCGTTTTTAACATCTGTCTGTCATCTGTGTTTTTCACAGATAGATAAAAAAAAAAACCTGTTTCCTCGAAAATAAGACCTACCCTGAAAATAAGCCCCAGCATGATTTTACAGGATTTTTGAAGTAGGCGTGAAATATAAGCCCTACTCCAAAAATACGTCCTAGCTACAGTCAGCATTAGGGGAAGTAAAACTGGGCAAATTCTCAGGGCCCCAGTCAGGAGACCTTTGGTGACATCAGGGTCACATAAAGGTCCTTAAGAACACTGCTTAAGAACCTTTATATGACCATGATTTCATCATAGGTCTCTTTAGAGCAGGAGTCTAGAGCTGAAGAGGAAACAGCCTGGTATGTATGGTATGTGCAGTTAGTGTGTGTATGTGTGTGTGTGTGTGTGTGTGTGTGTGTGTGTGTGTGTATGTGTGTGTGTATGTGTGTGTGTGTGTGTGTGTGTGTGTGTGTGTGTATGTGTGTGTGTATGTGTGTGTGTGTGTGTGTGTGTATGTGTGTGTGTGTGTGTGTGTGTGTGTGTGTGTGTGTGTGTGTATGTGTGTGTGTATGTGTGTGTGTGTGTGTGTGTGTGTGTGTGTGTGTGTATGTGTGTGTGTATGTGTGTGTGTGTGTGTGTGTATGTGTGTGTGTGTGTGTGTGTGTGTGTGTGTGTGTGTGTGTAAATATATATATATATATACTGGGAGCTTAGTAAAATGAAAGATGAGATGCCTCCTTTGTACTTAGTGAAACAAGTGTATTGTATAGATATATATATATATATATATATATATATATATATATATATATATATATATATAGATATATATATATATATATATATATAGATAGATAGATAGATAGATATTATTTGATGGGTAGATAGATATAGATATGTATCTATATACTCATGTGTTACACACAGGGTTCGAAGAGTTATGTTGATGTTCCAGAATGGGATATGATTATGCTCGAATAACTGTTGATATTTTTTGTTCAAGAATAAATGTGGATTGATGCTCATGGAAGACAAATAAGACATCCCCTGAAAATAAACCTTAGCCCATCTTTCCAAGCAACAAAATTATATAAGACATATATATATATATATAATATATATATAAAAATTATATATTTATTTTTGGAGAAACACTGTAAGGCTATGTGCACACGTTGCGTATTTACATGCAGTTACGTTGCGATCTGCACCGCAGCGTAACTGCATGCGTCCTGCGTCCCCTGCATAATCTATGAAGATTATGCAGGGGACGTGCGAATGTGGCGTCTTAGAGCGCAGCGCTTCAGCTGCTGCCCGAAGCGCACGTTCTAAGAAGTGACATGTCACTTCTTTCCTGCGCTCTGCATGCAGCCCCCGCTCTGTCTACTCAGAGCGCATGGAATCGGCTTTTTTTTTTTTCATTACGGACTCTTTCTGCAGCGATTTGAAGCGCACGTGTGCTGTTCAAATCGCTGCAGAAATTTCTGCAGGGACAGAACGCAACGTGCGCACATAGCCTGAATTACAAAGCTTCTCTTTTCCTTTGGAACCCTCCGGTGGGCCCCTTTGCAGTAGTAAACTACTATCACCAAACATAATCAGAAGTTGCAAAATACACCTGTTTCCAGTGGCGTAACTACCGCGGTTGCAGCGGTCGCGATCGCGACCGGGAGGTTAGGGGCCCGGCGGCCGCCGGGCAGATCATCACCCAGCTCCTGTCAGTGAGAGAGGAGCTGCGCTGATCTGTCACAGACCACGCGGCCGCTATTTGACCCGCTGCTGCTGCCGACACCGGGCCCCCCTACCGGGTGTCAGCGGCGGTACCGGGGCCCCCTGCCTGGTGTCAGCGGCTGCGGTGTCTCCCCCGTCATGGCGCACAGTAATAATGAAGCATAGCGCGGCCGGTGCCGCGCTGTGCATCACCATTCTCCCCCTGTGCGGTGACATCACTCCCAAGCGACTGCTGTGCTGAGTGCACAGAGTGCATGACGGGAGGACGCCGACCGCAGCATCGGGAGAACAAGCAGCAGTGAGGACAGCAGCGGTGGAAGAGGACATTGGTGAGGACAGCAGCGGCTGGGGAATGAGGAGAGCGGTGAGGACAGCAGCAATGGAAGGAAGAGAGAGGGTGAGTACTTGTTGGTTTGTTTTGTTTTGGGTTTTTTTATATATATATAAGTGGGTAAAGGGTGGCCAGAGGCTTTGGAAGGCAGTTCTGGGGAAGCTGCATTATTATACATGGAAGCCTAGAGAGGCTGCTTTATACATGGAGGTCTGAGGAGGTTGCTTTATACATGTAGGTCTGGGGAGGCTACATTATTATACATGGAGGCCTGGAGAGGCTGCTTTATACATGGAGGCCTGGAGAGGCTGCTTTATACATGGAGGCCTGAGGAGGCTGGGTGCATTGTTATACATGGAGGCCTGGTGAGTCTGGCTGCTATATTATACATGGAGGCCTGAGGAGGCTGGGTGCATTGTTATACATGGAGGCCTGGAGAAGCTGGCTGCTACATTATACATGGAGGCCTGAGGAGGCTAGGTGCATTGTTATACATGGTGGCCTGGAGAGGCTGGCTGCATTATTATACATGGAGGCCTGGAGAGGCTGGCTGCATAATTATACATGGAGGTCTGGGGGGGGCTACATAATACAAAATGAAAGACACCTTATATATGGAATATAGGGGTGCATTATACATGGAGGAGTATGGGGCTGCATAATGCAATATGAAGTTTTATGGGGTTGCGTTATAATTCATATAGGACTATGGGGGCTACATTATAATATATGGAGGACTAAGGAGCCTACCTTATACATGGACTATGGGGGTGCATTATAATATATGGAGGACTATATGGTGCAGTATAATACATGGAGAACTATGGAGTGAATTATAACACATAGAGAACTATGAGAAATTCATGATAATAATTGAAGGGCTACTTTATACATGGAGGATTATGGGGATGCATTATAATATATGGAGAACTATGTGGTGCAGTATTATATATGGAGGACTATGTGGTGTAGTATAATATATGGAGAACTATGGGGTGCATTATAATATATGGAGGACTATATGGTGCAGTATAATACATGGAGAACTATGGAGTGAATTATAACACATAGAGAACTATGAGAAATTCATGATAATAATTGAAGGGCTACTTTATACATGGAGGATTATGGGGATGCATTATAATATATGGAGAACTATGTGGTGCAGTATTATATATGGAGGACTATGTGGTGTAGTATAATATATGGAGAACTATGGGGTGCATTATAATATATGGAGGACTATATGGTGCAGTATAATACATGGAGAACTATGGAGTGAATTATAACACATAGAGAACTATGAGAAATTCATGATAATAATTGAAGGGCTACTTTATACATGGAGGATTATGGGGATGCATTATAATATATGGAGAACTATGTGGTGCAGTATTATATATGGAGGACTATGTGGTGTAGTATAATATATGGAGAACTATGGGGTGCAGTATAATATATGGAGGACTATATGGTGAATTATAATACATGGAGAACTATGGGAATGCATTATAATACATGGAGGACTATGGAGGTGTATTCTAATATATGAAGGGTTATGTGGGACCCTTTATACTATTTGGAAGGCTATGTGGGGGCCATTATAGTATTTGGAGAACTATATACAAGGGGGGACAAAGATACAAGCAGGGGATGGGAACGTTTTGTGCTGAGGGAAAAAGGCTCTTTTCCCTCGGCACCCAGCTTTCCCATGCTCTGCTAATACATCTTCTCTCAGCACCCAGCTTTCCCATGCTCTGCTAATACATCTTCTCTCAGCACCCAGCTTTCCCATGCTCTGCTAATACATCTTCTCTCAGCACCCAGCTTTCCCATGCTCTGCTAATACATCTTCTCTCAGCACCAAGCTTTCCCATGCTCTGATATGGGAAAGCTGTGTGCTGAGGGAATGATGTATAGCAGAGCATGGGAAAGCTGGGTGCCGAGGACAAGATGGATATCAGAACATAGGAAACCTGAGTGCTAATAGAGGGATTTCAGATCATGGGAAACCGGGGTGCTGAGGGAAAGAGCCAAGTCTCAGTGTCATTATCCTGTACCCCGAGTGTCAGTGTCATTATCCCATACCCCAAGTGTCGGTGTATGTGGAGGGGGGGCCCAGATCTGAACTTTGCACTGGGGCCCATCAAACTCTAGTTACGCCACTGCCTGTTTCACTATGTACAGACAAAGGCGGCATCTCATCTTTCATTTTACTAAGTACCCAGTATATTATTACACAGAAACATAGGTTAATTTGAGGATGTAATATTTCCATTTAGTTGATCAGTGGGCCACCAAAGTCAATATTACAGGTGGTCTGACACTGATCCATGTGTTGTAGGTGTTTTTCATGGACCCATAGACTTCTAATCATCCTTTACGGGAAAAAAAATGGACACGTGAATAGCACCATAGATTATAAAGGACATGTAAGTCTAAATGAGATCATAAGGGGCAGGAGAAAGCACTCACGAGTCTTCAACTGTCCGGTTTCGGGAGAAATAAAAATGTGTGTCTCCCTTCGCTTTGGTAATGTGGGAATAATTGGACAATTATTGGATTATTTAAATAAACTGCTATTTAATATGTCTCTTCAATCCAGGCAGACGGAGTGTCATTAACCCTTTTGTCTGGAAATACGAATTACATAGCTAGAATCATAACTAGTCTTTCTATATAAAGTTGGTGGACAGTATCATCTTACCTTTTTCTCCAATCTGAGCTGAGCGAAAAGTTAAGATTCTTAAGTGAGTCTTTCAGTCCTCCACAGAAACTTTTTGTTTTCTTTCCCATGGGCAAAACAAGGGGGTTACAAACCGTTAAACCAATTATCTTGTCTTGTAGAGCAAAAGCCGACGTTCTGGAGAAGAACCTTTCGTTGCTTGGAGTAGATGAGAACTAATGCATGGAGGAAGCTCCTAAGATATTTCCCTTCTTGAAGTACTTAGTTACAGATGTGCAAATTAGTCTTCAATTAAGTCCAGGCTCAAGGTGTGGTTAAAGGCTTTTCTTGAATGTGTGAACCTCACAGATATATTGTCATAACCATATCAGGAAGATTAGTTGCTTTTTTATTTTAAGATACACAAAGACCTTTTGAGATTTGTGGGTCATTCTGACCTTCTTGAAAGTGTTACAGTCATACTTTATCATTAACAATAAGAAATGAGGATGAAACTGAGGGGGAACTGAGCACATGCAAACTTCTTTGGTCGGCCATGGTGAGGCCTGTTCTGAGTGGATCCTGTCTTGTTAAACCACTGTATGGTCTTGGCCACCATGCTGCAGCTCAGTGTCAGGGTGTTCGCAATATTTTATTGCCTCGGACATCTTTATGTAGAGCAGTATTTCATTTTTTCAGATCCTCAGAGAATTCTTAACCATGAGGAGACATGTTGAGCTTCCAGTGACCAGTATGAGAGTGTGTGAGTGATAAAAGCAAACATAACACACTGATCCCCATTCACACCTGAGTCCTTGTAACACTAATGAGTCACATGACACCGGAGAGGGAAAATAGCCAATTGAGCATAATTTGGTCATTTTCAATTAGGGGTGTACTTACTTTTGTTGCCAGCGGTTTAAACATTAATGGCTGTGTGTTGAGTTATTTACCCTAAATTTACACTGTTATACAAGCTGCACTCTGACACTGTACATTGTATCAAAGGGTCAGATCTTCAGCGCCGTCCTATGAAAAGATATAATAAAATATTTACAAATATGTGAGAGGTGTACTCAGTTTTATGATATACTGTATCTGTAATGCCATATGAGACTCTTTTACCAACCTAAGAGTCTTATCTTGTTCGTTTTCATTGTCAATCAGTACCTATTTTTTATCTCTTGTACAGCTTTACCATTGAAGGATATCCTCATTCTCATACTTTGGTCTTATTTTCATGTGATATCCTCCAGCTAGTGGACTATCCTCAGACTCTTGGGATCTCCTCAATCTTGTACCGTATCTTTGGGCTCATGTGGTTGTGACGTCCTGGCAAAACCAGGTAGTCACAAAAGTAGTCCACCCTGCTGGATACCACCAAAAACCCACACCCAGGTACAACACACAGCCATTAAAGCCTAGCCACCCACTCATGATATTAAGGACACACCAGTGGGCGGGATCAGGCGGATAAGAACGCCCACCTAGGGGTCCTGAGGTGTCAGGGGCGGGGAACACGTCAGTTTGAGTTTGAGTTTTAGTTGAGTTGGAGTTTGGAGGAGTAGAGTGAAGTCGAGACCGTTGACAGCAGTGGAGTCAGGGGTAGGGGACCCTGGACTACCGGCTAGGTGGCAGACAGTGAACAGGGCCACAGGCGATGGAGATCCGGTTTCGGGAGATCTTAAGTGGACCAGGGCAGGGTTGTAGCCCGCCGGTGCCAACAGCGGGAATCCGGTCCGGAGGCCGTGCACAGATGGGGTGTCTGGACCCTAGGACGAGGAAGGTCGCATGCCCCTTATTAATTAACCAGCAGAGGACGAGGTTTCAGGCCTTGTTCTCCAGAAGCCCAGAGAGCGAAACAGAAGCCCAACGCGGGGGATAGGGTGTCCGTCAGAACCCACAGAAATCCCAAGGGTCAGATTTCGCGGGCCACAGCTCCCAACATAAAGAGCATCGGGAGCAGACTTCCCCGTTCCATACGGAGTTGTCCCAGAGAAGACAGAAACACAGAGTGCAGTAGGAAGGGACCCCTGTTTGCTACACCCGGGTGTGGGAACCCGAATACACCCGCCGAAGGTGACTGGTTACTGGCAACTTGGTTTACTACTGGACTTGTGTGTGATTACTGAACTGTGAGTCCACCATTGATCCCTGGTCCAACCCGGCGTGCCCCCTCCAGCAGCCATTACTCCCGTTTACCAAAGGGCCCCGGGACTACACCTCCCCTACCCGTGGAGGGGATCCCATCTTGCTGCCCCGCTCCATCAGCCCCGGGCATCCCATCACCAGGCAGCAGCGGTGCCTCCATACCTCACTGCAACCTACGGGTGGCATCACAGACACATCAAACCCCCTGTAAATATCCCCCTCCGACAGTTGTGAGGAAGGACGGCCGTGCGAGCCCGGGTCCAGTCACCACTCGAGCCATAGCAACGATCCCGGATCCGAGCGGCCCTGGAAGCGGCAGCGGCCCCCGCCCGCAACATGGTATCCTCAGGATCATGTAATTTTGTCAAGTTCATGTGATGTCCTCTGGATAATGGAGTATTCTAGGCTTTGTATGGTGTCCTTAAGATTGTGGGGTGAACTCCAAGTTATGAAATGTCCTCAGGATCATTGTGTCGCGGGCGGAGGAGGGGACGCTGCGCTCTCCCACTGCTCGGGTCCGGCCGCTGCTGCTGCTCGGTGGTGGCTCGAGCGGTGGGCTGGATCCCGGGGACTCGAGCGGCGCTCCTCGCCCGTGAGTGAACAGGGGATTTGATTGTGGGGATTTGGTTATTGTCCGTGACGCCACCCACGGTTGTGGTGAGATTGGTGACACCACCGCTGCTCTGGACGGGGATCCCGGGAGCGGTGACAGGGAGCAGCTTTGTTGTTATTTCTCCCCTCCGTGGGTAGGGGGTTGGTTGTCCCGGGGCCCGGTGATGGGGTAAGGGATGGATGGCAGGCAGGTTACGGGGCCTGGTGAGGTGCAAGGTCGCGGGGGCAGCGCTGTGCCGCACGGTGGTACTCACTCAGCCAATGATGAGGACACAGTTCTCGGTAAAACACACGGCTGGATGGACGGGTCCCACAGACGGCTGCGGTGTTGTTTTCTCCCGGCAGGTTGATGGTGACTGCCTTTCCCTGCACCTATGTACTGTAACGGTTCCAATGGGTTCCCACCGGTAACCCGCTCCCCAGCTTGGATATGGGCTGGAGGAGCCCCTTTTGCCCGCAGGCTCTGGCCCTGGGAACTTTAGCCTTGGCGGTGACGGGTGTTTTCCTCTCTCGGTTGGACTGTTGCTTTCTGTCGGGTCTTGGCTGCTGGGAAACCCAGGAGGTTCCCTTCGCTAACGAATTTGGCAAATTCACGGCGACTCCTAGCCTTGCCGGGGTCCGTAAGCCCCTGCCAGATGGTGCTGGCTTCTCTTTGCGTACCGGTCCGGTACCGCCGGGCCACCGCCCGTCGACGGTCTTTCCGGTAGGCTCCAATAGGCCACTCCTGCAGACGGTCACCACCATCTGCCAACCTTGCTGATCCGTCCGGGCCACACACCCGGACCAACTTTAGTCTGCTCAGCTGCCACTTTCCTTCCTCTCACTTTCACTTCCCTAGCTGATCTGTCTGCTTTTCCCGCCTCCAGGACTGTGAACTTCTCGGTGGGTGGGGCCAACCGCCTGGCCCACCCCCTGGTGTGAACATCAGCCCCTGGAGGAAGGCAACAAGGGTTTTGTGTCTGACTTCGGTGTGCCTGACCGGGAGTGTGGGGTGTGTTGGTGTTGTTCTCTGTGGCCCCTGGCTTGTCCAGGGCGCCACATTCCCCCTTAGTAAAATGCAGACCGTCCGCGGGCTGCCCGTCCATCACCGGTTTTATTTTCACAACTGAAAAATAGAAAAACGGTAACACATTACAATTAAAATAACATCTTCCCACATCGGGAGGTACTCTTACTTTAATGTTACAACGGTTACGGCTTCCGCTCTCTCCCACCCAAGCAACCTGGCCCTGATGCTGCCCCTAAGCAAACAGGCAGCACCCCTTGACCCCAGTCCAGCACAAGTTGCCCGAGCGGGTTCTGTCCTTTTCAGGGGACCCACGTCCATGGGGAACCCCTGAAACCCCCAGAGGATCGCCACCGGTTCCGGTGGTGGCTGGGCCCCAGCCTGCTCCACTGCGAGCCCTTCCTCCAATCTGCCTCTCCGGAGGCGGTCACGGTAAAAGCCACAACAACATTATTTACATGCCACAAGTTTGTGGTTGCCCTGCTAGTTCTCGGGCCTGTTCGTAGTAGTTCTTACGCAATGGTTTGTAAGGGGTCCCAACGGGGATTAGTTGCCGGCAATGACCGGTTCTAAGCAGGCTGACAATCAGGTAGCAAATCAGATGACATCTCGGTTGATCCTTCACTTATCATTCTTTTTCATTCTTTTAACTTTAAACACACATTCACACCATTTTTCCTCCCTTTTAAAGAGTAGTTTCCCTGTACCTAAGTGGGGGTCTACCTAGGTTGGGATGAGTGGACCTCTGGGGTCCTGTGTCAGTGGGGACAGGCAGTGGGACAGAGGGAGCAATCAGTTCCTCTTCCCCGCTATCGTGTGGGGCAGGCGGAGGCCTAGGGGAGCTGGGTACAGGTTCATCCCTGGGCACTGGCTCATGGTCGACCACTTCCATCACTTCCTCATCCACGGGTTGTGGGAACAGTATCACTGGAAGAATCACCACGCCATTCTGTGTGGGCCAGTCCGCTGGGAAGTCACCCATCACGGTGTGGATTACCTCTTTTGCCTTCTCCACCGGTTTAGGAACCGGGACTTCAGCCGCTGCCATCAATGCTGGCGGGCACCTCTTTAGATGGTCCCGGGAAGCCGTGGCCAAAGTGCCCCCTTGGTCACGACTGATCTGGTAGGCCTTCCCATCTTCCCATCCTGTGGGCTGTATGACATATGGGGTTTGTTCCCATTGATCATCCAGCTTGTGGGTCCTCCTCTTCCGCTTCAGTACTACATCTCCAGGCTGGAAAGGGCCAGCAGACGCCTTCTGGTTGAAGCGCTGCTCCTGTTGTTCCCGACTCCGACTCAAGTTATTCTCAACATATTCCTGAATCTGTCGGTACTGCACCCTCCGCCGAGTGTCCCATTCAGCTGTCGAAGGGAGTGCTTCTGGGGCTTTCAATTCCATATCCAGGTCCACCGGCAGCCGGCCGGGGCGAGCCCTCATCAGGTATGCTGGGATGCATTTTGTTGAGCTGGAAGGGATATTGTTGTACATATCAACCAAGTCAGGTAGCTTCTCCGGCCACAGGTTCCGCTCTTCTAGCGGCAACGTCTTGAGGAGGCCCAGGACCAAGTGATTCATCTTCTCACACATGCCGTTGGTTTGGGCATGGTAAGGCGTGGTCCGGATCTTCTTGCAGCCGTACAACTGACAAAACTCATGGAACACCTCCGCTTCAAAGGCCGCGCCTTGGTCAGTAAGCAGCTTCTCAGGGTATCCATGTGGTCGGCAGAAATAAGCCTGGAACGCTCTAGCGGCGGCACGGCCAGTTAGGTCTTTGACTGGGACAACCATCATGAACCTTGAATAGTGGTCTACAATGGTTAGAGCGTAGGTGTACCCACTTCGGGTGGGGGTGAGCTTTACATGGTCCAGTGCGACTGTGGCGCCCCTGACCTGGTCAGGCACCACTGAGTACTACACCCATGCTGGGGACAGTACAAACAGGTAATCCAGAAGGCTGACCGAGGTGTGACTACACAGGCGCATAGTGATCAGGTCTCACACATGTACCTTTGGGAGGACCCCTGGGGATCCCAGGAGGGGGCAAAGCCTTCACCTCCACTTGAGGAGTGGAGGGGGCGAAGCCTCCATCTCCACTCAAGGGGTGTGGTAGAGAGCCTGGTTGCTAGGTGGCGTAGGCAGGCACAAGGGGAAAAGAGAAGGAGGAGTAAACAGTCTGAAGCAGAGTGTGGAGGAGTGAGGAGCATGGAAGTGGAGCTCAGACAGGAGCAGCAGTGCAGGTCCCACGAGTGAGCCAGTTTAGTGCAGCAGTCCAGGAAGAGCAGAAGCAGACCCTGGAGCTGTTACAGTCTAACAGCGTCCGCGCAGTGACTACCGACGGGGGAGAACGGTCACCTGGTAGTGCTGCCCGAACACCACACACAGCTGGAGAGAGAGCAGTGTAGTGGAAAGTAAGGAGACTGTCAGGGAGTACCAGGCCCAAACGGGCGGCAGATCCCGATGCGGGGATAGATCCACCTTTCCTTGCTAAACCTGCCGGTGTGGGGCCCTTAAAGCCCACGCCACAACACCACAAAAGCCGCAGCCACGTAGCCACAGTTAGGGCCCATAGTTCACAGGAGGCAAGCAGCTGGAGTGATCTGGCCCAGGCGACAAGCAAACGGCAAACAAACGAGGGGAGCAGCTACTTCCCTGGGTGACCCCCGTAGGGACTAAAAGTCGGGGTTACCACAAACCACAGAAGGGCTAAGGAAGGCGAGTCGGTAGTCACCCTCATCAGTCAGCCTGAAGGACACCTGGTTCCAGTCTGGTTCATCCCAGCTACGCCCGGGTTACTCACCCTGCCATCTTCTGTGAGTAAAACCCCTGAAAGACATTCTGCTTGTGTGGAGTTATTCTGCGCCTTGTGGTTCTACACACCTACACAGGGTCCTGGGGCTTGCCTCACTCTCAGGAGGCTACTACAACTGACTGCACCCACCATCAGCCCCAGGCATCCCTTAACCTGCAGTGGCGGTCCCCACTGACCGCAATTCTGAGAGTGGCGTCACGACAATCCTAAAAGAAGATCTCCTACCTGTGACAAAGATCCAGCCGAGTGGAGTCCCTGAAGGTAATGCACCGACACTGCACTTGTGGGGCTTCACACGACCAGCTCCAGCGGTTGATGTGTAACGATCGGGTGTAGGGGCGCCTTCTGGCTGGCCTCGTCCTTCCTTCTCAGCGTGCAAGGGCCACACTCTCGGCACCAGGCCTCTACAGACTCCCGCATCCCACTCCAATAGAACCGCTCTCTCAACAGCATTTCCAGTTTCTTCCATCCGAAGTGTCCGGCACCATCATGGTACGCTTGTAGGACGGTGGGCACGTTAGCTTGGGGAATCACCAACTGGCGGATTTTCTCATGAGTCTTCGGGTTAATCAGCTCACGGTACAACTTCCACTGGTGTAGATACAGCCAGGTCCGTTCTCGCCACAGACGTTGGGTTTCAGCTGGGGCGGCAGGGTCTATTCCAGCAGCGCCTTGTTCCACCAAGATCTTGACTAAGCGAACAGCGGGTGCCTGGTCCTGAGCTTTTTGCCACTCCTGGCTGGGCAGCGGGTCCAGGTTTACCCGTTGTTGATAGACATGCACCTTCTCAGTCGGTGGCTGATGAAATGCGGGCAGCTCAATCTCTTCGAGGTCGTCATCCTCAGGCCCTTCTTCCAACAAGTGGGGCATCTGAGAGAGTGCATCGGCATTAACGTTGGCACGGCCAGCCCTGTACTTAATGGTGAAATTGTAGTTGGCTAGCCTAGCCACCCACCGCTGTTCCAACGCGCCCAGCTTGGCAGTGTCCAGGTGGGTCAGCGGGTTATTATCCGTGAAGGCGGTAAACTTAGCTGCTGCCAGATAATGGCGGAACCGCTCGGTGATAGCCCACACCAGTGCCAGGAGTTCAAGCTTAAAAGAGCTGTAGTTCTCAGGGTTCCTCTCAGTCGGTCGGAGCTTCCGGCTGGCATAAGCAATCACTTTTTCTTTTCCGTCCTGGACCTGGGATAGGACTGCCCCTAAGCCTACATTGCTGGCATCGGTGTAAAGGATGAAGGGGTGGTTGTAATCAGGGTATGCTAGGATTTCTTCTCCGGTCAGGGCCGCTCTCAGCTGACGGAAGGATTCCTCATGCCTTTCTTCCCACACCAACGGGGCTCCTAGGGGTCTACCACCTTTGGTCTGTCCCACGAGGAGGTCTTGCATGGGGGCAGACATCTTCGTGTACCCCTTGATGAAGCGACGGTAATACCCCACCAGGCCCAGGAACTGCCTCACCTCCTTCACCGTGGTCGGCCTCGGCCAGTCCTGAATGGCGGTGATTTTCTCAGGGTCAGGGGCGACACACTCTGCACCGACCATATGCCCTAGGTACTGCACTCTGGGTTTCAGCAGTTGACACTTTGAGGGCTTCAACTTCATCCCATATTTGGCAAGGGACGCAGACACCTCGGCTAGGTGCTCCAGGTGGGCTTCATATGTCTGGGAGTACACAATCACATCATCCAGGTACAGCAGGACGGTCTCAAAGTTTAGATGTCCCAGACAGCATTCCATCAGCCGTTGGAAGGTTCCAGGGGCATTGCACAGCCCAAACGGCATGCTATTAAACTCGCAGAGTCCCATAGGGGTAGCAAATGCAGTCTTCTATCGGTCTTCTGGTGCCACAGCAACCTGCCAGTACCCACTGGTGAGGTCAAGGGTGGAAAAGTAATTAGCGGTTCTCAGCGCAGCCAGAGATTCTTCAATGCGGGGCAGAGGGTAAGCGTCCTTATGTGTTATCTGGTTAATTTTTCGGTAATCCACACACATCCGCATGGTGCCATCCTTCTTCTTAACCAGTACCAACGGGGCGGCCCAGGGACTACAGCTGTCCCTAATAACCCCTGCCTCCTTCATGTTCCTCAACATGTCCTTGGCACATTGGTAGTGTGCAGAGGGAATAGGCCTGTACCTCTCTTTGATAGGGGGGTGTTCACCGGTGGGAATATGGTGTTGAACCCCTTTAATCTGCCCAAAGTCTAGGGGATGTTTGCTAAAAACTCGCTCATACTCCCGTACCACCCGGTATACCCCTTCTTTGTGATGTGTAGGGGTATCGTCAGTGCCTACATGTAGCTGTCGACACCACTCGTCTAACTCCCCTTGGGATGCGTGAATGCTGGCAGTAGGTGGTGAGGTTGGGGGAATGGCCTCGTGGATGGTGTGGGGATCCAAGGTGAACAACTTGGCAAGGGTAGCGTACCGGGGAAGCCTGACTTCTTCCTCCCCGCAGTTCAGCACCCTCACGGGCACTCTCTCCTTCTTTACATCTACCACCCCTCGGGCGGCCATTACTGTGGGCCAGTGTTCAGAGGGCATGGGCTCTATCATGGCGGGGTAGTCACGCCCCTGGGGCCCTACCGCTGCCCTACACCAAATCATCATCTCGCTCCTGGGAGGCACAATCAAAAAGGCAACATCCATCACTCTCACCCCACCAATCTCTCCTCCTGTCGAGTTCACATGTTGGCGGTACATCAAGGCTCGGATCTCACGCTACACAGCTCTCTGACGGCTCCCCGCCGCCGTGGCGGCCAGCTGCTGCAGTAGGGTCAGCACGTCACTCATACAGTGCTCCATCACGTTGGTCCCTAGCACTACCTTCGGGTTATGATCACTGGGTTCATTCATTATCACAATCATACCCTGGTGTTGCAGTTCAGCTCGCCCCACAGTCATGGCCACTTGTTTGTATCCCACTTGGGTCAATGGGAGTCCATCAGCTGCAATCAGTGTTATACTGGCATCTGGGGGAGCCAGCTCGTCTTTTCCCCAATACCGTTGAAACAGTGTGTATGGTATGGTGGTTACCTGTGATCCAGTGTCCAGGAGAGCCATCACCGGTATGCCGTCCACAGCCACGGGAATGATGGGCCGGGCCCCGATGTACCGGTCCCGCCAGTCTGGGGGGCCATAGGGTTCTACTCCTGAGGATTGGCCCATGGCCCCAGGGGTTGCTCGTTTAACGGACACCGTCGGGAGTAGTGGCCGGGTTTGCTGCACCTGTAACAGATTGGGGGCCCATTCCGTGAGTCATTGGCCCTTCTCCGCTGCATCCAGGGGACGTCCTCAGGGCTGTCGGCGAGCTGCATCTTCACCGGGGCCTGGCATCTAGTCGGAGGCTGGAGTGCGGCGAGAATCTTAGCGAGGTCCCCATCCATGCGGCGAATTTGGGCAGCGAGCTCTTCCATCGTTCCGCTTGGGGCTTCAGGCACTGGAGGTGCCGGTGGAGTAGGGGCCACCACGACGGGAGCAGTCTCAACCGGCCACGGGGCTGGCTCAAGAGCTTCAAATGCGGGGGGTTGCAGAGCTTTGATGGCCCATTCCTTTAATACGGCAAAGTCCACATCAGGGTGTTCTAGGGCCCACAACCTGAGTTGCTTGCGGTCCTCTGAGGACCTCATCCACTGCACAAACTGCTCACTTAACATTTTGTTACTGTGCACACTGTTGATGGTTATAAACAACATATGCATGGCTTGATTCGGTAATCACTGGGGGAAACACAACCTGGAGTTCCCACAGGGGGGGGTGCCTACTTCAAAGAGCATTTTGAACAAGGAGGGAAGAAGAGATATGGCACCAAAATTAATTGCAAAAGTATTAAATTTTATTCACATAAAATAGATGAAGATACAACTTTTTTTCATAAGAATAAATAGTACAGTATCAAATTAGAACACAAATTGGAAAGAATGAGGCAACCCAGGGATGAGGATGCAAGTATGGGTAGAACACAGAAATGGGGGGGGGGGGGGAGGGGTATGAAGTCCTACTCATTGCCAGTAACGAAACCCTGGGGGGGTGGTATATAACTGGGGTGTATTGGTCCAAAAATTGGACCCCAGCCCCCCAAGGTAGTAAAAAGACCAAATGACCCTCCACAGGAGATGTATGGTCAAAGATTGAAGTGCATGACCAAAAGACAGGTAGGCAAAGGTGGTTAGAAAAAGTATAAAGAAATAATCTCCACCAGAGTAGTCGTGGGGCAATAAAGAAGAGGCTGAAGTATTGTGTGTAATAAATTCTAGTCGTGAAGCCGAGAGGTGCCAGTTAGCACAGAAACGGCTAATAAAGATTACACAATACACACGCACAATCAGGTCCTTTATGCCCGGGCTAGTCGTGGAGCTGGAGAGGAAGGGAAATGCACAAACACAATCAGAGCATAAATGCCCTGACTAGTCGTGGAGGTGGAGAAGAAGGGAAGAAATGTGAAAGGTCCCGTAAAAGGGCACAGAGAGGGCAGATAAAAACAGTTAGAGGAGTGTGCAGCCCAGCTCAAGAAGTGGACTAGTCATGTGGCAGAGAGAGGAAGCAAGTGGATACAGAGCAGGGAGAGTAAACGTGGGGCCGGGTGGTGCAGTACAGCACAATGACGGCCAGAGTCAAAGAGGGAGAGAGAGGAGTGTGCAGCCCAGCTCAAGAAGTGGACTAGGACTGCTGACGCGGCGTTGCTTGGCCGCGGCCGTCTTGTGCGCATGCGTGGGAGTCATGGAGACGTCCGTTCTCCCGCGCGTGCGCACTACCCTTGGCGGTCTCGGCTCGCTCCGCCCGCTGGCCTCGACTTCCGGCGCATGCGCATTTTTCGGACACCATCTTTATTTGATTGAAAACAACTGTGCTGCCCCTGTATATAGCGGCCAGCCCCACTCTCTCCTCCACTTCCCTCGAAAAAGCGCTTAGGCGAAACAGCTGTTGGGTTCGTCCTCCTGCCGCGACCCCCCTCCACTTGCACAGGTAGTCTTCATTTGTCTCACTTTTCCTCTTTCCTACTCCCCTCTGACTCACACAACCATTGTGGGTCTAGAGACTCGCTTTTCCTCTCTCTCCCTCTTTGACTCTGGCCGTCATTGTGCTGTACTGCACCGCCCGGCCCCACGTTTACTCTCCCTGCTCTGTATCCACTTGCTTCCTCTCTCTGCCACATGACTAGTCCACTTCTTGAGCTGGGCTGCACACTCCTCTAACTGTTTTTATCTGCCCTCTCTGTGCCCTTTTACGGGACCTTTCACATTTCTTCCCTTCTTCTCCACCTCCACGACTAGTCAGGGCATTTATGCTCTGATTGTGTTTGTGCATTTCCCTTCCTCTCCAGCTCCACGACTAGCCCGGGCATAAAGGACCTGATTGTGCGTGTGTATTGTGTAATCTTTATTAGCCGTTTCTGTGCTAACTGGCACCTCTCGGCTTCACGACTAGAATTTATTACACACAATACTTCAGCCTCTTCTTTATTGCCCCACGACTACTCTGGTGGAGATTATTTCTTTATACTTTTTCTAACCACCTTTGCCTACCTGTCTTTTGGTCATGCACTTCAATCTTTGACCATACATCTCCTGTGGAGGGTCATTTGGTCTTTTTACTACCTTGGGGGGCTGGGGTCCAATTTTTGGACCAATACACCCCAGTTATATACCACCCCCCCAGGGTTTCGTTACTGGCAATGAGTAGGACTTCATACCCCTCCCCCCCCCCCCCCCCCATTTCTGTGTTCTACCTATACTTGCATCCTCATCCCTGGGTTGCCTCATTCTTTCCAATTTGTGTTCTAATTTGATACTGTACTATTTATTCTTATGAAAAAAAGTTGTATCTTCATCTATTTTATGTGAATAAAATTTAATACTTTTGCAATTAATTTTGGTGCCATATCTCTTCTTCCCTCCTTGTTCAAAACACTGTTGATGGTGTCCACCCGCTTCAGTGTGCGGAGTGCGGTTTGCAGGCGCAGGGCATAGTCCCGAATGCTATCTACGGGCCGTTGCCGGCATTGATAGAACTGCATCCGCAACTCTGCCTCGGTACGGGTCTTAAATGCAGTCTGCAGCTTTTCAAATATGGTGGCTACAGAGGACCGGTCCCCCTCGGCCCAGGTCTCCACCTCCTGCTCAGCCGCGCCGGTTAGCTGCCCCAGCACTAGCGCTGCACGTTGCTTATCAGTCAGGGGGTACAGTTCTAGCAGCGGACTAAGTTTTTTTCGGAAAACCTGCAAGGCATCAGGTTTCCCATCGTACTGCGGTAGCCAGGCAGCTCCGGGCACATAGGGCAAAGAGAACGGCATCACCTGAGCAAGAGCTGGGGCCGCGGCACCCCCCGCCAGCGCGGCCAGGACCTGGGCAGGCCCATTCCCATCTACGGGTGCTCCCGTGGCTGCGTCCGCCGCTCTTCCAGCGGCTCCGTCGGGCACAGACATCTTGTTTCCGTCCCCCTTAGTCTCTTTCCGGCTCCTCCTCTACAGGGGCGGGGTTTCGGCCTTCGCGCCTCCACTACTCGAGGAGACGCTCGAGCGGGAATCTTTCGCGCCCAAGATGGCGGCTTTTCAAATTTTCCGGTCGGACACCTCCGGCGGTCACACAAGGCGCACTTCCACCAGTCGGTAGAACGGTAGGATCCTGTTCGTGACGCCAAGTTGTCACGGGCGGAGGAGGGGACGCTGCGCTCTCCCACTGCTCGGGTCCGGCCGCTGCTGCTGCTCGGTGGTGGCTCGAGCGGTGGGCCGGATCCTGGGGACTCGAGTGGCGCTCCTCGCCCGTGAGTGAGAAGGGGATTTGATTGTTGGGATTTGGTTATTGTCCGTGACGCCACCCACGGTTGTGGTGAGATTGGTGACACCACCGCTGCTCTGGACGGGGATCCCGGGAGCGGTGACAGGGAGCAGCTTTGTTGTTAGTTCTCCCCTCCGTGGGTAGGGGGTTGGTTGTCCCAGGGCCCGGTGATGGGGTAGGGATGGATGGCAGGCAGGTTACGGGGCCTGGTGAGGTGCAGGGTCGCGAGGGCAGCGCTGTGTCGCACGGCACGGTGGTACTCACTCAGCCAATGATGAGGACACAGTTCTCGGTAAAACACACGGCTGGATGGACGGGTCCCACAGACGGCTGCGGTGTTGTTTTCTCCCGGCAGGTTGATGGTGACTGCCTTTCCCTGCACCTATGTACTGTAACGGTTCCAATGGGTTCCCACCGGTAACCCGCTCCCCAGCTTGGATATGGGCTGGAGGAGCCCCTTTTGCCCGCAGGCTCTGGCCCTGGGAACTTTAGCCTTGGCGGTGACTGTGTTTCCCTCTCTCGGTTGGACTGTTGCCTTCTATCGGGTCTTGGCTGCTGGGAAACCCAGGAGGTTCCCTTCGCTAACGAATTTGGCAAATTCACGGCGACTCCTAGCCTTGCCGGGGTCCGTAAGCCCCTGCCAGATGGTCCTGGCTTCTCTTTGCGTACCGGTCCGGTACCGCCGGGCCACCGCCCATCCACGGTCTTTACGGTAGGCTCCAATAGGCCACTCCTGCATACGGTCACCACCGTCTGCCAACCTTGCTGAACCGTCCGGGCCACACACCCGGGCCAACTTTAGTCTGCTCAGCTGCCACTTTCCTTCCTCTCACTTTCACTTCCCTAGCTGATCTGTCTGCTTTTCCCGCCTCCAGGACTGTGAACTCCTCGGTGGGCGGGGCCCACCGCCTGGTGTGAACATCAGCCCCTGGAGGAAGGCAACAAGGGTTTTGTGTCTGACTTCGGTGTGCCTGACCGGGAGTGTGGGGTGTGTTGGTGTTGTTCTCTGTGGCCCCTGGCTTGTCCAGGGCGCCACAATTGCATAGCCTCAAGCTCATGTGGTATATTAAAACTCATAGGATGTCCTCGGTCTTGTGTGTAGTCTTCAGAGCATGGGATTTGTGAGATGACCTCAGGTAAGGTGTCCTTTGGCTCACTGAGTGACTTCAGACACCCAATATGATTTTGGGCCTGTGGGATGAACTCAGGCTTGCAGGGTGTGTTCAGGCTCATGGAGTGACCTTGGTCTTGTATGGTGTCATCAGTCTTGTGTTGATGTTCTCTGGCTCATAGTATATTTTCAGTCTTGTGTGAAGTCTTTGAGCTCATGGAGATACCGCAAACTTGTTGGATGATGTCAGACTTGTAGGGTTTCATTGGGCATATTAAGTGACCTCAGATTAATAAGATGTTCTTGTATGATGGCCTCAAGCTTATAGGGTGTGTTCTGGCTCATGGGGTGAACTTGAGCTCATATAGTGACCTCAGACTTGTTGGGTGTCCTCGATCTTGGGTGGTGTCTCCAGGCTCATAGTATATTCTCAGTCTTGTGTGGAGTCCTTGAGCTCATGGAGATACCTTGGACTTGTGGGAGGACCTCAAGCTTGTAGGGTTTCCTCGGTCTTGAGAGGTGTCTATAGGCTCATAGTATATTCAAGTCCTTGAGCTCATGGGGATACCTCGGACTTGTGGGATGACCTCAGGCTTGTAGGGTTTCTTTGGGTTCATTGAGTGACCTCAGACTTGTAAGGTGTCCTCGGTCTTGTTGCATGACCTCAGGTTCGTAGCATGTCCTTAGTTTAATAGTTCTGATGTCACAATTTCATAAATAACTTGTGAAAGACCTCAGATAATATGAAGGCAGCATACGCATGTTGGAGATCCTCATTTCATAGACATACTGTATGTAGAGAAGTGTATTGATTTCAGAGGGTGTGTAACTACAAAGACATTTACTGATCTGAATTCTTGAATATAATTTCTTAAAGATACAGTGAAATGAGATGATAATATATGGAATTTACATAATGCATATTTGCTTTGCATAAGGGTGGATAACAATACAGTATGTGAAAAATCAGGATAGTCTACGTCAGTTTACTCACGCTTTGCCCTGAGTACAATTCCAAAAATGTGACCATCTTCGCTTCAATTATTAACTACACCGTGTGCAGAATTATTAGGCAAGTTGTATTTTAGAGGATTTTTTTTATTATTGATCAACAACTATGTTCTCAATCAACCCAAAAGACTCATAAATATCAAAGCTTAATATTTTTGGAAGTTGGAGTGGGTTTTTTTTTAGATTTGGCTATCTTAGGAGGATATCTGTTTGTGCAGGTAACTATTAGGGGGGCTTTACACGTTGCGACATCGCTACCGATATATCGTCGGGGTCACGTCGTTAGTGACGCACATCCGGCGCCGGTAGCGACATCGCAATGTGTAAAGGCTAGGAGCGACGATGAACGAGCGCAGAAGTGACAAACATCGCTGATTTGTGTCACGTCGTTCATTTCCTTAATATCGTTACTGCCGCAGGTACGATGTTGTTTGTCGTTCCTGCAGCACCACACATCGCTGTGTGACACCCCAGGAACGACGAACATCTCCTTACCTGCGTCCACCGGCAATTCGGAAGGGAGAAGGTGGGCGGGATGTTATGTCCCGCTCATCTCCGCCCCTCCGCTTCTATTGGCTGGTCGTTTAGTGACGTTGCGGTGACATCGCTGTGACGCCGAACGCACTGCCCCCTTGAAGGAGGGATTGTTCGGCAGTCACAGCGACGTCGCCGACCAGGTATGTGCCTGTGAAGCTGCCGTAGCGATAATGTTCCCTACAGCAGCAATCACCACATATCGCATGTACGACGGGGCGGGTGCTATCGCACTGGACATCACTAGCAATTGCTAGTGAGGTCGCAACGTGTAAAGCCCGCCTTACTGTGCAGAATTATTAGGCAACTTAATAAAAACCAAATATATTCCCATATCACTTGTTTATTTTCACCCGGTAAACCAATATAACTGCACAAAATTTAGAAATAAACATTTCTGACATGCAAAAACAAAACCCCCAAAAAATGAGTGACCAATATAGCCACCTTTCTTTATGATGACACTCAGCAGCCGACCATCCATAGATTCTGTCAGTTGCTTGATCTGTTTACGATCAACATTGTGTGCAGCAGCCACCACAGCCTCCAGACACTGTTCCCAGAGGTGCACTGTTTTCCCTCCCTGTAGATCTTACATTTTATGAGGGACCACAGGTTCTCTATGGGGTTCAGATCAGGTGAACAAGGGGGCCAGGTCATTATTTTTTCATCTTTTAGACCTTTACTGGACAGCCACGCTGGGGAATAATTGGATGCATGTGATGGAGCATTGTCCTGCATGAAAATCATGTTTTTCTTGAACGATACCGACTTCTTCCTGTACCACTGCTTGAAGAAGTTGTCTTCCAGAAACTGGCAGTAGGTCTGGGAGTTGCGCTTCACTCCATCCTCAACCCGAAAAGGTCCCACAAGTTCATCTTTTTTAATGATAGCAGCCCATACCGGTCCCCACCTCCACCTTCTGGCGTCTGAGACGGAGTGGAGCTCTCTGCCCTTTACTGATCAACCTCTGGCCCATCCATCTGGCCCATCAAGAGTCACTCTCATTTCATCACTCCATAAAACCTTTGAAAAATCAGTCTTAAGATATTTCTTGGCCCGGTCTTGATGTTTTATCTCATGTTTCTTGTTCAGAGGTGGTGGTTTTTCATCCTTCCTTACCTTGGCCATGTCCCGGAGTATGGCACACCTTGTGCTTTTTGATACTCCAGTAACGTTGCAGCTCTGAAATATGGCCAAACTGGTGGCAAATGGCATCTTGGCAGCCTCACGCTTGATTTTCCTCAATTCATGGGCAATTATTTTGCTCCTTTTTTTGCCCAACACGCTTCTTGCGACCTTGTTGGCTATTTGCCATGAAACGCTTTATTGTTCGGTGATCACGCTTCAAAAGTTTGGCAATTTCAAGACTGCTGCATCCCTCTGCAAGACATCTCACAATTTTGGACTTTTCAGAGCCCGTCAAATCTCTCTTCTGACCCATTTTGCCAAAGGAAAGGAAGTTGCCTAATAATTAAGCACCCCTTATATAGGGTGTTAATGTCATTACACCGCACCCCTCCTCATTACAGAGATGCACATCACCTGATTTACTTCATTGGTAGTTGACTCTCACTATACAGCTTGGAGTAGGACGACATGTATAAAAAGCATCATGTGATCAAAATACTCATTTGCCTAATAATTCTGCACACAGTGTATTCACACCTTTTTGTGCATTAACACAATGATCGCCACACACTAAACTCCACAAACTGATTCACTGGGATTACTCATAGTGCTCTTAGTGTATGGAAACTTTTGACGTTGCAGAAAGTAATTAAAAATGCCTTAAAACATTCTCTGTCTCTCTATATAAATAATTTTGGTTCCTAATTGACCTAAAACGGGAAAGGTTTATTCAGATTTCATGTCAGATAGTGAGAAAAACCTGCAGGGTTTTCCCTCTGCTCTCTATAAAGACACATCTGCAGGTTTTTCTCTCCGCTCTCTATATAGAAACATCTGCCGGTTTTTCCCTCCACTCTCTATATAGAAACATCTGCCGGTTTTTCCCTCCACTCTCTATATAGAAACATCTGCCGGTTTTTCCCTCCGCTCTCTATATAGACACATCTGCAGGATTTTTCCTCCGCTCTCTATAAAGACACATCTGCAGGTTTTCCCTCCTCTCTCTATAAGGCTATGTGCGCACGTGTGCGTAATTTATGCAGTTACGCTGCGCTTTGTAGCGCAGCGTAACTGCATGCGTCCTGCGTCCCCTGCACAATCTATGGAGATTGTGCAGGGACCGTGCGCACGTGGCATATTAGAACGCAGCGCTTCGGCTGCTGCCCGAACCGCTGCGTTCTAAGAAGTGACTTTGCCGGCAGCCCCTGCTCTGTCTATGGCAGGAGCTGCAGGCAGAGCGCACGTTCTCGCCGGCACCATGCGCTTCAGAACGGAGCTTTTCAGCTGCGCTCTGAAGCGCACCTTTTCGGTGCGGTGCAGAGCGCACACGTGCGCACATAGCCTAAAGACACATCTGCAGGTTTTTCCCTCCGATCTCTATATAGACACATCTGCAGGTTTTTCCCTCCGATCTCTATATAGACAAATCTGCAGGTTTTTCCCTCCGCTCTCTATAAAGACACATCTGCAGGTTTTCCCTCCTCTCTCTATATAGACACATCTGCAGGTTTTTCTCTCTCCTCTCTATATAGACACGTCTGCTGTTTTTTCCCTCCGATCTCTATATAGACACATCTGCAGGGTTTTCCCTCTGCTCTCTATAAAGACACATCTGCAGGTTTTTCTCTCCGCTCTCTATATAGAAACATCTGCCGGTTTTTCCCTCCGCTCTCTATATAGAAACATCTGCCGGTTTTTCCCTCCGTTCTCTATATAGACACATCTGCAGGATTTTTCCTCCGCTCTCTATAAAGACACATCTGCAGGTTTTCCCTCCTCTCTCTATAAAGACACATCTGCAGGTTTTTCCCTCCGATCTCTATATAGACAAATCTGCAGGTTTTTCCCTCCGATCTCTATAAAGACACATCTGCAGATGTGTCTTTATAGAGATCGGAGGGAAAAAAACAGATTTGTCTATATAGAGATCGGAGGGAAAAACCTGCAGATGTGTCTTTTTAGATAGTGTATGGAAACTTGTGGTTTCAACTGTTATTAATCCATATAAATTTTAAACCACCAGGGATATTAACATTACACTCCTATCCCCCCCCCCCAAGATCACTTGACATTTTAATATGTATATTACCAGGGATAATATAGTTCATTTGTAAATCATATGATAGCACAGCTAGTGCCTTCAGGAGCGAAACCAAGGGTTGCCCCATGGGAAGAGGTCGGGAGGAATGTCCTGAGGTCAGGTGTCAGTCATTTATTTTTGGCACCTGATGAATTAGAATTCCTTGACATAATTTATACAAAGTATAGCATTGAGATGAATTAATACAAAGCTAATTAATGACTCATATGGGCGGTTGTATAATGTGATACCCGGGAGGCGCCCGTTCCATCCGGGACTATATTAAAGTTACTCATCAAAGGAATTTTCCATCGAAATTTGTCCTATCCACATAGGAGCAATAATAGGAAACACTCCTCCTTACAATTCTACCAAGGGTCCAGAAAACATTGGCTGGTTCCATCTTGTCCCCCTGAATTTCCCGACAGCGCCACCGCAGGTGACAATAGGCATTGTTTTTGGGGTTTTTTTTGCAGGTTACCAAAGCTTTTATATTCTGTTACAAAAGTAGCAAAGCTCTTTCAATATTTACACCACTTTGTTAATAAATACAAAATCATTGCTTGCGCTAATATCTCTTCTTCAATATTTTCATTATTTTGTCTCTCTGCATTGCTGCAGATATCATTTTTTTTTATTTTTCGGCTGAGATAACAGTTCCAAATTTTGGTTCTTAATTTAGATTAATTTTGAATATTTTTTTTTTTTTCCAATAGTTTTTATTATTTTCAAAAAATAAAATCCAGACAATAAGCAATTCCACCAGGGTTTTATGTTTTTTTTTTCTTTTTTCCTATGCCATACTACAGTCATAAGTGATGCTGAGAAGATATGTTATGTCGGTAGCGCTGCAGCCAATCACTGAGATAATAATAATAATAATAATACAGTATATAGCGCTGTTAATTCCACAGCACTTTGCATACATTGGCAGCACTGTCCCCATTGGGGCTCACAATCTACATTCCCTGTAAGTATGTTTTTGTACTGTGGGAGGAAACCGGAGGACCCAGAGGAAACCCACGCAAACACGGGGAGAACATACAAACTTCTCAGATCAGAGGCTCTGCGCAATCAGCACAAACCACTAAGAGCCACTGAGCTATTAGATTGGCTGCAGTGCGGATGTCACATAGGCAGTGCTGCAGCCAATCACTCAGCTCAGTGGCTCTGTCACGCTAGGTATGGGGAAGTTCCAAGCGAGCGTCGAAAAGGAAGGGGAGGGAAACCCTGTGTCTAGGGAAGCGGAAAATGGTGACCCCTGACCAAACCTACTGCTGGTCCCTGGGGTCCCTCACCACCCTAGATAGGTTCTGCACCTATGCTCCGAGCCAGATACCTGACCCTAGGTATCCCTAATGCTGGACCCTAAATAGGGAACGGATGGGATGAGCTCTTTGTCAACCCCACTAAACACTATAGAAGACAGAAGAAGGACACACAGGGAAAAAGCATGAACTACATATGTACTGATGACACGCAGGAGTTCAGCAAAGCTTCAGCAATGATACTACAGATGAGAGCAAGCCACCTGCTTGCAACCAGAGCTAGAATGAACTGAATAATATCACCAGCACTAGTCTTGGGAATAAGGGAGTATTTAAGCACCAAGATAATGCTGATGATCAGCAGCTGGGAGGAGGGCGAGCTCCTGCTGGGTCCAAAAGGGAGAGAAATTAATACAGCAGGAAAGCTACCTATACCAATGAATACTGACAGCAGGAACAATGGAAAGTCAGTGAGCATTCTGCACAGCCAGACACTGTGACCTTCTACTGCCAGAAACCACATGACTGTCTGTCACCCACGACGCACCTATGACATGCCCTGCTCGATCAGCACAAATCACTAAGAGCCACTGAGCTCATCGATTGGCTGCAGCGCTGATGTCACGTTGGCAGTGCTGCAGCCAATCACTCAGCTCAGTGGCTCTACTTGATCAGTACAAACCACTAAGAGCTACTTAGTTCATCGATTGGCTGCAGCGCTGATGTCATGTCGGCAGCACTGCAGGCAATCACTCAGCTCAGCGGCTCTGCTCAATCAGCACAAACCACTAAGAACCATTGGGTTAATCGACTGGCTACAGCGTTGATGTCCAACATCAGTGCTGCAGCAAATCACTCAGCTCAGCGGCTCTGCTCGATCAGCACAAACCACTGAGCTCATTGTTTGGCTGCAGCGCTGATGTCACGGCGGCAGTGCTGCAGCCAATCACTGAGCTCAGTAGCTCTGCACAAACAACTAAGAGCCACTGAGGTCATCAATTGGCTGCAGTGTTGCCAACGTAAAGTCATTGCTGCAGACAATAAGAGACATCAGGAGCAGCAGCAAAGACTCAGTGCTGGACCTGGCAAGGGTGAGTAAAGCACTGATTGTTTGATTAAGACAAACTGCAGATGGGTGACAGGGGTTTTCTGAAACCTCTTAGATGGACAATGTATATCATAGCAGCACACAATCTAACAAAAATCAGGTCATGGCTCAGTAAGAAGATCAATTTTCCATGAAACGGTAACCTGGGATGTTAGACATGTCACGATGTGACGTAGGTGGATAGTGGCGCAACCGTAGTATACAAAAGTTATGAAAACTTATGGAGAATGTGTAGGATAATAAGAGAAAAAAATACATTGATTATACTCAGTGCACTCAGTGCCAAACAGAAGCTGCAAAAGCAAATACATTAATATTATTAACATTGACCTCTGTATAAATGACTGCTGAGATTAAGATTATGGAAACCATTCATTTTACATTCTAAGCTGCCACCATAGCCTGTGTCCTGCCACCATAACCTGTGTCCTGCCACCATAACCTGTGTCCTGCCACCATAGCCTGTGTCCTGCCACCATAGCCTGTGTCCTGCCACCATAGCCTGTGTCCTGCCACCATAGCCTGTGTCCTGCCACCATAACCTGTGTCCTGCCACCATAACCTGTGTCCTGCCACCATAGCCTGTGTCCTGCCACCATAGCCTGTGTCCTGCCACCATAACCTGTGTCCTGCCACCATAGCCTGTGTCCTGCCACCATAGCCTGTGTCCTGCCACCATAGCCTGTGTCCTGCCACCATAACCTGTGTCCTGCCACCATAGCCTGTGTCCTGCCACCATAACCTGTGTCCTGCCACCATAGCCTGTGTCCTGCCACCATAGCCTGTGTCCTGCCACCATAACCTGTGTCCTGCCACCATAGCCTGTGTCCTGCCACCATAGCCTGTGAGCTGCCACCATAGCCTGTGTCCTGCCACCATAGATTGTGTTCCGCCACTGTAGCCTGTGAGCTGCCACCATAGACTGTGTCCTGCCACCATAGATTGTGTTCCGCCACTGTAGCCTGTGAGCTGCCACCATAGCCTGTGTCCTGCCACCATAGCCTGTGTCCTGCCACCATAGATTGTGTTCCGCCACTGTAGCCTGTGAGCTGCCACCATAGACTGTGGGCTGCCACCATAGCCTGTGTCCTGCCACCATAGATTGTGTTCCGCCACTGTAGCCTGTGAGCTGCCACCATAGACTGTGTCCTGCCACCATAGCTTGTGTTCCGCCACTGTAGCCTGTGAGCTGCCACTGTAGCCTGTGGGCTGCTACTGTAGCTCATGGGCTGCCAACATAGTCTGTGGGCTCTTACCATAGCCTGTCTGCCAGCATAGCCTGTGTGCTGCAACAGTAGCCTGTGGGCTCCTACCATGCCCTGTGGGCTGCCACTATAGCCTGCGGGCTGCCACCTTAGACTGTGGGCTGCAATATCGATGTAACTTCTGCAGGACAGGAATGTATTAATCCAAGCAGGAAAAGCAATAACGGTCACAAATCAGTTGAAAGAAGCTCAGAAAAGGACAGATATAAGAAATTCAGATCCAGCTCACTGATGGATTCTCAGTTAACTCATTTTTCTGCCAACAATACAGCAAAACCCAGACGCTATAGAATGCAATTTTTTATGAAAACCAACAGCAAAAACAAATATTTTTAGCCCAAAATACATGCATATAATTTAAAATAAATCATCCACAAGAGAGGACACTGCATTACGACCCATGAGGTGTTATGTACGCTATGAGTCGTCTCCGTGTCTTTGATGCGGGCTCGCACGCTGAGCCTATATCTTTCCCTGCAGTCAGTCAGCCTTCATCTGCCTCTACACAATTGTATTGACCAGGTCAGTTTTATGGTAAAATGAAAGCTGTAAAAAAGTTATGGCTCTTGGAATAAGGAAAGGGAAAGAAGGAAAGTGCAAAAATGGAAAATCTCCAGATCCTTAAGGGGTTGAATATTATTTTGGAGTCTCTGAAGACTCAGTTACTTTAACTAAAAAATCAATATTTATATTATGTCACAATATTAATATAAATACCCCAAAAAATAAAAATTCTTGTCTTTAAGATAGCGCAGGAAATTAGACTATCTATCTATCTATCTATCTATCTATATATATATATATAAATAGTTCATCTTGAAAAACTATAACATAAAAAAAACACATCTAGATACATAAGCTCCACAAAAATGGCCGCACTGTCGACATGAATTACATCTATCTTTCCCTCTAGCGTTTTGTTGACGTCACTTCCGAAGTACCGCCCACAAAGTCCAAACATGGCCGCTCCCGTGTGCGCTTCATCCCTATAGCTATAACGTGTGGAAGACACGCCCAGTGCCAGGGTGATGACCTCATTTCCGCCCTGTGAGAGTTTTTAGGCGACCCCGTAGCGAGAGAATTCCTCTTTCTTTGCAGCGTGCTATGGTGGAAGGTGAGCGGAGTGTGGGCTCCTGGTTACACTGGGCGTTGTGGCTGCGGGTTTTAGTGTAAGTGTGGCCTGTCGGTGTTGTAGCAGAGCTGAGACTGTTCTGATTAATATCTGCATATAAGAAAAACGAGTGCATGGCGGGTTATAAGCAGTAATGACCTAGTTTGCAGGGAATTTTCTATTCATGGAGCGGGGGTGCAGTAATTCGGCTTTCTGTACCTTTCTTGGTCAGATATATATATATATATAATATATATATATATATATATATATTACTATTGTAAATGGGTTTCCAAAAGTAAGTACACCAGTCTCAAGTATATAATTTTTTTGTTTGTATTGGCCTAACTGAGGCTGGTGTACTTACTTTAGAGTCAATCTACTATGCTTTGCTATATATATATATATATATATATATATATATATATATATATATATATATATATATATATATATATATATATATAGCAATTAATATAATATAATAATTAATATAATATAATTAATTATATTCTCTATTTTTTTTTATTTTTTTTTTTTTTTTGTAAATTGGCTTTCTAAAGTAAGTACACCAGCCCTAATCAGGCTAATATTTTTATTTTAGCCTGATTGGGGCTGGTGTACTTCTGGGAACCAATTTACAAAATATCTTCTTGCTTATTGCACTAATAAGGCTAAGTTCACATTTCCGTTGTTTTGCATCAGTCACATGTGTTGCTTGATGCATGTGACTGATGCGTTATACAATGGATGACAACAGATGACAAAGAAAAGAATTTCATTGTCTGACTCCGTTGTGTTCGGGGGCGGAGCTGAGGACGTCAGTGCTGCGGTCTGCATGGCTGGGGACAGGTGAGTGAGTGTGTCTACATGCGTGTACTTGCTGAGGGCGTGGAGCCGAGCAGGGAAGTGTCGGCCTCCTTGCACACTGTATCCAGGGTAAATATCGGGTAACTAAAAGCAAAGCACTTTTTGCTTGGTTACCCGATATTTATCTTGGTTACCAGCGTACACCGCTTAGCGCTGGCTCCCTGCACCTGTAACCACTGTAAATATCGGGTAACTAACCAAAGTACATTGCTTGGTTACCCGATGTGTATCCTGGTTACGGGTGCAGGGAGCCAGAGAGAGCATGCGCAGCAAAATCCTACGGATCGCGCTGCTCAAAGAACGTTACAGGCTGCGTTGCTCCCGCCCCACGGTCAGTTAAAAAAAACGACTGACCGTGACTCAGCGGATGCAACGCAGCATCATCAGTCGCAATCAGTCACTAATAGAAGTCTATGGGGAAAAACAGGATTCCTGCAAAATATTTTGCAGGATACCGTAATTCCTCTAGGCGACGGATTGTGACTGAAGCAAAACAACGGAAGTGTGAACTTAGCCTAAGCATTTTAAATGTTTCTGTTGCATGCACAGCTATCATTGGTATTTTCAGAGTAAGTACACCAGCCTCATCAGGTCCACAATCTATTTAATGCATATAGTTAGAATTGTGAAATCTGCTGACTGATTCCGTTTAGTTTGTTGCATTTTCCATGTAAGTTGAGCTTAGTTTGGCCACCGGTACAAGGGGATGAAGCTCTGTATCTGATATCTACCATAAATGATGGGGCATGTTGAAATCCAACTGCCCCATCAGCCTCTCCCTCGAGTAGAGTCAAGACCCTGTTGATTGGCCTCCATTAAATACCTATCTTGTACATTTCAGGTGCCATCCAGTCTGATGGGTGTGTGGCCTGATCACCCCCACCCCCTCATAGGGAGGTGGTTGCACACCCTGCTCTGCTCATCTGTTTAGTTGTGATCCCCCCCCCTAGACATGACTAGGCCATGTCCTCTATAAAATGCTGGACCTGCAGTTATGGCCCCTATGGATAAAATGGGGCGACCCCACTTTTATGAATTCAGGTAGGCTTAGGCTGCTTTCTTTCACACATCGGTTTTTGCTGAGCGGCACAATCCGGCTCTTTGCAGAAAAAAACGCAACCGGGTTTTTTTTGCTGCCGGTTGCGTTTTTTCCGTGAAGACTTGCATTAGCACCGTATTGTGCCGCATGGCCTTGTGTTGCGTCCGGTTTTTGGCAGGTGCGGCATATTTAGCCGATGCGGTGGCCGGATGGAACGTTGCCTGGCACGTTTTTTTCTGCGGCGAAAAAACCGCATCGCGCTGGATCCGGATGCATCGTCATTTACAATGCAAGCCTATGGACGCCGGATGAGGCGTCCTGCGCATGCTCAGTATCAAGCCGCATCCGTCAAAAAATGGACGGGCCACATGGAAAAACTTATGCAACAGATCCGGGTTTTTTTCGCCGCATCCGTTGCATAGGTTTTTGAGCTGCACTGCAAAAACTGGATGTGAAAGCCGCCTTAGGCTGCTTTCACACATCAGTTTTTTTTTTGGCATCAGGCACAATCCGGCAAAAAAACTGATGCGACAGATCTGGCAAAAAAAACAAATCAGTTCCATCAGTTTTTTGACAGATTGGTGTGATTCTGAGCATGCTCAGTTTAAAAAACCGTATCCGTTTTTTCTGGATCCGGCGTCCATAGGCTTCCATTCTAAAAGATACCGTACGGCGCCGAGCGGGTTTTTTTTTGCCGGACACAAACGTTTACTTCAACATTTCATCCGGCCGCCGGACAAGTAAAAAAAAACGGATGAAACGCAAGGCCATCGGCACAATCCGGCGCTAATGAAAGTCTATGGGGGAAAAACGGATCCGGCAGCAGCAGACGCCGGATGCGTTGTTTCATGTTTTGGCCGGATTGTGCCTGATGGCAAAAAACTTGTGTGTGAAAGCAGCCTAAGGCTACTTTCACACATCAGTTTTTGGCATCCGGCGTGTGCCTGATGCAACGGATCCGGCGCAGAATATGCAAAAACAGACGCGCCTGATCCTTTTTTTTTTTTTTTTTTTTTTTTATATGGATCCGGTATACCTGATCCGTCAAAACTGATCTGGCGCATCCTTTTTTATTTTTCAATAAATTGCAGCATGCTCAGTTTTAAAAAAAAAAAAAACTGATCCGGCGGCCACATCCGTTTTTTGCCGAATCCGGCGTCCATAGGCTTCCATTGTAAATCGCATTGGCGTGATAAGTTTGTTTGTTTCGTCTCTGGAAAAAAAAAAAGTTCAATGACGTTCCATCCGGCCACTGCATTGAGTAATTACACCGGATCCGTCAAAAGCCGGATGCAACGCAAGGCCATCAGGTACAATCCGGCGCTAATACAAATCAATGGGGATAAAACGGTTCCGGCGCCAGATCTGTTATATCCGTTTTTTTCTGGGTTGTGAATGATAAAAAAAAAAACTGATGTGTGAACGTAGCCTTAGTTTCCCAATGGGTGCAGTATGTCCCATGTTATACCCTCCTCTCAGATCTCTGAGGTTGATGACAGGGAAAGAAAGGTGTAAGGGCTTTACCTGCTTGCAGCGGCAGAATAGGACTAATGCCCCTTTTTTTGAGGGGTCAAAAGCTGGATCTGAATTCTAAGGCACATAAGCTGAAAGCACAAACTGTAGTTTGGTAGGCCCTTTGTAGCTATTGGATCCCCCCCCCATAGGTGCTCCATGATGCCCTGTTGGCAGAGCTGTGCAGTATGTCTCCATATACAATATGGCGCTTGGCATCCAGCTGGAAACGACAGCTGGGATCAGCATTGTGACCAGAGCCCATGTGCTGCTCTAAAGCAAAATAAGCCCCCTCTAATGCAGAAGGGGATTCTTCTTGTTTCCCTCCATGTCCGTTTCAGCTGGATGCCAAGCACAGCATATATCACTTTTTTACCTGAACTATGATGAGTCTATCCCGAACCTGACCTCTCTGATGAGACCCTTCATTACGGATCTGACTGCTGAGTTCATGGTGGTTCCGCCTGGTTGACCCTCTCTGCTACTTGACCATTTTCCCTGGTGTCCTGACACTCTGCTGTGCTGCCCCCTTACACGTGTGCTGGACACAGCTCCTGCTTAGTTGTGTGCCTGTTTGCTTAAAGGGAATCCGTCAACAGATTTTTGCTATGCAATATAGGGGCAGAGACCCTGACTCTAGTGATGGATCACTTACTGCCCTTCTTGCTGCAGTTTTGATCAGTCTTATCTGATGCAGATCTGAATGTGGAGTATAAACCTTTCCACACTATTGATTGGCAGCTTTGTGTACTGTGCATAGGCAGAAAGCTGCCAAACACCATGAGGATACATGGCACAAGTCCTCGAGTGATCACTTTTATCAGCAGCAAACTATCAAAACTACAATAAATGGCAATGGACAAATGATTGGAATCAGGCTCTCTGCCCCTACATCATGTGGCTGATTATATAGCAAAAACCTGTTTAAGATGACGGCATGAATTGAATTTTGGACATGATTTTATCCTGAATATGTACTGACTTCGTTTTTCTTTTTTAGGCCCCTCAATGGCTGCACGACATGAGGCATCGCTGTGGAGTGTGAGGTGAGGATTTCGGCACTGCTTGGTAACTGTTACTCATGCAGATGATGCTCATTCTCACGATGGTCTTCCAAGTCTCAGTCGAGGCTCTGACGACACTGCCTACTGGCTTTACTGATGCTGGGCCCGGCCCCGGATGTGTGCTGAGTGCACGATCCCTGTAGTAACACTGCTTTGTTTTGCAGGTTTTGTCACAAGGTGAGCTGAGAAGATGCCGTCAAGGAGTGGGATCACGACCAGGTATGAGGAAGCGTCCTGTCATTATCCAGTGGGGGGCGCAGGTGTCGCCTCAACAGTTTCCATATTGTATGGAGTCCTGCAGCGCTCCTGCACAGATTTAAAGGGAATCCGTCACCAGGTTTTTGCTCTCCAATCTGTGAGCAGCCTAATGTAGCAACAGAGACCCTGATTCCAGCGATGTCACTTACTGAGCGGTTTGCTGTAGTTTTGATAAAATCATCTTTTTTCTTTGCTAGTTATACAGAGCTCATGGCTTTGCTGGACTACCTGCAGCAGCAAAGTAGTCCTGTAACGATAAAAACATGTTTAATCAGCAGGAGATTATCAAAACTACACTAAGCAGCCCAGTAAGTGACACACTGCTGGAATCAGGATCTCTGCCCCTATGTTATGCTGCTCTCAGATTAGATGGCAAAAACCTGGTGAAAGATTCCATTTAATTAATGTCCCTTCTATGCCCATTTTGAAGACGTGGGAAAACTTGCACAAATACTTTTCAAAGCTATTTATGTAATCTGATCCTGCGTGGGGCGGCGTGTGCGTGGGGCTCGGTGGGGCGGCGTGTGCGTGGGGCTCGGTGGGGCGGCGTGTGCGTGGGGCTCGGTGGGGCGGTGTTGTCAACTCATCATGTTGTATGTCCAGCCTGAACTATGATGAGTCTATCCCGAACCTGACCTGTCTGATGAGACCCTTCATTACGGATCTGACTGCTGAGTTCAGTGGACACAACTTCTTAAAGGGGTACATGAAATACACTGCGCCCTCCGATCCTCCAATATGTTGCTTCCTTTCTGGAGACAGCGGCTTGCAGGTGGTCAAGTTGTACGAAGCTGGTATAATGGATGGCGACCGGCCTTCTATACAGGCAACCAAGCAGGATAGTCTCCAACGTAACCCGACCAAACAGCCAGCCGTTGTGAATATCAGAGGGTGCATTATAGCGATGGAACACTCAAAGCATATAGACAATCACTTAATGTTGCATTTATTCTTCAGTCTGTTTTTGGCTGCAGAAGGAGGTAACTGAGAATCTGCCAGTGAGCTTATCCTAATGGTGGTTAACGTGGGCTCTCAGCTGCTCAGGAGCACAAAGTTCAGCTCAACCTTAATGTTGTAAACTAGCTCAGAAAGAAGGAGTATAAACTCTCTGATGGATTCTCAGTTGACTCATTCTGCAACCTGCCTGAAGAGTTTTTTTTTTTTTTTTTTTTTTTTTTTTTCTGTTGGCCAATAAGTTATGACTAAAGGATTCAAGGAGCATTAAGAATTAGCATAGAGCCAGCAACAATTGCTATAGAATGAAAATATTTACAGGAAACCCAATTCCAAGGATTTCCTTTTTTTTTTTCTCATTTTTTGCAAAAAATGCATGCCATTGTGTTCTATATTGTTATGCAGCAAAGAACTGACGAGAGCTTTGTTTTTATGGCTGTAGACAACTAATCTTTATATTTTTTTTTTTTTTTTTTTTTTTTTTTTATTTTTTTTTTAGTTGAAACCATGGCTGTGCAAGATGGGTGAGATGAGAGGTAAGAATCCAGCAGTGAACCAGTTACAGTAATGAACGCAGATGATGCTCATTCTCACGATGGTCTTCCAAGTCTCAGACGAGGCTCTGACGACGCGGCCTTATGGCTTTACTGATGCACTGGGTGACCCTGAAAAAAACCATGGCCTTTACATCCCGGTTGTGACAATGGCTCTTATTTTGTAGGTTGTGCAACAAGATGACCAAAGCCTGAGACAGATCCTCACTGACCTGGAAAACTGCAGGTATGAAGGAGCGGGCATATAGAATGCAGTGGGTGCCATCACTAATGGGGAATCTTATCTGATCGGTCAGTTTAGCTTTATTGGAACCATGATGAGTCTATCCCGAACCTGAATTGTGATGACACAACTTCTTACGGATCTGACTACTGAGTTCACCTTAGGGCTTTGTTCACACGCAGCACTTTTGCAGCTAAAACCTGCTCTTCGCAGTTTAAAAAAACACTGTATTCTAAGTAATTTGTCTACAGTACATGTTTTGATAAAGGTTTTTGCACTCATTGACTTCTATGGATGAAAAAAACACTGAAAGGACTGACATGGTGCTGACTTCAAGAACCTTGCAGTGCTCAAATTTTCAAAATCGTACCATGTCAGTCCTTGAAAATTTGAGCACTGCAAGGTTTTTCTAAACCTTGCAGTGCTCAAATTCGGGAAGAGGGGAAACAAGCATGTGCATGAGATTTCTGATATCGTAGTATTTTGCTGATGCCTTAAACTGCAGCTTTTCTGAAGGAAAAAATACTGCATGTGAACACTGCCCTACACTGGTATGCAGCACAGACATTCAGGCGGCTCCTGTGTAGACGGATTGACTGAGCGAACCCTTCTGCTTGGTTTTTGATGGGATGTTTGCTACTGTTAATTTCTGGAAACTAATCTCACTTTTATTCCCATAGGTGAAGTCTAGTCCAACCTTCCGCCACCAATTCTACATTCCCCTTGGAAGAGGATGACCACTAAAATATTCAAAGGTAATTCTGTGCTGGGTGTTAAAATGGATATTCTGGCTCTGCTCACGTCTCAATTAAGAGGTGGTTAGTGACATCACATCTCATATATGCCAGGGCATGTGCCCAATCAGCATAAGTGGTGGGGTCACCGGACACACTCTCTCCTCTAAATGTGGAGGTAAGCAACGCTGGAATATCTATTATTGGAGAGGCAGAACTGTGCAGCGCAAATGATGTCTTACTCACGATGGTCTTCCAAGCCTCACTGGTGAACAGGCTCTGACGATAATGCCAAATGGCTTTACTGATGCAAATGTAGTGGCCTTATCAGATATCTGGGAAATTAGTTGTACAGTTATTGACTTCTGATTTTGGCTTTTTAGGGTCCTGAGTGGGTAGGAAAAAGGCAAAATCTGAAACTTGGAGGATGATGAGCTGCAATTTTACCAGGTATGTTACACTTTAGGGCAGACTCTTTAATCTCATACATGTCTGCTCTTGTGAATTTAGACTTTTCAGGGCAAAATTAAAATCCTTATTGTCTTGGTATTCAAAGGGGTTGTCCACTAGAACATTGATGGCATATCTTTAGGGTAGGTCATCAATGTCTGATCGTCCGGGGGTTAAACACCCTGCATTTCTGTAGATTAACATTTCTTGTCAAAATGTAGTAAGATTGCAAACAAGTGCAATTCCACATTTTTATATGTATATTTTAATATATAATAATTTAATAATGTAATATATTACGTTAATATAATTAAAATATACTATGTTAATATAATTTAATATAATGTAATATATTAACATATTTTATAAAATTATATTAACATTAAAATATAAATTTAATATATTTTAATAGACCATAATTTAATGTTAATATGATAACATATTAAATTATATTACATTTTAATGTTCATATAATATATATTTTTTTTATATATATTAATATATTATGATTTATGATTTTTATAATATCATATTAAATCATTCACTACATGGTAAAACTGCAGGCATGAAGGGCTGGATATAGATCATATAGATCAGTTTGGCTTTATTCGAACCATGATGAGTCTATCCCGAACCTGAATTGTGATGACACAACTTCTTACGGATCTGACTACTGAGTTCACCTTAAGGCTATGTTCACACGCAGCATGTTTGCAGCTAAAACCTGCTCTTCAGTTAATAAAAAAAACAAACCACTGCATTAATCCATGTGATTTGTCCACAGTAAACTCCTATAGTTTTTGCACTCATTGCTTTCTATAGGTGGGGGGAAAAACCCTGCAGTGCTCAATCAGGAGGGAAAACAAGCATGTGCATGAGATTCCTGAAGTCTCATAGCATATTGCTGGTACTTAAACTGCAGCTTTTCTGCTGGAAGAAACACTGCATGTGAACACAGCCCTAACACTTGTATATGACAGTATGCAGCACAGAATGCGGATAGCTCCTATGTAGACAGATTTTCCTACCGTTTTGTACTGACTAGTCCCCTTAAAGGAACCAAACATCAGCATTTTCCTATATAAGGTGCAGTACTGGCACTATCTTGCACAGTGTGTACATACAATTAGTGGGCAGCTCTGATGTTTAGGCTGTGAAATCCAACTTTATAAAGTTTGAAAAGTCGTGCACTTTTTGATTGACGCGTGCACCTCTCTCCTAATGTCCGGGGCGTGGTATGCACGACGATGATTAGAAATTTACATACGGCCAGAGGGAGGAACGGGGATGGGGGGGGCGGGTATACATGTGCATAACCCGCCCGGACATTAGCAGAGGTGCACACGTCAAAGTGCATGACTTTTCAAACTTTATAAAGTTAAATTTCACAGCCTAAACACCCGAGCTGCCCCCTGATGGTATGTAGCACCTTTATATAGGAAAATGCTGATGTTTGGTTCCCTTTTAAGGGGCTTGGAATTGCAATTCTCTGATAGCTTGTGCTGTACAAAACGGTGCATCGGCACTGCTGTGTATGGCAGAAATGTGGTGTTCACAGGAAGTTAATCACACCGTTATTGGGTCACACACTGCCCCATCCCTTCCTCCCCCAGCTGTCACATCGGTGTCCTGCCGTCACATCAAGGGGCCACTCATGGGAGCAGGTAGTGATGTGCTCCCCTCCGGCATGTGTTATGTACTGTTAACCGTGGCTGATGAAGCGCTTATCCATCCGCAAGCTGTTGGTGGCCATGTGCAGGGAAAGATGTGGGCTTACACAAAAAGCCCACATTAGTCAGGGAGGTGTCGCAGGATGTACTAGTATGTTTAGTCAGTAACTGGTTAAAAAAAAATAAAATCCCTGCCATGAATCTGTAGCAGCTGAACTATGCCAGGTCTATCCTGTACCTGTGTATGATGACACTTGTCTATGGCAGCATCCTATGGACATCCCCTCTAAGCTTCCTGACTGGTCACTGACGTCTGTTCTTCCTTCCAGGGTCTCTTCTGATTTTGGAGTCGTCTTTATCGGCCAGTTTGCTTTTTTGGGTAAGTTGAATTTCACAACTTCCATAACCTGTATACAGCCTGTCCATGATGCTTTGTATTTTACCTACATTGTTTGATTTGCTGTGAGAATGCTCCTATACACTGAGACAGATGAGCTCGCTACCAGCAGTGTCCTTCCTGCCATCCAATATTAACTTGGTCTATTTCTTCCCCAGGGACTTGGATTGGAATTAATGGCCATGGAAGGCGTCCCACGATTCGATGTGTTGGCACGTGGTTACTGCACTTTATTTGTATTATCTGCTGAAACTAAAAAAATGTGTGAAATAAACCATGGTGCCTGTCATTAAAGGTGGACCACTTGAGCATTGAGACAAAATTACAGCTATCGAACTTGTTGTCGTCTTCCTGACCCAGCCTAGGTGACATACCCAAAAGTGACACGTATAAACAATAAAATTACACCCTTCAAATTACTTAATTATCACACTCAAGTTTATTAATCCTTCAGGTGCATCACAAACTAAAGCAATGTGGAAGGAAAAATTAGACCCCATTGTGCCTAAATAGTGGATCTCCCCCACAAGTGACCCCCACTTTGGAAACTAGTAGGGAAGAGTGCCATATTTGAGTTTAGATGTAGTTGGAATGGTTTGGGGGTGTCATGTCACATTAGTAGAGCTCCTGAGATGCCAGAACAGCAACGTGACCCCGTTTTACAAATCAGACCCCCTCAATTAATTCATCCAGGGATGCAGTGAGCATATTAACCCCACAGGTGTCACAATTTTATACTATTTAATGGTAAACTATTTTTACCACTAAAATGCTAACCCCAGCTGTATGAGGTTTTGCTTTTTTTTTTTTTTTTGTAAACTGAAGGGTTCTTACAGATGTGGTGACACCAATGTTTTGGTGCATGAATATACATATTTATGAAATTTTTAAAATTATTTCTTCAGCGCTCTATTGGGAGACCCAGACGATTGGGGTATAGCTACTGCCCTCTGGAGGCCACACAAAGCACTACATTAAAAGTGCAAGGCCCCTCCCCCTCTGGCTATACCCCCCCCGTGGTATCACGGGTTCTCCAGTTTTAGCTTTGTGTGCGAAGGAGGTCAGACATTCCATGCATAGCTCCACAGATTTTAGTCAGCAGTAGCTGCTGACTGTTTCGGATGGAAGAAAAGAGGACACATATAGTGTTCCCAGCATGCTCCCTTCTCACCCCTGGATGGTGTTGTAAGGTTGAGGTACCTATTGCTGGTACAGGGCTGGAGCCTGACATGCTGTTTTCCTTCCACATCCCCTTGTAGGGCTCTGTGGAAGTGGGATCCTGCCGGCCTCTCAGCTCTGACGCCGGGCTCCATCCACAGACCCATTAGAACCTGGTGGATGCCGAGCAGGAGTACCATCAGGGACAGGGCCCTGCATCATACAGGTACTCTGTGTCCCCGGCAGGCACAGACACACTCCGGGCTGGCTGGGTGTTGTAGTGCGCCGGGGACCGCAACGTGGAGTTGGTGTCCCTACAGATTACTGGGGGACTTTTTTGTGTATGGGAACGCAGCGCCGACCCCCTCTGGACCGGGCGGCGCTGCTGTGACTTGTGGTGCGCCGGGGATCCGCCGTCCGCGCTTTTACGGCGGCGGCGGTTATAAATTTAGTCCCCGGCTTTTTGGGCCTAGGACGCCGGCAGCTCCGATTCGTTCCCGCCCCCACCCTGTCATTCAGGGTAGGGGAGAGACGCTGTTCGCTAGCAGCGACGAGGGCTGGAGCCTGATTTACATGCTCCAGCCCTCTCACTTGGCACAGAGGGAAGCAGGCTTCCCGCTCTTGGCCAGGAACGCCCAGGGCCCGCCCCCCTTCCTCTCTCGAGACGCCGGCAGCCATTACATGCATGCCTGGCTGGAGGAAGGACGCAAGGCTCTGGGAGACCTGGACTAGGGGCTATCTGGCGACCACACACCCGCTTTTTTAAGCGGGCGGTAAGCGATTTTTCTGTGCTGGTCCCTCTAGTGCCTCACGGTGTATCGGTGTACTGTGTACAGATATATAGATATTGTATTTCTTGCACTGTGAGGTCGCTTCTGGCTGCATATCCCAGATCGCTCTGTGGAAGCAGCAACATGTCATCCTCAAAACGCAAGGCGGCCAAGGCAAAAAGGGCTGTGTATACTGCGTGTGCTGCATGTGGGGCTAATCTACCAGCAGGCTCCGATGACCCCCATTGTGTGCAATGCTCCGACCCGGTGCTGCTTCGCCAGCCGGAGTCAGGAGAGGTAGCGACCCAGGCTGAGACGCTTGTAAGTTCTGCCCCGGTGACAGGGACAGACTTTGCAGTTTTTGCAGATAATATGTCTGTGTCTATGGCAAAAATCCTTGAAACCTTGCAATCTATGCATGGGGCTCAGTCTCTGGGCACGGCGAGGCCTCTGTCCTCAGGTCCCCCTTACTTGGAATGTATCCAGCCCACAGAGGGGTCCCCGGCTTCACAGGCCGAGGATTATGACTCAGATGATGGCCCCAGCCACCCTAAGCGAGCTCGCTGGGAAAGACCCTCGACGTCTTCACACTGCTCAGGGTCTCAGCGCAATCAGTCTCCCTGTGATGTGTCTGATGAGAGTGATCAGGAATCCACTCCTGGAACCCCTCTCAACCTGGATACCCCGGATGGGGATGCCATGGTAAACGACCTTATCTCAGCCATCAATAGGCTGTTGGATATTTCTCCCCCAGCCCCTTCAGCAGAAGAGGCGGCTGCGGAGCAGGAGAAGTTTCGTTTCCTTTATCCCAAGCGTAAATTGAGTGCTTTGTTAGATCACTCTGACTTCAGAGAATCAATCCAGAAGCACGACGCTCACCCAGAAAGGCGTTTCTCTAAACGATCTAAAGATACGCGTTTCCCTTTCCCCCCTGAGGTGGTCAAGCGCTGGACACAGTGTCCAAAGGTAGACCCCCCGATTTCCAAACTTGCAGCTAGATCCATAGTTGCAGTGGAGGATGGCGCTTCACTTAAAGATGCCAATGACAGACAGATGGACCTTTGGTTAAAATCTGTCTATGAAGCTATCGGCGCGTCGTTTGCTCCGGCATTCGCAGCCGTATGGGCACTCCAGGCTATTTCAGCTGGCTTAGCAAAAGTGGATGCTATCATGCATCCAGCAGTGCCGCAAGTGGCGCACCTTACCACGCAGATGTCGGCGTTTGCGTCTTACGCTATCAATGCGGTCCTAGAATCTACCAGTCGCACCTCAATGGCGTCCGCCAATTCGGTAGTTTTGCGCAGAGCCTTGTGGTTAAAGGACTGGAAAGCAGATGCTGGTTCCAAAAAATGTTTAACCAGTTTGCCTTTGTCTAGAGAGAGACTGTTTGGCGAGCCATTGGCTGACATCATTAAGCAGTCCAAGGGTAAAGACTCCTCTTTACCACAACCCAGAACATCCAAACCTCAGCAGAAAAAGTGGCAGCAGAGGTTTCAGTCCTTTCGAGGTTCGGGCAAGACACCATTTACCTCGTCCAAAGGGACTCAGAGGACGCAAAGAAACTCAGATTCGTGGCGGACTCACACACGCCCCAAGAAAGCAAATGGAGGTACCGCTTCCAAAGCGGCTACCTCATGACTTCCAGCCCCCCCCCTCCGCATCGCCGGTCGGGGGCAGGCTCTCCCGCTTTTCCGGCATTTGGATGTCACAGGTCAAAGACCGGTGGCTGACGGACATTTTGTCTCGCGGGTACAGAATCGAGTTCAATTCTCGTCCTCCAGCTCGGTTCTTCAGAACCTCCCCACATCCAGACCGAGCAGATGCTCTGCTGCAGGCGGTGGATTCCCTAAAAGTGGAAGGAGTGGTGATCCCAGTCCCTCCTCAGGAACAAGGGCAAGGGTTTTACTCCAATCTCTTTGTGGTTCCAAAAAAGGACGGCTCGTTCCGTCCTGTTCTGGACCTAAAACGGCTCAACAAACATGTGCACGCCAGGAGGTTCCGGATGGAAACCCTCCGCTCTGTCATTGCCTCAATGTCCAGAGGAGACTTCCTTGCCTCAATAGACATCAAAGATGCTTATCTCCACGTGCCAATTGCTACAGAACATCAACGTTTTCTACGTTTTGTGATAGGAGACGACCATTTTCAGTTCGTAGCTCTTCCATTTGGTCTGGCGACAGCCCCACGGGTCTTCACCAAGGTCATGGCGGCGGTGGTAGCAGTCTTGCACTCTCAGGGACACTCGGTGATCCCTTACCTAGACGACTTATTGGTCAAAGCTCCCTCTCAGGAGGCATGTCAGCACAGCCTGAATGCTACGCTGGAGACTCTACAGTCTTTCGGATGGATCATCAACTTTCCAAAGTCGATCCTATCACCGACTCAGTCACTAACGTATCTTGGCATGGAGTTTCATACTCTAGCAGCGATAGTGAAGCTGCCGCTGAACAAGCAGCGGTCACTACAGACAGGGGTGCAATCTCTCCTGCAGGGCCAGTTGCATCCCTTGCGGCGTCTCATGCATTTCCTAGGGAAGATGGTGGCAGCCATGGAAGCAGTTCCCTTTGCGCAGTTTCATCTGCGCCCACTTCAATGGGACATTCTCCGCCAATGGGACGGGAAGTCAACGTCCCTGGACAGGAAAGTCTCGCTTTCCCAGACGGCCAAGGACTCTCTACAATGGTGGCTCCTTCCCACCTCATTATCTCAGGGAAGATCCTTCCTGCCCCCATCCTGGGCAGTAGTTACGACAGATGCGAGTCTGTCGGGGTGGGGAGCAGTGTTTCTCCACCACAGGGCTCAGGGGACGTGGACTCCGCAGGAGTCCACCCTTCAGATCAATGTTCTGGAAATCAGAGCAGTGTATCTTGCCCTACTAGCCTTCCAGCAGTGGCTGGAAGGAAAGCAGATCCGAATCCAATCGGACAACTCCACAGCGGTGGCATACATCAACCACCAAGGAGGGACGCGCAGTCGGCAAGCCTTCCAAGAAGTCCGGCGCATTCTAATGTGGGTGGAGGACAGAGCATCCACCATATCCGCGGTTCACATCCCAGGCGTAGAAAACTGGGAAGCAGACTTCCTCAGTCGCCAGGGCATGGACGCAGGGGAATGGTCCCTTCACCCGGACGTGTTTCAGGAAATCTGTCGCCGCTGGGGAGTGCCGGACGTCGACCTAATGGCATCCCGGCACAACAACAAGGTCCCGGCATTCATGGCGAGGTCGCGCGATCAAAGAGCTCTGGCGGCAGACGCCTTGGTTCAAGATTGGTCGCAGTTTCAGCTCCCTTACGTGTTTCCGCCTCTGGCGCTCTTGCCCAGAGTGCTACGCAAGATCAGATCCGAGTGCAGCCGCATCATACTCGTCGCTCCAAACTGGCCGAGGAGGTCGTGGTATCCGGATCTGTGGCATCTCACGATCGGTCGACCGTGGTCACTGCCAGACCGACCAGACTTACTGTCCCAAGGGCCGTTTTTCCATCAGAATTCTGCGGCCCTGAACCTGACTGTGTGGCCATTGAGTCCTGGATCCTAGCATCTGCAGGATTATCTCAAGGAGTGGTTGCCACAATGAGACAAGCTAGAAAGTCGAATTCTGCTAAGATCTACCACAGAACGTGGAAGATTTTCTTATCCTGGTGCTCGGCCCAGGGAGTGTCTCCCTGGCCATTTGCATTACCCAAGTTTCTTTCCTTCCTGCAATCGGGGTTAGAAAAGGGCTTGTCGCTCAGCTCCCTTAAAGGGCAAGTTTCGGCACTATCCGTATTTTTTCAGAAGCGTCTAGCACGTCTTCCTAAGGTGCGCACGTTCCTGCAGGGGGTCTGTCATATTGTGCCCCCGTACAAGCGACCGTTAGATCCATGGGATCTGAACAGGGTACTAGTTGCTCTCCAGAAGCCGCCCTTCGAGCCTCTGAAGGAAGTTTCCTTTTCTCGGCTGTCGCAGAAAGTGGCGTTTCTTGTTGCGATCACATCGCTTCGGCGAGTGTCTGAGCTGGCAGCTCTGTCATCCAAGGCTCCCTTCCTGGTGTTCCACCAGGACAAGGTTGTGCTGCGCCCCATTCCGGAGTTTCTTCCTAAGGTCGTATCCTCTTTTCATCTTAATCAGGATATTTCCTTGCCTTCTTTTTGCCCTCATCCGGTTCACCGGTATGAAAAGGACTTACGTTTGCTAGATCTGGTGAGAGCACTCAGAATCTACATTTCCCGCACGGCGCCCATACGCCGTGCCGATGCACTTTTCGTCCTTGTCGCTGGTCCGCGCAAGGGGTTGCAGGCTTCTAAAGCCACCCTGGCTCGATGGATCAAAGAACCAATTCTAGAGGCCTACCGTTCTGCGGGGCTTCCGGTTCCTTCAGGGCTAAAAGCCCACTCAACCAGAGCCGTGGGTGCGTCCTGGGCATTACGTCACCAGGCTTCGGCTCAACAGGTGTGCCAGGCAGCTACCTGGTCCAGTCTGCACACTTTCACCAAGCATTATCAGGTGCATACCTATGCTTCGGCGGATGCCAGCTTAGGTAGAAGAGTCCTGCAGGCGGCAGTGACACCCCCGTAGGGGAGGGCTGTTTTGCAGCTCTAACATGAGGTATTTATTTACCCACCCAGGGACAGCTTTTGGACGTCCCAATCGTCTGGGTCTCCCAATAGAGCGCTGAAGAAGAAGGGAATTTTGTTACTTACCGTAAATTCCTTTTCTTCTAGCTCTTATTGGGAGACCCAGCACCCGCCCTGTTGTCCTTCGGGATGTTTTTTTGTTGTTTGCGGGTACACATGTTGTTCATGTTGAACGGTTTTTCAGTTCTCCGATGTTATTCGGAGTTAATTTGTTTAAACCAGTTATTGGCTTCCTCCTTCTTGCTTTGGCACTAAAACTGGAGAACCCGTGATACCACGGTGGGGGTATAGCCAGAGGGGGAGGGGCCTTGCACTTTTAATGTAGTTCTTTGTGTGGCCTCCAGAGGGCAGTAGCTATACCCCAATCGTCTGGGTCTCCCAATAAGAGCTAGAAGAAAAGGAATTTACGGTAAGTAACAAAATTCCCTTCTTTCTTTTTATGGGACACTTTACTGCTGTGATTGCAGGTATAAATGTACTGACATGCATCAGCATTACAATACATTATACAGTCAGTGCAGCACTGACAGAAGCATCTGGGATTATGCTAGGAGCATGATTCCAGAGGCTTTCCATAGCTTGGTGACTCAGAAGTTATGCTGACCATGGCACAGATTGGAGGGGATTAGGGAGTATGATCCCTCTCGCAGACCCCCTAAATGCTGCAATTTATATGGATTGCAGCATTTAGGGGGTAAAGGGACAGTGCAGAGACCATCCATGGCTTTGAGAGCTATAACCTGGGCTGTTGGGTAAGCTGAGGTCCAGGTGGTCATGTGGGCACAGCTCTTGTGATAGTCAGGACATACTGGGTATTCCCAATCAGATCAGTGGTGACTTAATACTATGGGAGATTAAATGCTCTGGGTCTTGAACACGTAATTGGCTTGGATGCCAATCTTAACCAATAGACTTTAGGCAGACACTTGTCTCCTTCAACCATTGATCACTATGGAGTTGAATTTTCCCCAATTTCTTGGCCTTGTCGATTTCAATGTGTAGAAAGTTTGCATAAAGATTGCCAAAAACACAAGGTATATTGACAATGTACAGTATCGCTATTGGGTGAATAAATTAAAACTTCTTTGTCGCTCCTAATTGGGAGACCCAGACAATTGGGTGTATAGCTATGCCTCCGGAGGCCACACAAAGTATTACACTAAAAGTGTAAAGCCCCTCCCCTTCAGCCTATACACCCCCCCCCGTACTGCTACGGGCTCATCAGTTTTTATGCTTTGTGCGAAGGAGGTCAGACATCCACGCATAGCTCCACAGCTTAGTCAGCAGCAGCTGCTGACTATGTCGGATGGAAGAAAAGAGGGCCCATAACAGGGCCCCCAGCATGCTCCCTTCTCACCCCACTTTTGTCGGCGGTGTTGTTAAGGTTGAGGTATCCATTGCGGGTACGGAGGCTGGAGCCCACATGCTGCTTTCCTTCCCCATCCCTCAATTAGGGCTCTGGGTGAAGTGGGATCCCATCGGTCTCCAGGCACAGGAGACCGTGCTCCATCCACAGCTCCTGAGGACCCTGCTGGATAGGAGCCGAGTATCGTTCAGGGACATGGCCCTGCTACTTGGAGGTATTCTGTGTCCCCGTGGGGACTGCGCACAGCAACACTCCAGCATTGCTGGGTGTGCTAGTGCACCGGGGACAGCAGCGCTGGCTGCATGTGTGCCACTATACACTCAGCGTCGCTGAGTGTATTTGTGTAGGGGGACTGCCGCACTGACCGCCGCTGCCATGGTTATGCCTGCGGCGCGGCTGGGACTGTTAGTGCGCCGGGGACTTCCGCGCCGACCGCGCTTATACGGCGGCCGCGCTTATAACTATAGTCCCCGGCTTCTGCGGCCTAGTCTCATTCTTTTCCCGCCCCCAGCCCTGCCAGTCAGGGGAAGGGCGGGACGCTGTACAGGTCGGCAGCACTGAGGGCTGGAGCATGCTTTGCATACTCCACCCCCCTCACTCTGCACAGTGGGGCACCAGTTCCCGCACTTTTCTGGGTCACGCCCACGGCTCCCTCCTCTCCCCAGGACGCTGGCAGCCATTCCTCTCAGCTCTGCTAACGCTGGAGAGGAGAGACAAGCTCAAAGAGACCCAGGCAGGAATTCTGGTGCCCACACAAACGCTTTGCGCAGGCGGTAAGCAGCACCTGTGGTGCTGGCCCCACTAGTGCAGAAGTGTATTTATAGTTTATATGATTATAGTCTATACTTTACACTGTATGGTGCACTGTTGATTTGTGGCTATTTACCCTCCTGTATTGCTCAGAGGAGACAACAGCATGTCGTCCACAAATAGCAAGGGTGCCAAAGCACAGACTTACTATGCTGCCTGTGCAGCATGTACGGCTATACTGCCGGCAGGTTCCACTTACCCTCATTGTGTGCAATGCTCGGCCCCTGTGGCACTTTCTCAGCCGGAGCCTCTGCTAGGGGTGGCCCAGGGAGAACCACCTGTTAACACTGTCCAGGTGACAGGGACGGAGTTTGCAGTTTTTACTGAAAGACTTTCTGAGACTATGGCTAAGATATTAGAAGCCTTGCAGTCCAGGCCAGCATCTCAAGCCAGGGGCACTGTGTTATCATTGTCCCCTGGTTCTCCTCAGTTGGAACAGCAATGTCTTCCCGGGGTGTCTCATGGATCCCAGGGTGAGGTCTCTGACACGGACCGCAGCCCCAGACCGACTAAGCGAGCTCGCTATGAAATTCCCTCGACATCATCACAATGTTCAGGGTCTCAGCGAGAGGACTCTCTGTATGATGAAGCGGAGGTAGCTGATCAGGATTCTGATCCTGAAGCCGCTCTCAACCTTGATACTCCTGATGGGGACGCCATAGTGAATGATCTTATTGCGACCATCAATCAGGTGTTGGATATTTCTCCCTCAGCTCCTCCAGTGGAGGAGTCGGCTTCTCAGCAGGAGAAATTCCGTTTCAGGTTTCCCAAGCGTACAAGGAGTATGTTTCTGGACCACTCTGACTTCAGAGAGGCAGTCCAGAAACACCGAGCTTATCCAGATAAGCGTTTTTCCAAGCGACTTAAGGATACACGTTACCCTTTTCCCCCTGACGTGGTCAAGGGCTGGACTCAGTGTCCCAAGGTGGATTTTCAATCTCCAGACTGGCGGCTAGATCCATAGTTGCAGTGGAAGATGGAGCTTCACTCAAGGATGCCACTGACAGACAGATGGAGCTCTGGTTGAAATCCATCTATGAAGCTATCGGCGCGTCTTTTGCTCCAGCATTCGCAGCCGTATGGGCACTCCAAGCTATCTCAGCTGGTCAGGCGCAAATTGACGCACTCACGTACGTCTGCGCCGCAGGTGGCGTCCATAACCTCTCAAACGTCGGGATTTGCGTCCTACGCTATTAATGCTGTCCTGGACTCTGCGACCCGTACGGCGGTTGCAGCCGCCAATTCGGTGGTAATACGCAGGGCCTTGTGGCTGCGGGAATGGAAGGCAGATTCGGCTTCCAAAAAGTGCTTAACTGGATTGCCATTTTCTGGCGACCGTTTGGTGAGAGATTGGATGAAATCATCAAACAATCCAAGGGAAAGGAAACATCCTTACCCCAAGCCAAACCAAAAACACCCCAACAGAGGAGGGGACAGTCGAGGTTTCGGTCCTTTCGGGGTGCGGGCAGGTCACAATTCTCCTCGTCCAAAAGGCCTCAGAAGGATCAGAGGAACGCCGACGCATGGCGGTCTAAATCACGCCCTAAAAAGACCGCCGGAGGTGCCGCTACCAAGGCGGCTTCCTCATGACTTACGGCCTCCTCACACCGCATCCTCGGTCGGTGGCAGGCTCTCCCGCTTTTGCGACACCTGGCTGCCACAAGTAAAAGACCGTTGGGTGAGAGACATTTTGTCTCACGGTTACAGGATAGAGTTCAGCTCTCGTCCTCCGACTCGATTCTTCAGAACATCTCCGCCTCCCGAGCGAGCCGAGGCTCTTCTGCAGGCGGTGGGCATTCTGAAGGCAGAAGGAGTGGTGGTCCCGGTTCCTCTTCAGCAACAGGGTCACGGTTTCTACTCCAACCTGTTTGCGGTTCCAAAGAAGGACGGGTCCTTCCGTCCTGTTTTGGACCTAAAACTGCTCAACAAACACGTAAGGACCAGGCGGTTCCGGATGGAATCCCTCCGCTCCGTCATCGCCTCAATGTCCCAAGGAGATTTCCTAGCATCGATCGATATCAAGGATGCTTATCTCCACGTACCAATTGCTCCAGAGCATCAGCGCTTCTTGCGCTTCGCCATAGGAGACGAACACCTTCAGTTCGCGGCACTGCCGTTCGGCCTGGCGACAGCCCCAAGGGTTGTCACCAAGGTCATGGCTACAGTAGTTGCGGTCCTCCACTCTCAGGGTCACTCAGTGATACCTTACTTAGATGATCTGCTGGTCAAGGCACCCTCTCAAGAGGCATGCCAACACAGCCTCAACGTTACTCTGGAGATTCTCCAGAGTTTGGGGTGGATCATCAATTTTCCAAAGTCAAATCTGACACCGGTCCAATCACTGACATATCTTGGCATGGAGTTTCATACTCTTCCAGCGATAGGGAAGCTTCCGCTGGACAAACAGCGTTCACTACACACAGGGGTACAATCTCTCCTTCAAGGTCGGTCACACCCCTTGACGCACCTCATGCACTTCCTGGGGAAGATGGTGGCAGCAATGGAAGCAGTCCCTTTCGCGCAGTTTCACCTGCGTCCTCTTCAATGGGACATCCTACGCAAGTGGGACAGGAGGCCGACGTCCCTAGACAGGAACGTCTCCCTCTCTCAAGCAACCAAAGCTTCCCTTCGGTGGTGGCTTCTTCCCACCTCATTATCGAAAGGGAAATCCTTCCTACCGCCATCCTGGGCGGTGGTCACGACGGACGCGAGCCTGTCAGGGTGGGGAGCAGTTTTTTCTCCACCACAGGGCTCAGGGTACGTGGACTCAGCAAGAGTCCTCACTTCAGATCAATGTTCTGGAGATCAGGGCAGTGTATCTTGCCCTAAAAGCGTTCCAGCAGTGGCTGGAAGGCAAGCAGATCCGAATTCAGTCGGACAACTCCACAGCGGTGGCTTACATCAACCACCAAGGTGGGACACGCAGTCGGCAAGCCTTCCAGGAAGTCCGGAGGATTCTGCTGTGGGTGGAAGCCACAGCATCCACCATATCAGCAGTTCACATCCCGGGCGTAGAAAACTGGGAAGCAGACTTTCTCAGTCGCCAGGGCATGGACGCAGGGGAATGGTCCCTTCACCCGGACGTGTTTCAGGAGATCTGTTGCCGCTGGGGGATGCCGGACGTCGACCTAATGGCGTCCCGGCACAACAACAAGGTCCCAACATTCATGGCTCGATCTCAAGATCACAGAGCTCTGGCGGCAGACGCCTTAGTTCAGGATTGGTCGCAGTTTCAGCTTCCTTATGTGTTTCTTCCTCTGGCTCTGTTGCCCAGAGTGTTACGCAAGATAAGGGCCGACTGCCGCCGCGCCATCCTCGTCGCTCCAGACTGGCCGAGGAGGTCGTGGTACCCGGATCTGTGGCATCTCACGGTCGGCCAACCGTGGGCACTGCCAGACCGACCAGATTTGCTGTCTCAAGGGCCGTTTTTCCATCTGAATTCTGCGGCCCTCAACCTGACTGTGTGGCCATTGAGTCCTGGATCCTAGCGTCTTCAGGATTATCTCAAGAGGTCATTGCCACTATGAGACAGGCTAGGAAACCAACGTCCGCCAAGATCTACCACAGGACGTGGAAAATATTCCTGTCGTGGTGCTCTGCTCAGGCGTTTTCTCCCTGGCCATTTGCCTTGCCCACTTTTCATCTCAATCAGGACATCTCCTTACCCTCGTTTTGTCCTCATTCAGTTCACCAATGTGAAAAGGATTTGCACTTGTTAGATCTGGTGAGAGCACTCAGACTCTACATTTCTCGTACGGCGCCCCTGCGCCGCTCCGATGCTCTCTTTGTCCTTGTCGCTGGCCAGCGTAAAGGGACACAAGCTTCCAAATCAACCCTGGCTCGGTGGATCAAGGAACCAATTCTCGAAGCTTACCGTTCCTCGGGGCTTCCGGTTCCCTCAGGACTGAAGGCCCATTCTACCAGGGCCGTGGGAGCGTCCTGGGCCTTGCGACACCAGGCTACGGCTCAGCAGGTGTGTAAGGCGGCTACCTGGTCGAGCCTGCACACTTTCACGAAACACTATCAGATGCATACCTATGCTTCGGCAGATGCCAGCCTAGGTAGGCGAGTCCTTCAGGCGGCAGTTGCCCACCTGTAGGACGGAGCCGTTACGGCTCTATTATGAGGTATTATTTACCCACCAAGGGACTGCTTTTGGACGTCCCAATTGTCTGGGTCTCCCAATTAGGAGCGACAAAGAAGAAGGGAATTTTGTTTACTTACCGTAAATTCCTTTTCTTCTAGCTCCAATTGGGAGACCCAGCACCCGCCCCTGTTTTTTGTATACACATGTTGTTCATGTTAAATGGTTTCAGTTCTCCGATATTCCTTCGGATTGAATTTACTTTAAACCAGTTTATAATTTTTTCCTCCTTCTGGCTTTTGCACCAAAACTGATGAGCCCGTAGCAGTACGGGGGGTGTATAGGCTGAAGGGGAGGGGCTTTACACTTTTAGTGTAATATTTTGTGTGGCCTCCGGAGGCATAGCTATACACCCAATTGTCTGGGTCTTCCAATTGGAGCTAGAAGAAAAGGAATTTACGGTAAGTAAACAAAATTCCTTTCTTTCCATTTGGAAACTCTTAAAATAAACCTGTCCGATGCCCCTTTCTGCCCGGTCCAGCTACAATGACTGTGCCGGTCTCTAACTAATCGGCACCAAGTGATAACTCCATTTTGAATGCATTAAAGGATGACTACCACCAGGATTTTCAGTGTCTACCCATATCCTGTCCACCACCATTAACTTGAGAACGGCGGCAGCTATAGGCATAGAAGTGGTGTCTAGGTATAGTAAAGTAGCCATGCGCTACGCAATGAAAGCACCTATAGCGCCACCTGGTGGAAAACAGTTCTATTTGAGATAAAAATGCTGAAAGTGAATTAAAAAATTCTAGGACATCAATTCAATACGAATCAACACCTTGCATACAGAAATGATATGAAACTCATGACCCCCCCCCCCCCCCGCCCTCAAAAAAAAAACAACACACTGCTGGTCACGCATATGGCGCAAGTGGCCACCATCAGCTGCAATGCACATCTGGACAGTATACTGTATCTTGCTGCACGTTAGCCAATATGGTAGGTGACACGTTTGCACAAGCATCTGTGATACGTCGTCATAGGTCCTGCAATGTTGGTGGAGGGGTCTCATACACCTGCTGTTTGATGTGACCTCATAGAAAGAAGTGCAATGGGGTCAGGTCAGGTGAGCGTGGAGGCCACTCCACACAGCCCCCATACCTTATGACTTGTAGGAAGGTCTCCATGAGGTATCACTTCATGTCCGCAGCCTTGTGAGTTTTACACATTCTAATCATAGCATTTCTGTATGCAAGGTGTCGATTCGTATTGAATGGATGATGCCCTACAACTTCACTACTTTTCTCTCGTTCCATTTGAGATAATGTTAACTCCATTTTACACCAGGTGGCGCTATAGGTGGATTCATTGCATAGCACATGGCTACTTTACTATACCTAGACACCACTTCTATGCCTATAGCTGCCGCCGTTCTCAAGCTAATGGCGGTGGACACAGTAGACTAAAGCCAGTGCTATACTGCCGCTATCATGCTGATTCTAAAGATCCCTTTATCAGATGTATACTTTCTGAAATACAGGCAAGTAACGTTTGAAATGCACTTAGATATTCTGTCGCACCAATCAAATAGGTGGGTCAGGTTTTGTTGTTCCTTCCTCCCCCCTGTAATAAACAGACATGGATTGGAATAACTAGCAAAACCTGACCCACCTATTAGATATTCTGTAGCACCTGTCAATCACGTGCATTTAACAAACTTTACCTGTATTTTAGAAAGTATACATACAATCTCACAACTAAAGGTATAGAATCTGCATGGTAGTGCCAGTATAGCACTGGCTTTAGGTTATATAGGAAAATCCTGGTGTATGGAGACATGGATGTTAAGTAATGCTTTTTCTAGTGGATGCAAATCTCAAAAAGACTCCTGTACAATCAGTGTTCAGACCGGCATTCAAGCTCAGTAGGATCCCACAGACTCTCCAAAAAGTACCTGTATACATTAAGGCATTTCTATAATCTGCAATCTGTTGGCAGTGTAATTACTTTTGGAATCTTGTGTAAGGCTATGTGCGCACTGGAAAAATGGAATTCTCAAAATTCCGCAGGCACTGAGATTACCACACCCGCGGTAAAAAAAACGCAAACCGCACCCGAAAACCGCATGCGGTTTGACCGCGGTATTGTTTGCGGTATTGCCGCGTGCGGGTTGGTACATGTGCTTTATTACATTCAATGCAATAAAGCACATTGAAAAAAAGAAAAAAATCATTTCCTTCTTAGATAGTAGAGGGATAGCTGACTAGACAGGAGAGATTGCTGCATTTCCCACGGTTGGCAGTGAGTTGACATTACCGGCTGTGGGAAATGACCGGTAATTACCTCTGCTGTCTCGCTGCGAGGCTGCATTCATTCAGCGCTGTGTGTCAGTCGCGGCTGGATGTAAGCAGCGCAGGACCTGTGGACCCGTCGGAGCTTTGTTTCGGGAGGGGTTAATAAAATGGTGAACGAGGCTTGTTTGTGTTATTTAAAATAAAGGATTTTTCGGTGTCTTTTTACTTACGGGTTGATCATGTCAGCTGTCACAGACGCTGCCATGATCAAGCCTGGAGTTAATGGCGGTGATCCGCCACCATTAACTCCTTGTATTACCCTGACTGCCACATGGCGGCAGGAAGAGCTGGGGACACTCCGGTACTGCCGCATAATGCATGCGTCAGTCCCGGGGCAGCTGCGGCTGATATTCTCGGCTGCGGGGGACATTAACCCTGTCCCTCTCCAGCCTGAGAATACTGGGCTGCCGTGTGCTTACCTCGGCTGGAAGGTAAAAATACAGCGGAGCCCATGTGTTTTGTTTTCTATATTTCCATTTGCTTTCTATGTGTGTTCTATGTGTCTGTGTGATCTGTGTGTTTGTTTACTCTGCTCCGCTTCCTCTTCCTGTAATGACATCACTTCCCTGCAAACCGCAGACAAGTGAATAAAACTAAGAAAAAAGAGTCTTTCAGTTTGCCAAGTAGCAAATATACCCACACAAGCCATATTGTGAAAATATATAAATATTTATTATAAAGGCTGTAAGGGAAAACAATACATAGGCATACATATATATATACACAAACATAGGACCAAGGGAATTGGTGCTGGAGGGGAAACCCCACGTGTCCCAAGCATTCATTCAGGAGAACAGGTCTCTACTGAGTAGCGGCAGACATACCATAATAAAGTGACATCAGGCAGAAAAAGCTCAAGGAGAGTAAGAATGGCCAAGAAAGGCCAATGCAGTTGTTAGCCAAAGCCGAGCAAAACCTACCAGAAGGATATGATGCCGAGGGCCAGGGTAACACGTGGGGACCAGGCGTCCCAACACGTGTTTCGCTCCGTGTGCTTCGTCGGGGGACGATAAAGCACACGGAGCGAAACACGTGTTGGGACGCCTGGTCCCCACGTGTTACCCTGGCCCTCGGCATCATATCCTTCTGGTAGGTTTTGCTCGGCTTTGGCTAACAACTGCATTGGCCTTTCTTGGCCATTCTTACTCTCCTTGAGCTTTTTCTGCCTGATGTCACTTTATTATGGTATGTCTGCCGCTACTCAGTAGAGACCTGTTCTCCTGAATGAATGCTTGGGACACGTGGGGTTTCCCCTCCAGCACCAATTCCCTTGGTCCTATGTTTGTGTATATATATGTATGCCTATGTATTGTTTTCCCTTACAGCCTTTATAATAAATATTTATATATTTTCACAATATGGCTTGTGTGGGTATATTTGCTACTTGGCAAACTGAAAGACTCTTTTTTCTTAGTTTTATTCAATTGTAGAGTTGTTGCCTTTATTCATCAAGTGGCCCTCTTTGATTTAAAACCGCAGACAAGTGATGCACATTACCGGAGGTAAACTGCGAAATACCGCAGGGAATAATGCAGGAAAACGCAGTGAACCACACAATTTGCTGCCTGCGTTATTCCCTGCGGGATTTCACGATTACATGGCAGTCAATGGAGTGAAATCCCACAGCGATGTGCGGAAAGAATTGACATGCAATTGTTTTTGCTGCGGGAATCCCGCAGCAAAACATGCAGCTGTCAAATTCCGCCTAGTGCGCACAGCATTTTTTTTCCCCATAGGTTTTGCTAGTGATTCACTGCAGAGATGTTATGAACATTTTCTGCAGCGAAACATGCAGCAAAATCCGGTAAGTGCGCACAGGGCCTAAGGGTTACAAACTAGTAGCAAGACCTGCGTGCAGTCCTCTTCAGATGGTTAGTGTATGAGGAGGGCTACAACCCAAGTCCCATCTATTAGGATGGCAATCCTCAGTCCATATTTACCCTATAGAGTCTTTCAATAACTGCAACAGATTTAGGACACACCTAGTGCCCTATTGACCATTATGCATCGATATGACTGTCTACATACAGTTCCTAGTAGCATTGAGACCCATCATGGGCCATGTGAGCTGATTATTCAATTAACTTTATTTAAATGGTACAACCAACATCCAAAAAACACGCATTATATAATTGAAGCAGAAGCCCCCCTCCCCCATGTTTATACGGTTTATCCATGTAACAATCAAATTGCACTGTGCAGATCTTTCCATAGGGCTCTTTTCCACTTGTGATTTCCTGGTGCAAGTGCGATCCGATAAAACAAAAAACACTGCACTTGCACCAGTGTTTAATCCTGTTTTTTTTTTTCTCACCACACAAATCGGGCTCTCGGTGCAATCACAGCATGCTGCGTTTTGCATAGTTCCTGCTCGTGTGAGAAAAAAAAAAAAAAAAATGCACTTGTGTTATGCGACTGCAATGCGGTGCATGCAGAGAGACAACTGAGATAGGGAGAAAGTGCTCCCTCCATCTTCTCCGTAGCTGTGATGCAATCTCATCAGTCGCATGATCCTCGGCTGACACAGCAGAGGGTCATTAGCATATCTCTTCCGATGCACCACATTGGAAGCGGTACACAAGTGGAAGAGCCCTAAAAGGAATCTCCCTGCAGTTTTTTTCTATGTAATTTAAACTGCATGTTGTAAGGGTTAGCATACAGATTCCAGTGATTTTGTGATAAAGGTCCATATTGACCTGCAATATTTCTTAGCTTCAGGAGATTACTGCTGGAATAGGTCAGCTAATCTGGCTGATTAGCAGCTCAAAGTCTATAGCCATTGTACATAGTCTGGTGTGGGTAAATTAACAGCCTGCCGCATTGCTAAATCTGAAAACGTTCAGAACAGCTGCAGCCAGTAATCTAAGTGATACATAATTGGATTCAGGGTCTTTGCCTACATGATGCTGCTCTAAGATAAGGTAGCAAAAACCTGCTGAATCATTCCCTTCTTCTAAAATTAGAACCCACAAAGTTCCCATAATTGAAGCAAGACCGACAATCCATTCATAAGCAGATTGTGATGGGGTGGAGAGACTTTAGGCTCATACGTAGCGTTAACACCTGACTAGTACCGGAGAGGTTTCCTCACCACCTTTCTCCAAAGAAAACCCGTGTAGGCTGAGGAACATTTAATACTTTTATTAAACAAGAAACACCAGTAACCACATTTGCAACCATTAAGACCAGCTAAGTCAGTCATTCTTGCAGATACCAAGTTGAGTGTGGATCTCCTCAATGATGCCGGCCAACAGCTCACTTTCTGCTAGGCTCATGATGGGGCTTTCTTTCAACCCTGAAATAAAACAAAGGTAATCATGGCTGAATATGCAAAGTCGCAGATTTCAGAACAGAAGTCCCAGAATGCAATGGAAATCAATAGGGAACCTGAGCATGTATTTTTTTCCAGAAAATCTTCCATAAAAATGCTTTATTTCCATTATACTCTGTTCACAAATCGAGCTCATTACAAGCATGGTAGTGCCCGCTCATCACTAGTTACATGTACTGAGCCCCCGAGCATGGTAGTGCCCGCTCATCACTAGTTACATGTACTGAGCACCTGAGCATGGTAGTGCCTGCTCATCACTAGTTACATGTACTGAGCATGGTAGTGCCTGCTCATCACTAGTTACATGTACCGAGCACCCGAGCATGGTAGTGCCCGCTCACCACTAGTTACATGAACTAAGCACCCGAGCATGGTAGTGCCCGCTCACCACTAGTTACATGTACTGAGCACCCAAGCATGGTAGTGCCCACTCATCATTAGTTACATGTACTGAGCACCCGAGCATGGTAGTGCCCGCTCATCACTAGTTACATGTACTGAGCACCCAAGCATGGTAGTGCCCGCTCATCACTAGTTACATGTACTGAGCACTCGAGCATGGTAGTGCCCGCTCATCACTAGTTACGAGTACTGAGCACCCGAGCATGGTAGTGCCCGCTCATCACTAGTTACATGTACTGAGCACCCGAGCATGGTAGTGCCCACTCATCATTAGTTACATGTACTGAGCACCCGAGCATGGTAGTGCCCGCTCATCACTAGTTATGAGTACTGAGCACCCGAGCATGGTAGTGCTCACTCATCACTAGTTACATGTACTGAGCACCTGAGCATGGTAGTGCCCGCTCATCACTAGTTACGAGTACTGAGCACCCGAGCATGGTAGTGCCCGCTCATCACTAGTTACATGTACTGAGCACCCGAGCATGGTAGTGCCCGCTCATCACTAGTTACAAGCACGGTACACAAACACTATGGTAGAGCCATCTGCTGGGCAATCGGCATCTTTGTGTGTGACCACATTCAGTAATGGCGTGTAGCTTTCCTCTTACCTTTCAGCAGACACTGCCGCACGTGTTCGGCTTCATAACTCAGGCCTGTGCTGTTATAGAAGTTCAGGTGTTTCGTAGTTGGAGGAAGAGTAAATTTAGCTTCCTTCCCATTAACAATTAGGGACGTTGGTGACCACATAAAGGAAGGGATCTGGGGAGAAATAAATGACAGATCATGCATCAAAAAAAAAAAAAAAAAAAAAAAAAAAAAAAAAGCTAGCCTGCACATCAATCCTGTCTATGACCAGGTAGACACGTGGCCATCAATTAATGAAATGATAGGGGCTCTCCACTTTAGACACCCGACAATTAGATTGTGGACAGAACAGCAGAAAGTCACCGCGGTCACATGTAATCTGCCAGCAAGTGTTCGGTTCCTGTGCAGGAATCCATCTCCAGAGCAGAGATTTCAGGCGTTCCACTATTTGCCTTGGGAACCGACGACCTCCGAGACCGCAAGGGTGGACGTTGACCTAGACAAACACTATCAAATTTAGAAATCCCTGTGTTCTTGAGAGTAGAGAGGACTTTGAGGCTGTGTTCACACTGGGTAAATGCATATGAATAGATTCATTATGTTGAAAAAGGATCATTTACATTTAGCCATTGCATACCTGGATGAGTCCCTTGGTGCCAGAGATTATGGCCTGATTTGGCATTTCGGACACCATAGTGCAGGTGAGTACGGCCTGGCGTTTCCCAGAGTACTGCAGGATGACCGTCACTGTCTCATCAACACCTAGTGATTTGACAGAAATAACATGGTGGTATCAAGAAGGACCCCAATGTATAGGAACATTCGCAGCAAACTGTTCTGTTTCACACCCTTAGGGGTACTTTGCACGTTGCGGCATCGCTACTGCGATATCGTCGGGGTCAAATCGAAAGTGGCGCACATCCGGCGCCGGTAACGACGTCACAACGTGTAAAGCCTAGATGCGCTGATAAACGATCGCAAAAGCGTAGTAAATCGGCGATCTGTGTAGTGTCGGTCATTTTCATAATGTCTCACCAAGAGGAGATACGATGTTGTTCCTCGTTCCTGCGGCAGCACACATCGCTGTGTATGAAGCCGCAGGAGTGAGGAACATCTCCTTATCTGCCTCCACCGGCAATGCGGAAGGAAAGAGGTGGGCGGGATGTTTACGTCCCGCTCATCTCCACCCCTCCGCTTCTATTGGCTGCCTGCCGTGCGATGTCGCTGTGATGCCGCACGACCCGCCCCCTTAGGAAGGAGGCGGGTCGCCGGCCAGAGCGACGTCGCAGGGCAGGTAAGTGCGTGTGAAGCTGCCGTAGCGATAATGTTCACTACGGCAGCTATCACAAGATATCGCATGTGCGACGGGGGCGGGTACTATCACGCTGGACATTGCTAGACGATGCTAGCGATGTCGCAGCGTGCAGAGTACCCCTTAGGCAATATCCTAGGTGGAAGACAAAAACCAATGTGTCCAGCTCACTTGTTCGGAAAAGGATCAGAGAAGGATTGGACTTTTAGAATTTGAACGGTCCCCAAATTCTTCCAAGAGTTAAGCCAATATAAGCTAGTAAATTCTTTCGATCTGACATATTACCTTGCTAGAGAAGCTTACCGGTGTCATGCAGAAATCCTTTGGCAGTTATAGACTCGGGTTTTTCGCCATTAAATGCCATGGAGGCAAACTGGATACAGTAACAGCCAATATCCAGGATTGCTCCTCCGCCAAGTTCCTTTTCCACTGACCGAGCCACTGCAAGCAAGTTTACACCAAATTCTGCCCGGACAACATTCACCTCTCCAATCACTTTCTGATGAAGCAGAGAACGTATCTCCTCATAGACTGGAAAAAAACGGCTCCAGAAAGCCTGCACAACAAAGAACAATAACCACTGATTGAAGAAGTTACCTGAAGACTATTATGAAAGACTGGTGGTCCTCCAGGTTTTAGTGTACAAGCGGCCCACATGTGACCGTTGCAGCCAACAAGTACCCTCTAGTCGTGTGTTACACTATTCGCATCATGGCCCATAAATAAGATGGAGAATGGACAAACTAACCTCCATTAAGAAGACATTGTGTTTCCTTGCGGCTGAGATAAGCTCCTTAACTTCTGTAAGATTCATGGCCATTGGCTTTTCACACAACACATTTTTTCCATGGTTAAAAAACAGAAGAACCAAATCTCTATGCGCCGGATGAATGGCCCCAACGTAGACGATATCTATGGAAAAGCAGATGAGGACATCAGGGTCTTAGAATGTGCATTAAATATCGAGGTACAAACAGAATTATTCAACCCTCATTGCAGTTAGCAAAAAAAAAAAAAAAAAAAAAAAAAAAAAAAAAAAAAAAGTACAAACTTTCCACTATTTGTAATAAACAACAATGTAAAAAAAACAAAAACTGTCCATCAGAAGTAATATTACTAGTTGCTTCTCCAAATTTGGCCCAAAATGCATCTCTTGAATGACTACTGCAGTCTCAGAATTGTGCACCTCCATTGAAACAAGCTCCTTTAGGACTTCGTTGTTCCCCTCTGGCTGTTATGACCTGCTGCAAGTGTGATTAAGAGCCAGACACCGGCTTCTGGCAGCGTTCCTGAGGAATCTTAGCTCATTTCTCATGTAAAACTGGAGGCCTTTGTCGAAGACATTTATTTTTTTTTGCAGGTGGTGGGGAGAGGGGGGGGGGGGGGGGGGAGATGTCATCCGAGCGTGGTCCGATATGAATGGCCGAGTGACATCCGAGCTAATGATGAGCAAGTATCAAACTACTTGGGTTCGCAATACTTGCAACAAGTACTGTCTAATACTCGCGTATGCATTTCGAATACTGCAGGTGCGTCACCCCTGCAGCAGTCGAACCACTCAGATCCGGGGTCTGCTGTGGCTCGAGGGTCTCCGGACCCGCTTCAAATGCAAAGGGGGGTATTTACAGGGGACAAGCGTTCGTGATGCCACCCGTGGTTCGCAGTAAGGGGAGTAGCGCCGCTGCGAGTACCCGGGGGAAGATGGAGCGGGGCAGCCAGATGACGTTCCCTCCACGGGTAGGGGAGGCCCGGGAACTCTGGATGGATGAGGTGGTGTAGGGGAGCATGGCGCAGGCTGGAAGCAGGGGAGGACAGCGTACTCATTCAGACAGTGTTGTTAGTGATGTGACCGCAAAACAGACTGACACAAAAGGAAAACCAAGTCTCTGGGTGCCGCTGCCACTTCAGGGGAGCCCGTCCGGGAGTCCACTCCCTTTGATATTGCTAGTAGTCTGTACCTTGCCTCCATGCACTGTATTTTAGATGTTCTGAGTGACCCCTCAGCCTGAAGCTGTCAGACTCCCGCTCCCCACTGTTGAATAGGGAAGCTGTGCTCTCGATGGCTGACACTTGGAATTTCAGTGGGCCGTATAAGCTGGAAAGCCCTATCCCCCTCGTGTTGATGCCTTCGATCTCTGAGCTCTTGGGGAAAGTTCATAAAGATACTATCCGCCGCAGATTAATTACCAGGTTGCATGAAGCTACTTCCTAATCTAGGGTCCAGTACCCCGGCGTGCTCGCTACCGGTTACTAGGTACTTCGGTGCCGACCGTTCCCCAAAACTAAGCCTGGCACCTTTCTCCAATACCCTGTGACCAGGTATCCGACTCCTTTGGTCCCAGATCATCGTCTGTGACCTAGCCAACATCTCCCAGGGAGCTCCAACTCCCTCCAGCTCCTCACTCTGAGGGCTACCACTGCACTAACTCTACCCCTCCCACCAGTCTGTCTGACCCCTAGGAGGGTGGCCCTGTTCCAGCTAGACCACCCACTGGTGTGCCTGACAGGGTGTGGTGTGAGGTGTGACTCGGATTTGCATGCTGATGGAGCAATACCAAAAGTTAAGATCCCAGAACCATGAGGGGTTGATTCCTGTACCAGTCAAGAAAGGGGTGCAGTTCCCTGACACCCTGACTAGTTCAGGGGCATCACATGTGTAATGCAAGTCAATGGGGAAAACTTGCAAAGTAACGAGTAACCGAATGCTGCACTATTTGCGCGAGTAGTGCGGCATTTGGGTTACTCGTTACTTTGCGAGTTTTCCCCATTGACTTGCATTACACACACACTATTTGGTATGCATACGCAAGTATTAGAGAGTACTCGTTGCAAGTATTGCGAACCCAAGTATTTCGATACTTGCTCATCATTAATCCGAGCCTCAGAGGCGAATCGTGCAGGATGAGATTATTTCGGATAAATGCACTACCTCATTGAGTAACATTGGTCCATGTTTGTCGGATAGTACTCGGATTGAATATAAGGTTGTCTGCCTGATCCCTTGCTGCCAGTTTCTTTAGCCTGGGAGAATCAGCAGACTCTTTCCAGTAATAAACTGGTGCACTAGATCTCATTGCTTACCGACATTCGGATCCTTGGCAAGTTCTTCATATGTGCCATAAGCTTGCGGAATGTTATGATTTTGGGCAAATTCCTTGGCACGGGTCAGATCTCTGGCCGCCACTGCTACTGCCTGAAAGGATAAACTAAAATCAACTAAATTGAAATAAGATTTTATTTACTCAGGTTATACGTCTTTATGCAAGTAACATCTGCCAATAAGTTTTCGGACAAAAGTTTCAAATGTAGATGGGAAGTTACAGCTACACATGCTGTACATTTTCTTGCAGTGGTCGTTCATATATGGAAGAAGTAATGTAGAAAAAAAAAATTATGATAGTCACATCTACTCACCAACTGCAACATTTTTGCCAGAATTTGAAAAGAAAAAAAAAAAAAAAAACACACACACACACACACACACACACACACACACACACACAATCAATATTGGAGTTCAAAATAAATGGATGGAAAAATGTATGTATGAATTTAGCCTTAGGGCTCATGCGCACATACCTGCTGAATATTCTGCAGCAATTTGACAGCACGTGTGCGCTTCAAATCGCTGCAGAAACACTGTGTAATTGATGCAAGTTTTTTTTGTAGAAAAACCACACGATTTCATGCGCTATGGCTGCTGCCCCCACCATAGACAGAGTGGAAGCTGCATCCAAAGCGCACGGAATAATTGACATGCTCATTTTATGAACGCATGGATTTGGGTCATAATGTTAGCATCCAAATCGCTGCATTCATAAAAGCAACATCCGCACGTATCATGCACAATCTTCATAGATTGTGCTGTGGATGCAGGACACATGCATTTACGCTGCAGTGCTATACGCAGCGTAAATGCGTGTAAGTACGCAACGTGCGCACGAACCCTTAGCCCAGGTCTGAGCAGTATTTTTTTGGTTGCTGTGCAATCTGATGCATAATGAACAGCACATTGCCCCAATAATAACCTATGTGCCAGTGCACACCAGTGGTTTTCACATGCACCAGTTTGCTTCTAGATTAGTGCAAATAGTCAAATAGGCTCAGTAGGTTATAATGGGTACCTGTTCTACCTGTGAAAAACCGGTCATCTGAATGAGGCCTCAGGGCTGATTCAGAGGTTTGTGCACATTGGTGCGATCTTGGTGCACAGACCGGCAGCGGCTCTCCAGACCAAAAAGTGATGGCTTCATATATTACCATCAGGCAGTCACGCTCAGGTCAGGATAACCGCGACCGGTCTGTACATTGTGATCAGACATGGCACCAGTGTGCACGGACCTCGGAACCAGCCCTAATTAGGCTGACACCTAAAACTAATTACAAGGAGTCCTGAAGACGTCTGAGCCATAGGTGTGATGGGTCCTGCATATAATTATCTCCTATTCTTCTGGTACAGAAACAAGAGGACATAGGGGTCTGCTCACACTAGCATTCCCAGCCAGCAGTATTTGGTGTACCAAAGAAGTAAAAGGTCATACACACATATTATAATATATATATATATATATATATATATATTTTTTTTTTTTGTAGTGCAGGGCTGCTTTCACACTGCGTTATGACCCAAGTTCACTGGTCCCGTCCGACCCCCCCGCAAAACAGGTTTCGGACGCATGCACCAATGGGGCCATTGACTATAATGGTGCATACGGAGTCACCGTGCGCTCCGTCTTGCACCATTTTCGGGCCTATACGCTTTCTGCAGGCAGACACCCAGGAGGCAGTCTACTGTGTCTGGGTGTCTATACGATCCGAAAATGGTGCAAGAGAGCGCACGGTGACTCCGTATGCAACATTATAGTCAATGCCCTGTTGGCGCATACATGCGAAACCTGTTTATTTGGGAAGGTTCAGACGAAAGCCCCAACAGGACCACTGAATGGGGAGAGGAACGCAGTGTGAAAGGGTCCGAAGACTGACAGCTGTCAGGGAATGACACTCGGCAATGTGTCTGGTATATACTGGGGCAAAAATCATATTTACGTATTGAGAGCTATAGCACAATTTACTTATATAGCCCTAATAATTCCACAGCGTTTTACAGATGTAATCATAACTATCCCCACTTCATGAACCTAATGTATATAGCAAAACTGATATATGTCAGTGAATGACATTTTGCTCTATATCTACTAGAAATGAGCAGATCGATTCGCAGGACTTCGGTCCGCCATGCAGATCAGTAGTTCCCGGCGGCTGCGAATCTCCCACCTTTCAGTGTTCCCGCTGCGGCATTTGATTTGTTGCACAGAGGAGGTTGCGCCAGTCCTGGATAATCAAAAGTCGCTCCGGGGATGTCAGAAGGTAAGAGATTCGCAGCTTTCTGTCCTGCCACCGGAAACCATTGACCTGGACTGGAGTCCTGCTAATCGATCCGCTCAGGAGATACAGTAATAATAATATTTATTCATTTATATAGCACTGTTAATTCCGCAGCGCTTTACATACAAAGGCAACACTGTCCCCATTGGGGCTCACAATGGGTTCCCTAGGAGTATTGGAGGAAACCGGAGGAAACCCACGCAAACACAGGGAGAACATACAAACTCTTTGCAGATGGTGTCCTTGGTGGGATTTGAACTCAGGACCCCAGCGCTGCAAGACTGCAGTGCTAACCACTGAGCCACTGCGCCGCCCACAAAGAACATAATTGACAAAGTCGCTGCACCAGCTCATGGGGACATGTCCAACTTTGATCCAATCTCGTGAACGCAAGCCTAGGTTCTGCAGGAAAAGGAAATAAAAATGGACAGCACTGTCTGATTTTCGCAAGAAGCTTCAGAAAACTCCAGGTGTGACCTATAGATTTGCGTTAAGGTGGAAACGTGAAGATAATTGCTAGTCACTGCGGCTGGCAGAGGTGGGATCTGTCCAAAGTTCACCTCAGCTTTGGTGATCACGCACCGCGTTACTTCTCAGATTTGCACCCACCTGATGATCCAGAGCCGGTAGGGTCTGCAGAGCCACCACAAAATCATTGCTTATTCTGCCTGCAGAGCAGATGCCCCATCTTGTGGCCATGTTGAGTTAATCCGGAGTTTGTCAGTCAGGGAAAAGACAGTGCTGCTTTAAATAGGTCAGCGAAGGGGAGTGTCAACATTGTGAGCTCAGGAAGTGATCCAGCATGGAGGGTGACGTGTGCGCGGGGACTCTGAGCTTTCTGTGTAGTAGCCCACGGGCACATATTCAGTGTTTATTTGTAGCCAAAACCAGGAGTGGGTGATAAATACAGAAGTGGTGTCCGTGTTTTTATTATACTTTTCCTCTGGTTGTTTCTCTTCCGGTTTTGGCTTACAAATTCTGAGGTAAAAATCTTACCAAATACGCAATGTGTGACCGTGGTCTAAATCTCCAGGAAAGCAGCACCTCCAGCAAGTGGGCGGCTGGAAAGTGGTGGGCTCCTGAAGACAGGAACATGGGACAATCCCTTTAATTATCCAATCCAGACGAATACTATAACGTAGCAAACTATGGAGACAGTACACTTGTGTGAATGCTTTCTGATTGCACTGTACTTCACTAAACATTATTGTTTCAAACATAGAAACTCGGAGTCTTTTTTTGCACAAAAGCTAAAATCAATGTCATGATCCGAGGTGCTCTGTTCTCCAACAGAGCCAATGTTCTGTATTATGCTCCAGGTCATGGGTTGCTTCTCAGCCTTCAGGTCCTGTGCTGGTGCGGGTGTGGCACCCCTGAGGCTTCAGTCACCACAGAGGTACTGCACCTCATCCAGAGGTGTGGTATTCCACCTGGGTAAGGCTGGTTTCACATCTCCGGTATTTTGCCGGAAACCGGATCCGGCACAAATGCAGTACAGTTACATTCATTTACAATGGAAGCGCAACACCATGCGGTTGTGTATGAAGCATGTGTCCGCATGGTGTCGTGCTTCCATTGTAAATGAATGTAACTGTACTGCATTTGTGCCGGCTTCCGGCAAAATACTGGAGATGTGAAACCAGCCTAAGGAGAAGGTCATCTATCGGTTCACACAAAACACAACACCCCAACTCAGCAACACCTCATCAGACATGGCAAGGGCGTGCTGTACCTGAAGCCAGGCCGGGGGGTGGAGTCTTGGGAGTGGGAACACGGTAGTGAAGTGGGAACTTAGTAGTGGAGTGTCAGTCGGAGTAGTGAAGAGTTGGAGTAGGAGAGTCAGAAGGAGCAGTGGAGGAGTGAAGACCTGCAGTCCGGAGCTGAAGCAGCTCAGCCCGAGCACAAGACAGAAGGGGTCCCAGGGACCACGGGAAGTCAGCCATACTCCCGTGGTCCTGTTCCACATACAGCAACCGAGTGGAGGGACTTGGACGCAAATCGGGGACTGGTCCCTAGGCTAGAGGAGAAGAACCTATGTACTCCACTAGTAAAACCAGTGGCCGAGATGACTGCAAGCACCGAGGCTACATCCGCACATGAATTCGCTGGAAGGTGACCCAAAAGGGCCAAGGGATAGAGCTTCAGGCCGCCCACCAAGGTCCGCCGGCACCGTCTCAATTCTGTGTGTGAAGGCGCAAGGCAGGAGGGAGAATCAAGTGCAGGAAGACGACCAGGGAAAGGACACATAAGAAAGGTGCACCGGACTCAACCTCTGAACTACCCGGGATCGGCTGGAGCCCTTCACAGTGAAACCCAGCACTCCAAAGGAGGTCACTGGCTAGTCATGTTACCTTGGAACCTGCTACAGTGAGTAAACAGCTTGAGACTGCATCCCTGTGTAGCTCCATTATTCACCTATGCCCGAGCCCTGCACCCCTGTCATCATAGACTACTACTATCATCCGCCCTGGGGCCCAGCTCTACCTGTGGGGCACCATCTCAGCTGCATCACCATCTGCCCACGAGGCCCCCATCCCGCAGCGGCGGCACCGAACTTGCTGCATACCACAGGTGGCGTCACGAATAAACTGTCATCATCCCCTTTCTATTTATTTAAATGACATCGCCGGGGTCACGGAACCAGGCTTCGCCTCCGCGGTGTCCCAGACACAGAACAGCGGCCCGGTAACGAGTCGCCCCAGGCCTCAGTGGGCGCGTCATGGGGAGGGGCCTGTGTTCAGAGGCCTCGTTCCGGGTGAGTGCTCGGCTTCATTAGAGAGCAACTTCACCCGGATCGCTGTCAGTCGTAGTTCCTGCTCTGCAGTGAGTTCTCTGGCTCCCATGAGTTTTGTTGTTCTGATCTTTTCTCTTTACCCCGGGCCTTTGTTAACCTTTTCTGCCCGTGCCCCTGACTCTGACATTATCCCTCTGGCTTCTGACCTCTGGCTTATACCATGACCTCAGCACCATTCCCTCCCTTTGTACCTTATCTGACTTCCTGGCTTCTGACAACTGGCGTATTTGACTTCCCTATCTCTAGTAGCTTTTAGTGACACTTAGTGGCGTATCATCACAATCAACAACATTTTATTGAAAAAACCATTTTGTTATGAGTGTATCTCGCTTGGGGGAGACCCCGGGTAAATCTGATGTCACAAGGTCACAGCGACTCACTGCTGGCAGGTCCACTGCTGTTATTTAATAACATCTCCTTCCTTGTGGTGCTGTAAGGATTAAGCACCCTTTCCTGCCTGGCTGTGGGCTTTAGCTGTCAATCTCAGGTGTTGCTCTTTGAAATCACTCCCCTTCCCTATTTAAGTCATGGGATCTGATCATAGGATGCCTGTGATGGAAACTGAATTCTCATTTCTATGTGGTCCACTTTGAAAGGAGCCTGCTTTGGAAGAAGTCTGTCATGTTGTCTGCTGCTGTGGTGTTTGTGTGGCGCCCCTGAGTACTGCACCCATGCTGGGACAGTACTTCCAGGTAACCCTAAGGGCCAGAACGAGGTGTGTACTCACAGACACATAGCAACCAGTTCTCCCACACGAGTAGATGGGACCCTTGGGCCGTCTCCGGAGGGGGCTAGCCTTCAAATCTTATCAAGGGGTGGAGCGGAGGGGCTGGGAGCTGGAGTGCAGAGGTTGTCAGGAAAGGAGGAGAGCCAGTCTGGTGGTGGTGAGCAGCGGTCGCGAGGTGGATATGCGCGCTGACACTAGTCAGACCCTGCACGGGGTAGTAACTGTTAGCGGGGGAGAACGGTCACCTGGTGGAGACAGAGAGGTGCTCCTGGTGACTGGGCATGTACGGGGTACAGGTCCCTAGAGCAGACTCCAGTTTAACTACCTGCTAAACCTGCCGGTGAGGGGAACTACATGTACCTCACCAACCTCACAGAGTCCGAGCCTCAGCAGCAACGCAGGGACCCATAAGGGGACAGAGCCTGGAGCCATCTCACTTGGTCTACGCTGCCGGCAAACGGGCCAAACACAGGGGAGAAAAGGCAGCAGCGACTCCCTGGATAGACCCCCATGGTACTCCACATCAGGGGGTTATCCGAACATAGAGTGCTAGGATGGCTAGGATGGTTACCCTCAGACTGGCCCGAAGGAGCCATGGTCCTACCTGGTTCATCACAACAACGCCCGGGTCAGCTCACCGCAACATCTGGAGTGAGTAAAAACCAGTTAAAAGACTTTTGGACTCAGCCTGTGTTATTCTGGGACCCACTACCCTGCTCACCCGAGCCCCTGGGGCCTTCCTCACTCACGGGAGGCTACATCATCTGGCTGCAGACCCCATCAGCCCCATACGCTCGTAAAACCTGCAGCGGTGGTCATTCACATCCCTGACCGCAAGCCGTGAGTGGCGTCACGACATATAAAAACTGACATTACCTGTTCGCCATATTGAACAAGCCCTGTGGCGTCCCTGGGGGGGTCACATTTGCTGCACTGAAGCCGCCTGGAGTGTCTTTTCCTTTGCAGGTCTATTTCCCCTGTTTGTTGTCCTTCCCTTGTGTTTCTGTATTGTAGTGGTGACTCTAGTGTATTCATCGGCCTACTCACTAGCCAGGGTGAGTTTAGGGCCAGCTGAGGGCCTAAGATATCTGGCTCGTCCTGTACAGGGACGCTAGGGAGCTTAGGAGACAGCTTGAGGTGAGTTCAGGAGGTGCCCCCTCACCCCTCTCCCTAGCGGCAGGGACCTCCGTTGTATCATGACCCCTGTGTCCCCTGTTAGTTGTAACATCTTCTGGGGGTTTACCAAGCACTAGGTGAACCCTGCTAGTTACGTGCGTGACACATTTAAAATACAATTAATTATTTCAGTAAATGACCACAGAATGAGAGCTTGACAAGACCCTTGGGTGTACAAAATTGCACATTAGTCAAGTAACAAAGCTTGTATTTACAGGCACATATCATGTGGTAATAAGTATATCTTATAACGAGAGAAGGAAAAGTGGCAATAGTGATTGATTAATTAATGATGTTCCTATAGATGTGATATGTAGAAAAACACTGCCATCTATTGCCTGTATTGAATACTTTTTATCCTTTTCAATAAAGGTTTTCAAATATAAATACATTTATCTGTTAATAAATCTCTACTTGTCACCCTTTCTTAAGAGACAAAACAAGCTTACAGTGAAGGAAATAAGTATTGGATCCCTTGCTGATTTTGTACGTTTGCCCACTGACAGAGACATGAACAGTCTATAATTTAATATAATTTAATATATAATTATAATTTAATATAATTTTAAGAGTAGAATAGCCAAATAAGATCCAGAAAATCATATTCTATAAATTATAAATATTTATGTGCATTTTGCAGAGAGTGATAAGTATTTGATCCCTCTGGCAAACAAGACTTAATACTTGGCGGCCGTCCCCTTGTTGGCAGCACAGCAGTCAGACGTTTTTTGTAGTTGATGATGAGGTTTGCGCACATGTTAGGAGGAATTTTTCTCCACTCCCTTTTGCAGATCATCTCTAAATCTTTAAGATTTTGAGGCTGTCGCTAGGCAACTCGGAGCTTCAGGTCCTCCATAGATTTTCTATGGGATTAAGGTCTGAAGACTGGCTAGGCCACTCCATGACCTTAATGTGCTTCTTTTTGAGCCACTCCTTTGTTGCCTTGGCTGTATGTTTTGGGTCATTGTCGTGCTGGAAGACCCAGCCACGACGTATTTTCAATGTCTTGGCGAAGGGAAGAAGGTTGTCACCTAGGATTTAACGGTACATGGCTCCATCCATTGTCCCGTTGATATGGTAAACTAGTCCTGTGCCCTTTGCAGAGAAACATCCACAAAACATAATGTTTCCACCTCCATGCCTTACAGTGGTGATGATGTTCTTTGGGTCATAGACAGCATTTCTCTTCCTCCAAACATGGCAAGTTAAGGCCAAAGAGCTCAATTTTTGTCTCATCTGACTACAGCACCACAGCAGCAGCACTACAGCCAGTACATTGGCTTCTTCAAATGGGCCAGGTGCACATGGGCCTTTTTCAGACGGGCCGGCTATACATGAGCCTTCTTTAGACGGGCCAGGTGCACATGGGCCTTCTTCAGACGGGCCGGCTACACATGAGCCTTCTTCAGACGGGGCCAGCTGCACATGGGCCTTCTTCAGACAGGCCGGCTGCACATGGGCCTTCTTGAGCAGGGGGACTTTGCGGGCACTGCAGGATTTTAATCCATTGTGGCGTAATGTGTTACCAATGGTTCTCTTGGTGACAGTGGTCCCAGCTGTCTTGAGATCATTAATAAGCTCCCCCCGTGTAGTTTTAGGCAGATCTCTCAACTTCCTCATCATCCTGGATACCCCATGAGGTGAGATTTTGCATGGAGCCCTAGATCGATGTCGATTGACACTCATTTTGTATTTCTTCCATTTTCTTACTATTGCACCAGCAGCTCTCTCCTTCTCACCCAGTGTCTTACTTATGTAGCCCATTTCAACCTTGTGCAGGTCTATGATCTTGTCCCTGACATCCTTAGAAAGCTCTTTGGTCGCCAATGTTGTAGAGCTTAGAGTCTGACTGATTAATTGACTCTGTGGACAGGAGTCTTTTATACAGGTGACAATTTAAGACAGCTGTCTATAATGCAGGTAACGAGTTGATTAGGAGCGTCTAAGGCGGGCTTTGCACATTGCGACATCGCAAGCCGATGCTGCGATGTCGCACGCGATAGTCCCCGCCCCCGTCGCAGGTATGATATCTTGTGATAGCTGGCGTAGCGAAAATTATCGCTACGCCAGCTATATATGCACTCACCTGCCCTGCGACAGTCGCTCTGGCCGGCGACCCGCCTCCTTCCTAAGGGGGCGGGTCGTGCGGCGTCATAGCAACGTCACACGGCAGGCGGCCAATAGCGGCGGAGGGGCGGAGATGAGCAGGATGTAAACATCCCGCCCACCTCCTTCCTTCCGTATAGCCGCCGGCGGCAGGTAAGGAGATGTTCCTCGCTCCTGCGGCTTCATACACAGCGATGTGTGCTGCCGCAGAAACGAGGAACAGCATCGTACCTGTTGCGGCAGCGTAATTAGGAAAAAGTCGGAGCCTGCACCGATGATACGATAACGACGCTTTTGCGCTCGTTAATCGTATCATCTAGGATTTACACACAACGATGTCGAAAGTGACACCGGATGTGCGTCACTTTCGATTTGACCCCACCGACATCGCACGTGCGATGTTGCAACGTGCAAAGCCGCCCTAAGTGTCTGTAGGAGCCAGAACTCTTAATGGTTATAATAAACTTTACATTTATTCCGCATACTCTCCACTGATGACAACACACTTCTTACATCGGTATTCCAAGTTCTGTGGCCTAGCAAAAACGATTTCGGTTGTGCCTCAAACCAGGCATCCGTAGCAGCCATGGCATCAGAAATGGTGTGAAATTTGGTACCCATGAGGTGTTTCTTCAGGTTTGGAAACAGATGGTAGTTGGAGGGAGCTAGATCTGGTGAATAAGGTGGGTGGTCAACCAGCTGGAAGCCGAGCTATGCCAGTTTTGCCGAGGTTGCTTGTGCAGTGAGAGAGGAGGCATTGTCTTGCAGGAACAAGATTCTTTTGTACAGCTTGCTGTGCCTTTTTGCCTTCAGAGTTGCCTTCAATTGGTCCAAAAGTTCTATGTAATACCTTGCATTGATGGTGGAACCCTTTTGAAGGTAGTCCACTAGCAGCACGCCCTCCTTATCCCAGAACACAGACGCTATCAACTTAGTGGCTCATTTCATCCAAGAAATGTATTAACCTTTTAGGTGCTTCACAGGAACCAAAGCAATGTGGAAGGAAAAATGAAAATTTTAATTTTTACAACAAAAATGTTACTTTAACCTCAAATTTTGCATTTTCAGAAGAGTATCAGGAAAAAAATGCAACATGCAATTTGTTGTCCAATTTCTCCTGAGTATGCCGATACCTCAATTATGGTGGAAATCAACTGTTTGATAGCACGGCAGGGTTCGGAAGGGAATGAGCACCATTTGAATTTTTGAAAGCAAAATTGGCTGGAATCATTAGCAGACATCATGTCGTGTTTGGAGACCCCCTGAAGTGCCTAAACAGTGGAGCTGCCACACAAGTGACCCCATTTTGGAAACTAGACCCCTCAAGGAATATATCTAGATGTTTGGTGAGCACCTTGATCCCCCAGGGGCTTCACAGAGGTTTATAACGTTGAGCTATGAAAATGAAAAAATGATTTTTTACCATAAAATTGTTACTTCAAACCAGGTAGCTTTTTTCACAAGGGAATCAGAAAAAATGCACCATAAAGTTTATTGTGCAATTTCTCCTGAGTTCGGTGATACCTCATATGTGGTGGAAACCTACTGTTTGGTAGCACGGCAGGTCTTAGAACGGAAGGAGCGCCATTTGAATTTTAGAGCGCACAATTGTCTGGAATAGATAGCGGATGCCATGTTGCAGATGCCGCAGCTCACCACAGCACAACGCCCATAGCCTAGCACAGCGCATCCCACGTAGCTTGCAGCACAGCGCACTGCCCGTAGCCCACAGCGCAGCCCGCAGCATCGCCCCCGCCTCCTGCGACCCCTCTCCAGCACCCCGCAGTAAGCTAAATTCGACTTATAAAAAGCACCACTCATTTTCCTCCCAAATTTTTGGGAGGAAAAGTGCATCTTATAATCTAAAAATACGGTATTTTTCCAAATATTTTTCCAAAAAAGTCTTATTCCACCATAGCCGCGTCCATCTCTGCAGCAAATTAATCAACCTCTTAATAAAGTTACTCATGTCTTTATTACCATCCACTAAAATCAAAGCTGCGTCATCAATGAAAACATCATTAATTTTGGTAAGCCATGTTTGTTCGCGTGTCTGGTAGTCCATTTTATACTTTTATACTTAAAGCCCGGTCACACGCTACGATATATCTAACGATATGTTGTCGGGGTCACGGAATTAGTGACGCACATCCGGCATCGTTAGAGATATGTGAACGAGCTAAAATACTCACCTTATCGTTGCTCGTTGACACGTCGTTCATTTTCAAAATGTCGTTCCTCCTTCTGCGCGCCGGTTGTACATCGTTCCCGAGGCAGCACACGTCGCTCCATGTGACACCTAGGGAACGACGAACTGCAGCCTACCTGCGGCCGCCGGCAATGCGGAAGGAAGGAGGTGGGTGGGATGTTATGTCCCGCTCATCTCTGCCCCTCCGCTTCTATTGGGCGGCCGCTGTGTCACGTCGCTGTGACGCCGAACGTCCCATCCCCTTCAGGAAGAGGATGTTCGTCGCCCACAGCGACGTTGTTAGGGAGGTAAGTACGTGTGACGGGGGTTAACGACTTTGTGCGCCACGGGCAACTAATTGCCCGTGACGCACAAACGACGGGGGCAGGTGCGATCGCACGATAGATCGTCCCGTGTGACGGGGCCTTTACTGCAATTCCAGCTTTACAGCTCTTATGAGTGCTAACTCTATTTAGACATATTTCACAGAAACTCAGTCTTTTTTTGTGCAAAAGATAAAATCAACAACATTTTATTGAAAAAAACATTAAAAATACAATTAATTATTTTTAGTAAATAACCACAGAATAAGAGCTTGACAGACCCTTGGGTGTACAAAATTGCACATTAGTCAAGTAACAAAGCTTGTATTTACAGGCACATATCATGTGGTTAATAAGTATATCATATAGCAAGAGAGGGGAAAGTGGCAATAGTGATTACCTAGTTAACGATGTTCCTATAGATACGATATGTAGAGAAACGCTGCCATCTAGTGGCTGTATTGAATACTTTTTATCCTTTTCAAATATAAATAAATTTGTCTTTTAATAAATCTCTACTTGTCACCCTCTCTTAACAGACAAAACAAGCTTATAGCCTAAAGTAGAGACAATCAGTGCAGTTTATCATTTCTGCTAAATGCAATTATGAATAAGCATAATGGAATCTCAAGATAAGGTAAAGCTCAATAAATCAAAGCCGGAATCAAACATATTACCCATATTAGGGCTACCAGAGGTCTGTGTGCTGCCCCAACGTGCGTTTCGCGTTAATCGCTTTATAAGGGAGTTCCATGACCTGGCAGGATTTCCCCTTTAACTAGCAGGATCTGTTGGTCACATGGCTCGATATAACCAATAGCAGCAGATTATTGGTGCATGTCCACTGACATCCTCCTCCCGTATGGCTATACTGCTAGTCAGAGTGACGCCTGGGATGGCACTGTGAAGGCATCATTATGTATGAGGGGTCTTATGGGGGTATAATGCTGTGGGTGGGGAACTGTGGGGACATAATAATGTTTTATGGTTACTGAGGAGGCAATATAATTTATGAGAGGCATTTTGGTGGCATCATACTGAGGGTGGGGAACTATAGGGATATCATAATGTATCATGGGCACTGTAGAGGCAATATAATTTATGAGAGGAATTATGGGGGCATCATACTGTGGGGACATCATAATGTATTATGGACACTGTGGAAGCAATATCATTTGTGAGATGCATTCTGGGGGCATAATAATGTGGGTGGGGAATTGTGGGGACATCATAATGTATTGTGGGGCATTGTGGAGGCAAAAATAGCAACAAAAGGAAGAATAAATATCCTCCAAAAATTAAGCATTATTTACAGCAAAGATAGGGCTGCAGTTGTAGATCGCCCAGGCCAAAAACTAATACTCTACCAGGATACAGCTAAATCCCCACTAAGTGGAGGCATCACAGATGCAGGAGAAGCAAATCACACACACTTTCAAAAAATGGAGGGGGCGATTGCTGGACGCCCATACTATTAGATTATGGATGCTGGATACTATTAGATCAGGCGGGCTGCCAAGCTGTACCCCCACTGTGCGCTACATAGGGACAGAAACTATTAGAGCTCCTGTCCCTGTATGGTGCACAGATGGGGTACGGCTTGGCAGCCCGCCTGATCTAATAGTATGGGCCTCACCTAATAGGCTGCGGGTTTGTGACTGTGCGTCTGCATGTGTGAACAGCGCTCTATGCAAGCCATCAGTGTGCAGTTTTATCATCCAGCAATCTCCCCCTCCATTTTTTTGAAAGTGTGTGTGATTTGCTCCTTCTGCATCTGTGATGCCTCCACTTAGTGGGGGTTTAGCTGCATCCTGCTAGAGTACTAGTGTTTGGCCTGGGCGATGTACACACTACAGCCCATCTTTGCTGTAAGTAATGCACTGTGGAGGCAATATAATTTATCAGAGTTATTCTGGGGGCATCATACTGTGGGTGGGGCACTGTGGGGACAGCATAATGTATTATGGGCACGTTGGAGGCAATATAATTTATGAGAGGCATTTTAGAGGCATCATAATGGGGGTGGGGAACTGTGGGGACATTATAATATACTAGGGGCATTGTAGAGGCAATATAATTTATGAGAGGCATTTTGAGGGCATCATACTGTGGGTGGAAAACTGAGGGCATCATAATGTATTATGGGCTCTGTGGAGGCAATATAATTTATGAAAGGCATTATGGGGGCATCATACTGTGGGAGGGGAACTCTGGGGACATCATAATGTATTATGGGAACTGTGGAAGCAATATAATTTATGGGAGGCATTCGGGAGGCATCATAATGTGGGTGGGGAACTATGGGGACATCATAATGTATTATGGGCACAGTAGAGGCAATATCATATATGAGAGGCATTCGGGAGGCATCATAATGGGGGTCGGGAACTGTGGGGACATCATAATGTATTAAGGGCATTGTAGAGACAATATAATTTATGAGAGGCATTCTGCGGGCATCATACTGTGGGTGGAAAACTGTGAGGACATCATAATGTATAATGGGCACTGTGAAGGCAATATAATTTATGAGAGTCATTCGGGAGGCATCATAATGGGGGTGGGGAACTGTGGGGACATCATAATGTATTAGGGGCATTGTAGAGGTGTGGCGCCCCTGACCTGTTCAGGCGCCACTGAGTACTGCACTGAGGCTGAGTGAGTACAACACAGGTAAACCCAGAGGCTGACTAGGGTGTGGACACACGGAACACTTAGTAACCAGAACACACACAGCTAGAGGGGACCCCTGAGCAGACTCAGGGAGGGGCGTGGCCCTCGCCTCCCAGCTAGTGTTGGGTGGTGTCACTGGGAATGAGGAGTGGTGCACAGGCAGCTGAAGGAGAAGGAAGTGGAGGAGTCACGTCTGTAGGGCAGAGCAGTGGAGCAGGGCCCTTCCAGACACTGCACCGTTCGTGGCTGCTGACGGGGAAAAAGGGCTACTGTTCAGTGCTGCCTGAAAACCACCTGAGGCCGGAATGCAGAGAGGTGGTGTGAAGCCCCACAGGTGTAGTGTCGGTGCATTACCTTCAGGGACTCCACGTAGCTGGATCTGGTCACAGGTAGGAGAATCTTCTATTTGTCGTGACGCCACTCTCAGTATTGCGGCCAGTAGGGACCGCCACTGCAGGTTGAGGGTCGCCTGGGGCTGATGGTATGTGCAGTTAGTTGGAATAGCCTCCTGAGAGTGAGGCAAGCCCCAGGGCCCGATGTAGGTGCGTAGTACCACAAGGCGCAGAATAACTCCACACAGGCAGAATGTCTTTCAGGGTTTTTACTCACTTCAGGTGGCAGGGTGAGTAACCCGGGCGTAGCTGGGATGAACCAGGCGGGAACCAGGTGTCCTTCAGGCTGACTTGTGAGGGTGACTACTAACTCGCCTTCCTTAGCCCTTTTTGGTTTGGGGTGACCCCGACTTTTAGTCCCTATGGGGGTCACCCAGGGAAGTTGCTGAAGCCTCACTCCCCTTCGTTTGCCGTGTGCTTGTTGCCTGGGCCAGATCACTCCAGCTTCTTGCCTCCTGTGAGCTATGGGCCCTAACTGTGGCTACGTGGCTGCGGCTTTTTGTGGTGTTGTGGCGTGGGCTTTGAGAGCCCCACACCGGCAGGTTTAGCAAAAGAAAGCTGGATCTATCTCCGCTTCGGGATCTGCCGCCCGTTTGGGCCTGGTACTCTCTAGCAGTCTCCTTACTTCCCACTCCGGGCTCTCTCTTTAGCTGAAGATGGATTTCGGGTAGCCCTCCTAGTTGACCGTTCTCCCCCGTCAGTAGCCACTGCGCGGGCGCTGTTAGACAGCAACAGCCCCACAGGTCTGCTCCTCACTGAGCCCTATGGAGTTCTGCTCTAACTGACTCACTGCCCCTCCTCTCCTGTTCTTGCCTACGCCACCTAGCAACCAGATTCTCTTACCACACCCCTTGAGAGGAGATGGAGGCTTTTGGCCCCCTCCACTATTCCAGTGAAGGTCAAGGCTTTTCCCCCTCCTGGGATCCCCAGGGGTCCTCTCATGGGTACATGTGTGAGACCTGATCACTATGCGCCTGTGTACCACACCCCTGTCAGCCTTCTGGATTACCTGTATTGTACTGTCCCCAGCATGGGTGCAGTACTCAGTGGTGCCTGACCAGGTCAGGGGCGCCACATTCCCCCTTAGTTATCACCAGCACGTCCTCGGGCTGCAAGACAACATTTTAAAATGCATAAAACATTAAAACATGTAAAACATTTTTAAAAGCACCAGGTACCATACATCACCACCCTCCACCCACAAGTCCGTTAACCCACCCAAAACCCTCTCACGTTGGCCGCGGCTTCAGCCACTTCTGGCAGGATGTAGAGGCGGCTTACATGGGCTGGTGGTTTCAGGGTATACCTGGCCTGGTGGATCCGCGCCTTCAGCCTCTTCTAGCAGGATGCAGAGGCGGCCTCCACAGTTGGTGCTGACCAGGTACCCTCTTTGTGGTGGAGAGCCAGGCCCCATAAACAGGCATGCTCTCTGGTCGCAGGTGAGCCAAGGCCCTATATACGGACGGGCTCCTCCTGGTTGCAGACGAGCCAAGCCCCTAAACAGGCTGACTCTGGTGGTGGTGGTGCCCTCTGGTGTAACTATTTACACTGCGAGAGTTTGTGGCTATAGCCAGTTCATAGCCTTAAGGTTTATGGTTTTCTCACAATAGTTTTTGTGGGCACATGCTTAAACGTAAACGTTGCAGAACAAACTTTCCAAACTGGTCAAAACTTTAACTGATAACTTCTTTCTTTACTTTACTCCTCCATACCAGGGCTTTGGCCTGTTGGGCTGCGGCACCTGCTGCTTTCTTGCTCTTTGTCGTCGTCTGAGGTAGTCTCATCTGTAGGTTCCTTGTCTCTGCTTTCTTGATCTTCATCTGTTTCCTTTCCTGTATCTGTTTCTCTTTCCTGTAGCATGGGGTGGCTGTAAGGTTTGCTGGTACATAGTGCTACGTCAAGCGCGTACAGTCCTCTTTCGCCTTGATGCATGGTAAACTGTACTGAATCCCCCATCTTTAGGTTTCTGCCAGGGTGTCCTCTAGGCAGATGAGCGCTCACATCTCTTCGGTTGACAAATATCCCTTCCTTCACACCAGGTGCTACAATGAATCCATATCCACTTCTCAAATTGAAATCCTCCACTACTCCTCTGCAAAGGGGTCCTCTGACCTGGGCTTTGGCTCTTCTCAGGAACCTTTTCTCCTGTAGGTCTCTGGCTGTGACTTCTCTCTGCTCTGGAGACTGTGGTGCAGGGGACAGCGTTGTTCTGTTGCGACGCCTGGTCTTGCGGGCTGGGTTCTGCTGGGCTGTTACCTCAATGCCTGCAGGGCCCCAGGTGAGGTTTCTGGGCTGGTCTTCATCAGCAGACGGTGTCAAGTCCTCCTCATCCCAACGGGAATAGGGTAACATCTCCGGCTCTGAGTATTGCTCCACTGCCGGTGGCTCCGGAGTCAGCTCCTCAGCTTCCTGGCCTCCTCTCCCCCTTAGTTCTTCTTGGCACTCCTTTGGTGGCAGTGCTGGGGATGGGCTTTCTTCAGCAGGCCCAGGCGGGGGACTCTTTGGCGTGGTTGCTGCAGGGGTTGCCGGAACCCTCTTGGGGGTGTGCGGAGGGAGCAGATACCGATCCACCATCTCTTGTGGGAACTGGGCCTCTAGGTCAGCCTTCAGCTTCCAGTATTCGGGGTCCTCTCCTATCAGGGACTTCCTAGCAGGGACCTCTTTGGACTGGGGAGCGGTGTCTGCTCTGGCCTTGCAGGCCGGGGTAAATGGTGATGCAATCTCTTTGCGGGCCGCGCCCTGTATGGCGGCGGCCTGGTCTTGGCGGGCCGCGCCCGGCATGGCGGCGGCCTGGTCTTGGCGGGCCGCGCCCGGCATGGCGGCGGCCTGGATTGGCGTCGCTGTCGCGATGGAATCGGTGCAGGCTGGGCTGGGCGTCGCTGCAGGGACTGGGTCTTGGTGGGCCGAGCAGGGCATCGCTGCGGCGGCCGAGGCTTGGCGGGCCGAGCAGGGCATCGCTGCGGCGGCCGGGGCTTGGCGGGCCGAGCAGGGCATCGCTGCGGCGGCCGGGGCTTGGCGGGCCGAGCAGGGCATCGCTGCGGCGGCCGGGGCTTGGCGGGCCGAGCAGGGCGTCGCTGCGGCGGCCTGGGCTTGGCGGGCCGCACCTGGCGTGGCTGCGGCCTGGCTCAGCGTCGCCGCGCCGGGCGCCTCTTCAGGGACCGCGAGCGTGGCAGCAGGGGTCGGGGCATCCGGGCCGGCAGGGGTAATACTGGACTCACCCATCGGTGGCAGCATCGGGGTCTGAGTCGTCGCCGTCCGGTCTGGCACTCGTCGTGCGGTTCCCCTCTCATAGGCCTGAACCGCGGCAGCCATCTCCAGAAGTTCCATACGTTCTTCTCGGATCTGCTCCACGACCCGGGTCTCCAGTCGGTCGCAGAACTGGGCCAGCTCCCGATACCACCAGGCAGCGGAGCCCGGTTCTGGGTTTCTGCGGTCAGACGCCATTTCTTCTGCGCCCTCTTCTGCACGACTCTCCAGCTGTGGACTCGCCGTTGCCTCTAATAGCAAGCTGTTCAGTTTCCGCTCTGCCTCTTTCAGCAGCTCCTCTCCCAGCAGCAGGCTTCTGGCTCCCTTTCTGTCCCGACGTCTCTGAACGCCTCCACTCTCATAGCTGGCAAGGTCAGAACTCTGCAGGGGATCTCTGGGTAGCCACACCTCTTCGTGGGCGGTAACTTCTTCCAGCGCGGGCTGCTGTTGTTTTTCAGCGCGCTTTTCATGGTGGCAATATGGCGGCGCTTCCAATTTTTCAAGCGGACCGCCCAGGCACATGGTCACCTGTCTCAACAGGTCTAGTCCTTATCCTGTTCGTGACGCCAGATGTGAAGCCCCACAGGTGTAGTGTCGGTGCATTACCTTCAGGGACTCCACGTAGCTGGATCTGGTCACAGGTAGGAGAATCTTCTATTTGTCGTGACGCCACTCTCAGTATTGCGGCCAGTAGGGACCGCCACTGCAGGTTGAGGGTCGCCTGGGGCTGATGGTATGTGCAGTTAGTTGGAATAGCCTCCTGAGAGTGAGGCAAGCCCCAGGGCCCGATGTAGGTGCGTAGTACCACAAGGCGCAGAATAACTCCACACAGGCAGAATGTCTTTCAGGGTTTTTACTCACTTCAGGTGGCAGGGTGAGTAACCCGGGCGTAGCTGGGATGAACCAGGCGGGAACCAGGTGTCCTTCAGGCTGACTTGTGAGGGTGACTACTAACTCGCCTTCCTTAGCCCTTTTTGGTTTGGGGTGACCCCGACTTTTAGTCCCTATGGGGGTCACCCAGGGAAGTTGCTGAAGCCTCACTCCCCTTCGTTTGCCGTGTGCTTGTTGCCTGGGCCAGATCACTCCAGCTTCTTGCCTCCTGTGAGCTATGGGCCCTAACTGTGGCTACGTGGCTGCGGCTTTTTGTGGTGTTGTGGCGTGGGCTTTGAGAGCCCCACACCGGCAGGTTTAGCAAAAGAAAGCTGGATCTATCTCCGCTTCGGGATCTGCCGCCCGTTTGGGCCTGGTACTCTCTAGCAGTCTCCTTACTTCCCACTCCGGGCTCTCTCTTTAGCTGAAGATGGATTTCGGGTAGCCCTCCTAGTTGACCGTTCTCCCCCGTCAGTAGCCACTGCGCGGGCGCTGTTAGACAGCAACAGCCCCACAGGTCTGCTCCTCACTGAGCCCTATGGAGTTCTGCTCTAACTGACTCACTGCCCCTCCTCTCCTGTTCTTGCCTACGCCACCTAGCAACCAGACTCTCTTACCACACCCCTTGAGAGGAGATGGAGGCTTTTGGCCCCCTCCACTATTCCAGTGAAGGTCAAGGCTTTTCCCCCTCCTGGGATCCCCAGGGGTCCTCTCATGGGTACATGTGTGAGACCTGATCACTATGCGCCTGTGTACCACACCCCTGTCAGCCTTCTGGATTACCTGTATTGTACTGTCCCCAGCATGGGTGCAGTACTCAGTGGTGCCTGACCAGGTCAGGGGCGCCACAGTGGCTGAGTAAGGGGACTGTCAGTAGACCCAGCCCGCACGGGGTGCAGGTCCCCAGAGCAGGGGCCCATTCAGTTGGCCTGCCCAACCTGCCGGTGAGGGCCCTTTATGTGCCTCACCAAACTACACAGAGTCCGCAGCTACAGCAGAAACGAGGGGGCCCATAAGTGACAGAAGGCAAGCAGCCGGAATTACTTTTGTCCACGCTGCCCGCAAATGGGCCAGAAAGGGGAGAACGGCGTATGCGACTTCCCTGGGTGATCCCAGCAAGACTTCAGGTCAGGGTCACCTCAAAATAAGAAGGGCTAGGAAGGCGAATCAGCAGTCACCCCTACATCAGCCGAAGGGATACCTGGTTCCTCCTGGTCCACCACAGCATCGCCCGGGTTAACTCACCCCTGCCATCTGAAAGTGAGTAAAAACCCTGAAAGACTTTGCTGTTTGTGTGTGGCTTCTGCGACCTGCGGTACTACACACTTACACTGGGCCCTGGGGCCAGCCTCACTCTCGGGAGGCTACAACATCTGACAGCAACTAACATCAGCCCCAGGCGTCCCCTAAACTGCAGTGGCGGTCACCCCTTGACCGCAATTACCGAGAGTGGTGTCACGAATTCCCCATTGAAGTTAACCTACCTGTGACCAGAAGATTTCCCAAGCCCGTGGAGACCCTGCGGCGACCTGCACCTGAAGGTAATGCAGGGCTCCACAGAGGCAATATAATTTATGAGATTCATTATTGGGGCATCATAATATGGGTGGGAAACTGTGAGAACATCACAATGTATTATGGGCACTGTAGAGGCAATATAATTTATGAGAGGCATTCTGGGGGCATCATACTGTGGATGGGGAACTGTGAGGACATCACAATGTATTGTGGACACTTTGTAGGCCATATAAATTTATGAAGAGCATCCTGGCGGCATCATACTGTGGGTGGGGAACTGTGGGGTCAACATAATGTATTAAGGGCATTGTGGAGGCAATATGGTTTATGAGATGCATTATGGGGGCATCATACTGTGGGTGGAAAACGGTGGGGACATCATAATGTATTATGGGCACTGGAGGCAATATAATTTATGAAAGGCATTATGGGTGCATCATAATGTGTAAGGGAGCATAGTAGCCGCACTAAAGATGGACATGCCCAACAGCAGTTGGGTGCCACAACTGTATAGTGTTTAATATTGAATAACACTACACATTTTGTCATATGGACTGTTTTATGTGTTTATTGGGGTCGACATGTCCAAAATTTTAACATGTGCCACCCCAAATTTATGATTAATTCCATAATATTTGCGGGATAAAAAGTCAAAACAATTTACAGTTATTATAGATACTTTTATTTAAATTACATTTTTATTAACCATTTATCAGTGTAGAACGCTTAGACTTTGTCTTGGGGAAATCTGACTCCAAGTTGTTTGCGAACCTCTTCCATTATGGTGGCCAGAAGTTCACTATCAGCCAAGCTCATCAGCGGACTTTCCTTTAATCCTGCAACAGCGGAAAAAGAAGACGTTAGACCCGAATATTGGAGCTACCGACGGAATTTACCGATGCCTGATCACGGATTTTACCTTTCAGCAAACACTGGCGAACATGTTCAGCTTCATAGCTTAGTCCGGTGCTGTTTGTGAAGTGTGTGGCTTTCATAGACTGCGGGAGAGGATATTTGGTTTCTTTCCCATTTAGGATTACTGTTGTTGGGCACCACATGCATGAAGGAACCTAAGGAGACAGTACGTTCAAAGATGTGCTCAGTGGCTCCAATACAGCTTCCAAAATGACTTCATTCAAGTTTGACAGCATATTAATGACACATCATGCACCTCTGTAAACTTCAAATGACCCCATCATAGGTCACACTGGTCAGTTGGACACTATTTTTGTCCATCTAACAAAATATTAAGCAAAGTAGTAAGGCTTTTGTTATGAACAGAAATAGAGATGGGTGACTCTGCAGATATTCGGGTTTGGCGGGTCCAGCCGAACTTAAAAAAAAAAGTTTACTTCAGGACCGGGCTTGAACCCAAACACCTGCCCAGACGCCAAACCCCATATAAATCTATCGGGACTCGAACATTGGCTTTAAAATGGTTGTAATAGGGGCTAGGGGGTTCTAAAACAGGACAGTTATACTTACCAAGTCTACTGCATGACACTGATACTCTGGGTCTGCTCATTAACTCTCATACATATTCACTGCTTCCCCCCCCACTATCAGTCCCGGCTACTCGGTACTCGTAACTAGTGATGAGCAGGCACTACCATGCTCGGGTGCTCTGTACTCATAACTAGTGATGAGCGGGCACTGCCATGCTCGGGTGCTCAGTACTCATAACTAGTGATGAGCGGGCACTACCATGCTCGGGTGCTCGGTACTCGTAACTAGTGATGAGCGGGCACTACCATGCTCAGTATTCGTAAATAGGGATGAGTGAGCACTACCATGCTCGGCTGTTCGGTACTCATAACTAGTGATGAGCGGGCACTACCATGCTCGGGTGCTCAGTACTCGTAACTAGTGATGAGTGAGCACTACCATGCTCAGGTGCTCTGTACTCGTAACTAGTGATGAGTGAGCACTACCATGCTCGGGTGCTCAGTACTCGTAACTAGTGATGAGCGAGCACTACCATGCTCAGGTGCTCTGTACTCGTAACTAGTGATGAGCGGGCACTACCATGCTCAGGTGCTCTGTACTCGTAACTAGTGATGAGCGAGCACTACCATGCTCGGGTGCTCGGTACTCGTAACTAGTGATGAGCGGCCACTACCATGCTCAGTACTCGTAACTAGGGATGAGTGAGCACTACCATGCTCGGCTGTTCGGTACTCATAACTAGTGATGAGCGGGCACTACCATGCTCGGGTGCTCTGTACTCGTAACTAGTGATGAGCGAGCACTACCATGCTCGGGTGCTCAGTACTCGTAACTAGTGATGAGCGGGCACTACCATGCTCGGGTGCTCTGTACTCGTAACTAGTGATGAGCGAGCACTACCATGCTCGGATGCTCTGTACTCGTAACTAGTGATGAGCGGGCACTACCATGCTCGGGTGCTCTGTACTCGTAACTAGTGATGAGCGAGCACTACCATGCTCGGGTGCTCTGTACTCGTAACTAGTGATGAGCGGGCACTACCATGCTCGGGTGCTCTGTACTCGTAACTAGTGATGAGCGAGCACTACCATGCTCGGGTGCTCAGTACTTGTAACTAGTGATGAGCGGGCACTACCATGCTCAGGTGCTCAGTACTCATAACTAGTGATGAGCGGGTACTACCATGCTCAGGTGCTCAGTACTGGTAACTAGTGATGAGCGGGCACTACCATGCTCGGGTGCTCAGTACTCGTAACTAGTGATGAGCGGGCACTACCATGCTCGGGTGCTCGGTACTCGTAATGAGCAGTTGGTGCTCAGATGGACTCAAGTACCGAGTATAATGAAAGTTAAAGGGGAACTTGAGCATTTTTCCGAAAGAGTTATCGAAAAAATGCTTGAGTTCCCCATTGACTTCTATTATGTTTCCAGCACTTGTGCAACCACTGTTCTTAGAAATGAATGAGTCTATAATAGTTCTCAGTAATAATAGAGGACCTATAAAGCAGTCAACCTTTTCTATGTGTATAATCCATCTTGTTAATGGGTGTTAAATGTTAAAAAAATAAAAAGTTGTATTAGCACAAGCCATTGACCAATAGGCAAACCAATGCAGTTTTTCTTATAAAGACATAATGGGAGTGTGACGTTCTGAGAAGCGTTCGTTCATTATTGTTAAACGAAGACGTCACAATTGTGCATCAAAACTCAGAGAGGCCATACCTCAATCATGCCTGTAGAACCACAAATGGCAGCCCGGTTTGGCATCCCAACCATAATGGTGCAGGTGAGGATGGCTTGCCTTTTACCGGGGTATTGAAGAACAATAGTCACCGTTTCATCAACCCCTAAAAGATAAGAAGCAATAAGTAAAAATTGCAGTTCTTTGTTTTTGCAATGAATTCTTGTTCTATCCAGACGTACCAGTCTCATATAGGAAGCCTTTAGCGGTCACAGACTCTGGTTTTTCACCATTGAATACCATTAAAGCAAATTGGAGACAGTAACAGCCAATGTCCAGGAGAGCTCCACCACCCAGCTCCTTCTGCACCGCCCGGGGAACATGATATTGGTTGGAGCCAAATTCTGCCCGTACGACTTTGATATCCCCTATGGCCTTCTGTGATAGAAGAGTTCGGATCTGCTCATACACAGGAAAGAAGCGACTCCACATTGCCTAAGGTGCAACAAGAAATTAATCACTCAAAACAAATTGATGGTTTCAGTTTTCGAGCTGTCCTCTCCAGCCAAGATGCCCCAGTCTCTATATCCTCCCATGTCGTAGGAGGTCAACTGGTTAGCTGAAGCAATTGAAAGCATATTTAACCAGTTGCTCATAACTTGATGCATCTAACTTAGTTGTGTTCCAATGGTGTAACTTAAAGTTTGTGTGCCCCAATAGGGATCCCCAACTATCACAATAGTAATAATCTTTTTATATGAGAAAATGGGACCTTTAGGGTCCTCTCTAATCACCAAGGGCCAGGTGTCATGGGTGATTATTTCTGATTGGTTTTCATCCTTTTCCCTTTAGGATCCTGCGGAGTTCCTCTCCTTTTCAGCTGTTTTTCATCAGCACTTCCCTTGGTGTCTTTCAATACCTTCATTTCCCCTTACTCGGAGCTGGTGATAACTCTTATACCCTTAACAAGTCTTCAGTGCAAGCAGTCGGCTCGTATACATCTAGAGAAACTTTGTTGTGGCTGCCGTTCCTCTCCCTAAGTCATCTGGAGATACATTGTTCGTTCACTTTCTACCTGTTTGTTATCTCTGTGTCTTCATTAGAGCTTAGTGGGGTGGACTAAGCGCTCATCCCATCTGCTCCTTACCTTGGACCTCCTTCAGGGTCAGCCAAGGTCAGGTATCCGGCTTGGCGCAGGGGTGCAGAACCTATCTAGGGTGGTGAGCGACCCCAGGGCCCAGCAGTAGGTTTAGTCAGGGGTCACCATCTCCCCCTTCCCTAGACACAGGGTTTCCTTTCCCTTCGCCGTACCTAGCATGACATCAGGTGTGATTGCAACCCCTGCACCTATCATAGTTACATCCCTGGTGTGTACTACTTTAATGAAGCAAAGCCATGAAAATTAACTCTCAGGGGTACTTTACACGCTGCGACATCGCTAGCAATCTCGTTAGAGATGTAACACGCCAGATCGCACATACGATTTGCCGAGATCGCACATGCGACCGGCGCTACAAAAATGACCTATTTGCGATCTCAGCAAATCTTATCTGCGATCTGGCGTGTCACATCACTAACGAGATCGCTAGCGATGTCACAGTGTGTAAAGCACCCTTTACTCCAATTTAACTGTATGTGGTGTTGACAGTACATGTAGTAATAAACTTATTGTTCGCTTCCTTTTCCCGTTCCTTTTCCCGTTCCGGGCGTAATAACAATTTTCCAGGGGGAGTGTTGATTTAGGGTATGTGCACATTACACCTTTTCCAGGCAAAGGCCGTCTGGAAAAGCATTAAAAATAAGCCAAAAAGCATATAAAAATGACTTTATGTACACGTTCCATCTTTTTGGACCTCTAACCGCTTTATGCTTCCGAACCCTCAAAGACGTGACGTAAAGTCTTCAGGCGTTTTTCCCTCTGAATCCGCTCACTATTAATACATTCAACCCTTTTTTAAAAAACGCCAGTGATTAAATTGCAGCAAAAGACGTAAAAAAAGACGCTTCAGGAGAAACATCATCAACATTTTCCTGCAGTGTCTTTTGAATGAAAAGCTCAGTGGGTATGCCGGCGTGCAGGTAACGTTATTAGAGATGAGCGAACCCGAGGTTTGGTCTTCGTACGAAACAGAGACTTTACACAAAAACAAAGTTTGGGTTCGGAGTTCGGGGGCTTTACATATGAAGACCACTCACATGAGCATCGCTGTGCTCGGGTACACTGTGTGCTCAGCCCAGTGTGAGCTGCTTGAAGTGTTTGAACAGCTCGCACCGGGGGCAACAACAGCGTGATCAGAAGTAGTGTGCACCAAACCAAAAAATGGTAAAACCCTGCCCACCCGCTCCTAGAAGTGATCTGTTTATTGCTGGCTGCATGCGGTTGGAGAGTCGAACTGCGAAATTACTGACTTCCATTGGAGTTCAGGTCAAGACCAGGTCCCAAACCAAACATTATCTAAACTCTGACTGAACCCGACCAACCGAACTTCCACGGCTCCGCTCATCTCTACTTACTATACAAAAGTGTGGATGTCTGAAGCAAGCAAATTAAGCCAGTTATATACGTTTGGCAACTGAACCTGCTGATTTGGATGGAACTAGATGACCATCCAATGTGTATGGCCTCCTGAATCTGATGACAGGGGAGGTGAGGATTGGGCAGGGAGACAAGCTTTCATCAGAAAAAGGCATCTAGAGACATAAACTGGCCATACACACTAGATAGCTGTCGACCAAACATCCATGTCTCACGAGTTCCCCATACACATGTGTGGCGCCCCTGACCTGGTCAGGCACCACTGAGTACTGCACCCATGCTGGGGACAGTACAATACAGGTAATCCAGAAGGCTGACCGAGGTGTGACAACACAGGCGCATAGTGATCAGGTCTCACACATGTACCCATGAGAGGACCCCTGGGGATCCCAGGAGGGGGAAAAGCCTTCACCTTCACTGGAATAGTGGAGGGGGCCAAAAGCCTCCATCTCCTCTCAAGGGGTGTGGTAAGAGAGTCTGGTTGCTAGGTGGCGTAGGCAGGCACAAAAGGGAAAAGAGAAGGAGGAGTAAACAGTCTGGAGTCTGCAGCAGAGTGTGGAGGAGTGAGGAGCAGGAAAGTGAAGCTCAGACAGGAGCAGCAGTGAAGGTCCCAGATGTGAGCCGGTTCAGTGCAGAGTCCAGGGAGCTCGAGTGAGGAGCAGATCCCGTGGGCTGCTGTAGTCTGACAGCGTCCGCGCAGTGGCTACCGACGGGGGAGAACGGTCAACTAGGAGTGCTACCCGAAATCCATCTTCAGCTAGAGAGAGGGCAACGGAGTGGGAAGTAAGGAGACTGCTAGAGAGTACCAGGCCCAAACGGGCGGCAGATCCCGAAGCGGAGATAGATCCAGCTTTCTTTTGCTAAACCTGCCGGTGTGGGGCTCTCAAAGCCCACGCCACAACACCACAAAAGCCGCAGCCACGTAGTCACAGTTAGGGCCCATAGGTCACAGGAGGCAAGCAGCTGGAGTGGCCTGGTCCAGGCGACAAGCAAACGGCAAACGAAGGGGAGAGAGGCTGCAGCATCTTCCCTGGGTGACCCCCATAGGGACTCAAAGTCGGGGTTACCCCAAACCACCAAGGGCTAAGGAAGGCGAGTTAGTAGTCACCCTCACAAGTCAGCCTGAAGGACACCTGGTTCCCACTTGGTTCATCCCAGCTACGCCCGGGTCGCTCACCCTGCCATCAACTGTGAGTAAAAACCCTGAAAGACATCCTGCCTGTGTTGAGTCATTCTGCGCCTTGTAGTTCTACACATCTACACAGGGCCCTGGGGCTTGCCTCACTCTCAGGAGGCTACTACAACTGGCTGCACTCACCATCAGCCCCAGGCATCCCTTAACCTGCAGTGGCGGTCCCCACTGACCGCAAATCTGAGAGTGGCGTCACGACAAACTACAAAGAAGGTTTCCCTACCTGTGACCAGACAGATCCATCTACGTGGAGTCCCTGAAGGTAATGCACCGACACAGCGTCCCCGGGGCTTCACATCTGGCGTCACGAACAGGATAAGGACTAGACCTGTCCAGACAGGTGACCATGTGCCTGGGCGGTCCGCTTGAAAAATTGGAAGCGCCGCCATATTGCCACCATGAAAAGCGCGCTGAAAAACAACAGCAGCCCGCGCTGGAAGAAGTTACCGCCCACGAAGAGGTGTGGCTACCCAGAGATCCCCTGCAGAGTTCTGACCTCGCTTGTGAAGAAAGCGGAAGCGTCCAGAGACGGCGGGAAGGACAGAGAGCCACAAGCCTGCTGCTGCAGAGAGAAGAAATGGAGTCCGGACGTGGATACCCAGAACCAGGCTCTGCTGCCTGGTGGTGCCGGGAGCTTGCTATCTTCTGCGATCAGCTGGAGGCCAGGATTATGCGACAGCTCAGTGAGGGACGCACGGAGCTTCTGGAGATGGCTGCGGCGGTTCGGACCTACGAAGAGGGAGCCGCGCGACGCATGCCAGATCGAGCGGCGACGACTCAGATCCCGATGGTGCCACCGATGGGTGAGTCCAGAGTTGCCCCGGCCAGCGCAAGTGCTCCGACCCCTGCTGCTACGACCGCGGTCCCAGAAGAGGCGCCTGGCGCGGCGACGCTGAGCGAGGCCGCAGCCACGCTAGGTGCGGCCCGCCAAATCCAGGCCGCCGCAGCGACACCCCGCCTGGCCCGCAAAGGTCCGACTGCCACGGCGATACTCATCCGTGCCGCAGGTGTGACGCTGACCCAGGCTGCCACCCTGCTGAGCCCAGTCCGCCAAGACCCCACCGCAGCAGCGACGCTCGTCCGAGCCGCAAGTGAGATGCTGAACCAGGCCGCAGCCCCGCCAGGTGCGGCCCGTCAAGCCCCGATCACTGCAGCGACGCCCAGCTCCACCTGCACGGACCCCATTGGGGATGCGACGCCAATTCAGACCGCGGCTGCAATGCCCAGTCCGGCCCGCCAAGAACTGGCCGCAACAGCGACGCAGATCCAGGCCGCCGCCACGCCAGGCTCGGCCCGCACAGACCAGGCCGCCGCCACGCCAGGCTCGGCCCGCACAGACCAGGCCGCCGCCATGCCAGGCGCGGCCCGCCAAGACCAGGCCGCCGCAGCGATGCCCTGCGCGGCCCGCCAAGAAAAGACTACATCACCATTTACCCCGGCCTGCAAGGCCAGAGCAGACACCGCTCCCCAGTCTAAGGAGGTCCCTGCAAGGAAATCCCTGATAGGTGAAGACCCCGCGTACTGGCAGCTGAAGGCTGACATGGAGGCCAAGTTTCCACAGGAGATGGTGGACCAGTACATGCTCCCTCCGCACACCCCTAAGGCAACCCCTGCGGCAACCACGCCGAAGAGTCCACCGCCTGGGCCAGCTGAGGAACACTCATCCCTAGCGCTGCCACGACCAGAGTGCAGCGAAGAACTAAGGGGGAGAGGAGGGCAAGAAGTTGAGGAGTTGCCCCCGGAGCCAGCAGCAGTGCTAGTCCCAGAGCCGGAGATGCTGCCATATTCCCGCTGGGACGAGGAAGACCTGACACCTCCTGCTGAAGAAGACCTGCCCAACCGCCCCACCTGGGAGCTTGTAAGCTGCACTTCGCAGAATCCAGCCCGCAAGACACAGCGCCGCAGTAGAACCCAGTCTTTCCCTGCACCGCCATCCCCAGAGCAGAGAGAAGTCACGGTCAGAGACCTACAAGAAAAACGGTTCCTGAGAAGAGCCAAAGCACAGATCAGAGGACCCCTGCGTCGAGGAATTGTCGAAGATTTCAGCCTCAAATCAGGATACGGCTTTATAGTATCACCTGGTGTGAAGGAAGGGATTTTTGTCAATCGAAGGGATGTGAGAGCCCACCTGCCCAGAGGACACCCTGGAAGAAATTTGAAGATAGGAGACTCAGTGGAGTTCACTATGCATCAGGGAGAAAGAGGCTGGTATGCCCTAGATGTTGCACCATGTTCTAGAAGTCCTTGCAGAAGCCCTGCAGTCACAACAGAAGATGAAGACAGAGACACTGAAGAAGAAAGAAAATACAACGAACCCACAGACGAAGAAAGAGATCAAGAAACCAGCAGGTGCCGCAGCCCTACAGGCCCAAGCCCTGGTATGGAAGAGTAGAGGAATCTGCATAAAGTAAAGCATACAGCAAGTTAAAGTTTTGAAAAGTTGGAAGTTTTGCAACGTTTACGTTTAAGTATGTGCCCACATAAACTTGTGTGAGAAAACCATAAACCTTAAGGCTATGAACTGGCTATAGCCACAAACTCTCGCAGTGTAAATAGTTACACCAGAGGGCACCACCACCACCAGAGTCAGCCTGTTTAGGGGCTTGGCTCGTCTGCAACCAGGAGGAGCCCGTCCGTATATAGGGCCTTGGCTCGCCTGCGACCAGAGAGCATGCCTGCTTATGGGGCCTGGCTCTCCACCACAAAGAGGGTACCTGGTCAGCACCAACTGTGGAGGCCGCCTCTACATCCTGCCAGAAGAGGCTGAGGGCGCGGATCCACCAGGCCAGGTATACCCTGAAACCACCAGCCCATGAAAGCCGCCTCTACATCCTGCCAGAAGTGGCTGAAGGCGCGGCCAAAGGGAGAGGCAGATTGGAGGAAAGGTCTGGGGAAGTAGATGGCCCAGATCTGGTTACCAAAAGGACCGGTGACCTGCCTCCTGAAAGGGTTTGGGTGGGTTAACGGACTTGTGGGTGGAGGGTGGTGATGTATGGTACCTGGTGCTTTTAAAATGTTTTACATGTTTTAATGTTTTATGCATTTTAAAATGTTGTCTTGCAGCCCGAGGACGTGCTGGTGATAACTAAGGGGGAATGTGGCGCCCCTGACCTGGTCAGGCACCACTGAGTACTGCACCCATGCTGGGGACAGTACAATACAGGTAATCCAGAAGGCTGACCGAGGTGTGACAACACAGGCGCATAGTGATCAGGTCTCACACATGTACCCATGAGAGGACCCCTGGGGATCCCAGGAGGGGGAAAAGCCTTCACCTTCACTGGAATAGTGGAGGGGGCCAAAAGCCTCCATCTCCTCTCAAGGGGTGTGGTAAGAGAGTCTGGTTGCTAGGTGGCGTAGGCAGGCACAAAAGGGAAAAGAGAAGGAGGAGTAAACAGTCTGGAGTCTGCAGCAGAGTGTGGAGGAGTGAGGAGCAGGAAAGTGAAGCTCAGACAGGAGCAGCAGTGAAGGTCCCAGATGTGAGCCGGTTCAGTGCAGAGTCCAGGGAGCTCGAGTGAGGAGCAGATCCCGTGGGCTGCTGTAGTCTGACAGCGTCCGCGCAGTGGCTACCGACGGGGGAGAACGGTCAACTAGGAGTGCTACCCGAAATCCATCTTCAGCTAGAGAGAGGGCAACGGAGTGGGAAGTAAGGAGACTGCTAGAGAGTACCAGGCCCAAACGGGCGGCAGATCCCGAAGCGGAGATAGATCCAGCTTTCTTTTGCTAAACCTGCCGGTGTGGGGCTCTCAAAGCCCACGCCACAACACCACAAAAGCCGCAGCCACGTAGCCACAGTTAGGGCCCATAGGTCACAGGAGGCAAGCAGCTGGAGTGGCCTGGTCCAGGCGACAAGCAAACGGCAAACGAAGGGGAGAGAGGCTGCAGCATCTTCCCTGGGTGACCCCCATAGGGACTCAAAGTCGGGGTTACCCCAAACCACCAAGGGCTAAGGAAGGCGAGTTAGTAGTCACCCTCACAAGTCAGCCTGAAGGACACCTGGTTCCCACTTGGTTCATCCCAGCTACGCCCGGGTCGCTCACCCTGCCATCAACTGTGAGTAAAAACCCTGAAAGACATCCTGCCTGTGTTGAGTCATTCTGCGCCTTGTAGTTCTACACATCTACACAGGGCCCTGGGGCTTGCCTCACTCTCAGGAGGCTACTACAACTGGCTGCACTCACCATCAGCCCCAGGCATCCCTTAACCTGCAGTGGCGGTCCCCACTGACCGCAAATCTGAGAGTGGCGTCACGACAAACTACAAAGAAGGTTTCCCTACCTGTGACCAGACAGATCCATCTACATGGAGTCCCTGAAGGTAATGCACCGACACAGCGTCCCCGGGGCTTCACACATGCCTGCTCCTTTTGGCCGTGCGTTCCTATATTCTCTATGAGAGAGTCATCTCCCCACCAAAGGATCGGCCATTGAATTCTAGCTGCCAGATTCATATAAACACTGACCTCAACCATCAGGATAAAGTAGAGAAGACCCCATACATACTAGATGGTTGGCAAATTGCCCAAAATTGGTGGCTTCAGACATCTTTTATTTTATGTGTTGGGGTCTCTACAGCTGTTCGGCCAATAACTACTTAACGTGTATGAAAAGCCTTAGATCACAATCTTCATAAAGGACAGAGAATGAAGTGGATAATGGCAATTTTTGTAGAGTACTACAGAGTATATTGGTGCTATACAAGTAACGAGGGCATAAAAAGTACCTCCATAAAAAAGACATCATGTTTCCTCGCAGCTGCTATCATCTCTTTAACCTCTGATGAGTTCATGGCCAGTGGTTTTTCACACACAACATTTTTCTTGTTTTCTAGGAACATCAGCACTACTTCTCGATGGACTACGTGCAGGACACCAACATAGATGATATCTGCAACAGAGAGTAGTTATGGGAACTATGCAAACGGTGTTTCCTGTAGACTCTTACTTCGTTTCAATGATGGTGCCATTCTGTTCAGTCAAAGAGAAACTTGGGAAAAATGTACTCACTTGGCCCGTTCAAGCTACATCCAATAAAGACGAGCGTATCATTTTGTAGAACCCTGGTCAAGCGGCCACTTCAATAGGCCCTGATGACCACTTAGGAAGCTTGTGAACTATCTCTTATCTGCCGTTATCCCTGGTCTCTTCTTCTGCTTAGTAATGTCCAGGGCAATGTTGTGTGTGTCACACCACAATGGTGATGTCTCGTTGGCCATACAATTTGCAGAGGTGCCATCTAGGCCAGCAGGCAGGAGGTGGTTCAGAGGGCCCTTATTAGATGACTGATGTGGCTACCAGACCAGGGTCCATCAAATGGGTGGGCTCTTCTCTAACTTGCAGTGTTCATTTCTTTTTTTTTTGGACATTCGTTAACCAACACTTAGAAGAGACAGAAAGATGGAGGTGTCTCCTCTTTGCTGAGACTTCTTTATCGAGCACTTGGCTGGACAGACATCCAACAGAAGTCATCCTAATGGACATGTATGTTAATAGGATCTATTCCTTTATACCAAAAATTACCTGGGCAGACGTTGCTTTTGGAACTTATCTGTCCTATCCATTCCTTGTAATCGTCTGACGATCAACACTAAAGGGTGCTTTACACGCTGCGACATCGCTAATGATATATCGTCGGGGTCACGCCGTTAGTGACGCACATCCGGCGTCGTTAGCAATCAATGATTGCAAAAACGTCAAAAAATCGTTGATCGTTGACACATCGCTCCTTTTCATAATATCATTGGTGGTGCATGCCGCTGGTTGTTCGTCGTTCCTGCGGCACCACACATCGCTATGTGTGACACCCCAGGAATGACGTACATCTCCTTACCTGCGTCCACCAGTAATGAGGAAGGAAAGAGGTGGGCGGCATGTTCCGGCCGCTCATCTCCGCCCCTCCTCTGCTATTGGATGGCTGCCGTGTGACGTCGCTGTGACGCCGCACGAATCGCCCCCTTAGAAAGGAGGCGGTTCGCCAGCCACAGCGATGTCGCAGGGAAGGTAAGTCCGTGTGACAGGTGTAAGCGATGTGTGCCACGGGCAGCAATTTGCCCGTGATGCACAACCGATGGGGGCGGGTACGCTCGCTAGCGATCTCGCTAGCGAGATCGCAGCGTGTAGAGTACCCTTAAGACTCACATAGAATATAGATGGCAGAAAAATGCTTCATAAACGCGAAATAGTGAGTGGTTTTCTTTGATTTACCATGCCCACAGGGTTACCAGCAGAGATAAGGCTTCCTATCAGATGTCAGATAGGCTCGTTATATGGAGTGCACTGTCCTGCACCCCTGCCCAATGTACAATGGTGTCCACTATCACTGTATTACATTAGCTCCATGGCGGAGCAGTCCCTCACCAATATTTGGATCCAAAGCAAGTTCTTTATATGAGCCATAGACCTTTGGTATATTGTGAGTTCTGGCAAATTCTGTAGCGCGTTTCAGGTCTTTTGCCGCAATGGCCACAGCCTAAAAGAAACAAAGAGGATAATTTAGTATTATTTACCGGTCAGTAGATCAGATCATAAGTGTGGCTGTTGCATGATGCCACCATTGGGTGAGTGGGTACTGGCTCGTGTTAGGTCACTCTACTTGCTTGTCATGGAATTGGATGGTTTATGCCGGCAGAAAAATTATTCTTATTGGCTAGAAAAATGGTTGATGTGCAACCTATAGCACAATGCTGTGTGAGGATAGAATTATGTCAATCCACCTTCCCTATCTTGCTACATAGTCTTCAGCCTTCCTTACTCTGAGCTGAGGCTTCAAGAGCTGACTAGGCCTCTAACCTCACGCTGCACATCATTATGTATCTCTTGAAGCACTTACTAGGCCTCGGGTGATGCTTGTTGGGATGTCACGCCATGACTTCCAAGGCCTACTTGTTGCTTACAGCTTTAGCTCAGAGTGAAGCACATCAAGGAGGATGCTACATAATTTGGGGAGACAAAAAGAGGCCGGATTGCTTGCAAGACCAGACAGCAGGCTGTGACAGCAGTGGGATAGGTAACTGGTGAGGTGAAAATATATTTTTTTAACCATTTTCCCACCATTCTACAATTCGCTACAGGGCGTTGTAAAAAATATTTTACTCAGAAGTCGTTCTTTTTTTTTTTAAAGGGGTGATCCGAAGTCTAAAGTAATTTTCTTCCTAAATCCCTATCTATTTAGTGCCATAATCTAAACTATTTTCTAATTTACTTGAATTAAAAATTCCCCACTGTTCCCTCACTACACTAAAGGCTGCTTTACACGGTACGACCGATTGTGCGATTTCACAATCGATCGTACCCGCCCCCGTCCTTTTTGCGTCACAGGCAAATCGCTGCCCGTGTCGCACAAAGTTAGTAACCCCCGTCACACACACTTACCTCTCGTGCGACCTCGCTGTGGGCGGCGAACGTCCACTTCCTGGAGTGGGAGGGACGTTCGGCGTCACAGCGACGTCACACGGCCGCCGGCCAATAGAAGCGGAGGGGCGGAGATGAGCGGGACGTAAACATCCCGCCCACCTCCTTCCTTCCACATAGAGCCGGCGGCGGCCGCGGGAGGCAGGTGAGCTGCTCATCGTTCCCGTGGTGTCACACGGAGCGGCGTGTGCTACCACGGAAACGATGGTCAACTAAATTAAACGATATTATGGAACCTAGCGAGCAGTACCCGACTCATGATTTGTGAGCGATACTGCGTCGCTAGGAGGTGTCACACAGGCCGGCATCGCCAGCGATGCCGGATGTGCGTCACAAAAACCGTGACCCCAACGATCTATCGCACGATAGATTGTCTGGTGTAAAGCAGCCTTAAATGTCCAGTCACACTAAACAACTTACCAGCGATCCCAACAATGATAGGGATCGCTGGTAAGTTGCTAGGAGGTTGCTGGTGAGATGTCACACTGCGACGCTCCAGCGATCCCACCAGCAACCTGACTTGGCAGGGATCGCTGGAGCGTCGCTACACGAGTTGCTGGTGAGCTCACCAGCAACCAGTGTCCAGCCCCCAGCGCTGCGTGGAAGATGCTGCGCTTGGTAACTAAGGTAAATATCGGGTAACCAACCCGATATTTACCTTGGTTACCAGCGCACGCAGCTACACGTGCAGAGAGCAGGGAGCAGCGCACACTGAGCGCTGGCTCCCTGCTCTCCTAGTTACAGCACACATCGGGTTAATTACCCGATGTGTACTGCAGCTAAATGTGCACAGAGCAGGGAGCAGCGCACACCGGGTGCAGCTGCACAGGGTACATATATAGGGTATAGAGTACAGGGTGCAGCTGCACAGAGCAGGGAGCAGCGCACACCGCTTAGCGCTGGCTCCTTGCTCTCCTAGTTACAGCACACATTGGGTTAATTACCCGATGTGTACTGCAGCTATATGTGCAGAGAGCAGGGAGCAGCGCACAATGCTTAGCGCTGGCTCCTTGCTCTCCTAGTTACAGCACACATCGGGTTAATTACCCGATGTGTACTGCAGCTAAATGTGCAGAGAGCAGGGAGCAGCGCACAATGCTTAGCGCTGGCTCCCTGCTCTCCTAGCTACAGCACACATTGGGTTAATTAACCCGATGTGTCCTGCAGCTACATGTGCACAGAGCAGGAGCCGGCACTGACAGTGAGAGCGGCGGAGGCTGGTAACAAAGGTAAATATCGGGTAACCAAGGACAGGGCTTCTTGGTTACCCGATGTTTACTATGGTTACCAGCCTCCGCAGAAGCCGGCTCCTGCTGCCTGCACATTTAGTTGTTGCTGTCTCGCTGTCACACACAGCGATCTGTGCTTCACAGCGGGACAGCAACAACTAAAAAATGGCCCAGGACATTCAGCAACAACCAGCGACCTCACAGCAGGGGCCAGGTTGTTGCTGGATGTCACACACAGCAACATCACTAACAACATCGCTGCTACGTCACAAAAGTTGTTCGTTAGCAGCGATGTTGCTTAGTGTGATGGGGCCTTAACAGCATTTCTAATTTTTTTCCACTTACTTTTTATGACGCTTTGTTTGAGAATCCCAATGCATGCTGGGTTACTCAAACAAAGCGCCATCACAGGGCAAAGGTTGCGGACACTGCTGCAGTCTCTGCCCCCTCTCTGAACTGAAGTGTCATCAGTGACCTCATTTGAGGGTCAGGGCTGGTCCCTGTGCACTGTGTGATGTGCACAATGACAGCACGCTCTCTGGAAATGCAAGCCATAATGAAGCAATGACAATCTGTAACATCCATAATTTGAAGCGATGCCAATCGTCCTACCGGCTGCGATCTCTCCCGACTCCTCCGTACACAGGAGTTCTTGCTGTGCTGAATGCTTGCCTTATTGCTACAAGAGACTCATTGTGTATTCACAGTGTATTCTATTATCAAGAACAAAAGATTTGGCAATCCAAAAATCACACACCAGATCCTTTTCTTTTAGTGACATCATCTACTGAAGAAGAGTTGGGAGACCCCATACATATCAGACTATCAGCCGAGCCCAGGTCCAACCAACGCTATTCTAATGTGTTTGTAAATGGGTAAAATTACAATGTTCTTGTAGAAACTAGCACTTTTGCAATTTACCCCTGATTAAAAATCTTCTCCTTTCTCAAGAATGGAGAGATTTTTAATTTTATAGTGTATGGCTTTTTGCCTTGGTTGCCGGACAACCTGTTGTCATACAATGACTACTAGGGTTCCGCCAGGTAAAAAGAAACTCCCGGCAAACGCCGCAACACACAGGCTACACAGGGAACACGATAAAATGGTGGGCCCTGGCGCTAGGGAGAGGGAGGCAGGGTCACCTTCTGCCACTCACTTGAGGCTGATCTTTACACTCCCTAACATCCCTATAAGTGTCCATTCCCCCCATCAGCGATCACGTCGCCTAGGCCCTAGCTTGCCCTGAACTCACCCTGGATAATGAGAAGGCTGGCAAGAGCATTAGTCTTACCACTGTAATAATACAACAAAAGGGAAGGAAGACAGACAGAGGGAAAATAGCTACAAAGGAAAACACACAAAGCTCCTCCAATGCCGCTAAACACCACAAGTGCAATTGTCATGACTCCTCAGCTTCTTCCAGAGACAGGCTCCTTCCAAAATGGTCAACATAAGTATGAAGATTCTATAACCGGCATCAGATGGTAAGACACGTGACTTTTTTTTAGTAAAGGTGAGTGGTCACAAAATAGCTGTACCTTGGATTAAGGCTACAAAGGACAGACAGATAGGAAACAGTCCTTAACTCCTACTGCACCAAAAGAAAATAAATTCACTCAAATCTGCGAGCAATAAGGCGTTGTGACTTTCTGATACCAGACATGCCAGAGGTCTTCTCAGAGCAGGACACACTCATGACAGCTGCAGTCCCATCATGGCCAGTTTCCTCTGCAAGGGGCACATACCATGAATAGGCTTTATGCTTTACGGCCTCTGAAACAGGCAGTATTTCTGTGCTTCTCCTATGCTGCTGATCCAAAGCAGCCTGGGAAAGTTCTCCATTCAGAACTGGCAATCTTCAGGAATTCGGGAACACACCGCTCCCCCTGCAAACCAGGAAATTAGGGTACTGGGAGCGCTGCGCTCCTGAAGGTTCACTCCAGTTTTATATTTAGAGGCATATCACAGTTACACAGATATATATATAACACCTGCAACAGGACTCAACAAAGCTTCACTGTTCTTCTACTGCATCTCTGTATGTTGAATGTGAGTGACACGAATGTCATACAATTATTCTGATAGACATTACGGCAGGTTCACACAGTCTCACACCCTTAGAAAAGGTTAATCTTCCCAAAAATTTCTAAAAAAAAAATGGAAACAGCTTTATGGCAACTTTCGTAGACCTCACCTGGTGATCCTGGGCGGGCAGGGTCTGTAGAGCTACCATGAAGTCATTGCTTATCTTCCCCGCAGAACAGATGCCCCATTTCGTGGCCATTGCAGAAGAATAAATCCAAGCTCCTCGGATCCAGCGGAGAATCTCACAGCTCTTCACCTGATTACTTGGGTTTATATTGTTGGAAGGTAGGAGGGTCTAGTTTGCTACCAGTAAAATTTTGCTGACGTCACAACCCAAGACCCGACATAACCTGCTCTTAGTGGTGCCAGGAGAGAACGCTAAGGAGATGTGCTACATGTCGTACTGTGTAAGAAAACACTGAAACAGACCAGAAACTTTATTTTACTTTTCTTTTGTCTTTTTGTTGTTTTTTTTAGGTCATCAGTATTGTATAAGAAAAATATGCCATGTAGAAAAAACCTCAACCACAAAGCCATTGCCTTAAAATGTAATATGGAAAAAGCCCTACAAATCTTCTTATCCATTCTCCAGGTTGCTGATACATTTGCACAGGGGCGGACACTGACAGCTTGGGACCCCTGTACAAGAAATTTGTTTAGGCCCTCCTTCTTTTTTGACAACCAAGCTATAGATTATATACATTTATGGCTTAAAGTATTGGCACCCTTTAAATGGTTGCAGAAATTGAAGTATTTCTCCCAGAATATTATTGCACATGTTTTGTCATGCAAATGTTTATTTCCTTTGTGTATATTTGAACAACACAAAAAAAAACAGATAAAAAGGGAAATTGGACATAGTTTTATCAACATATCCAAATTCATGACTCAGCCCTTCACACCTTCCCCACCCCCCTCCCGAAAAAATTGGACATAATTTCACGCAAAACCCCAAAAACGGGCAGGAAAATTGGCATCATTTCAAACTTGTGAGTAAACAACTTTGTTTCAAGCATGTGATGCTCGTTCAAGCTGACCTGTAGCAAGTAACAGATGTGGGCAATATGGAAATCACACCTGAAACCAGAGAAAAAGTGGAGAAGTTGACTCAATGTTGTTAATGGTGTTAAACTAGGTGGTTTAATCCCTTTTTAACTAGGTAGATGCCGCTGTCGTGATTGACAGTGGCTTTCAATGGGTTTATTGGCCTTCATTGGCTCCAACACCAGTCGGGGTCAATGCCGCAGGGTGTCAGTTGCTGTATATGGCTATCACCCACTGGAGTTTCCACTGCTGGGGGGGCACTACACACTATCCTCAGCGATGTGAAAAAGCGGCACTGCAAATTAAGGTAGCTAAAGGGAATCTGTCAGGTGAAAAAATACTAGTAACCAATAGATATGGGGTTAATCTGCAGATTAATAGCATTTGAAACCTGCCTGGTGCCGGCACATCGAACCCCGCTGCCAGGAGGAAAATAACTTTATTCCTCCCAGCAACATTCCAGTCTCAGTGACGGGGGAGGCACTGGTTCACTGACCGCTCTGTGTATGGAGAGTGGTGGCTGTTACCCCCTTCCTCCCGCACTGACTGACCGCCGCTCACCCTGCTGTCAGTCAGTGCGGGGGTGGTTACAGTTGCTGCTCTCCATACACAGAGCGGGGACTGAACCTGATGACTTGAACCAGAATGTTGCCAGGAGAAATAGTAAATTTTCCCCCCCCCCGACAGCGGGGTTTGATGTGCAGGCGGCGGGCAGGTTTCAAACGCTAATAACCTGCAGGTTTACCCCATGTCTATAGTTTAATAGCTTTTTTGCACGTGACAGAAAGCTACATTCCTGTATCCATGTGAAGTGTCGGTGTGCAGCCCGATTTTTACATCATGTGACTTATCACTGACATCTTATCTGATTAGTTTTCTCTTGTTTCTTCTCCGTCTGGTCAGACCTTCATGCCACCATCTTCCAGCCACGACTCGTCGTGTCACACTGATCACCGAACACTGAAAATAACAAGTTCATATATACTGTATAGATACTTTTGTCTTTTGAATAAAAAATCCCCCAGACTGCGCCCCTGAATACTAACATGTACCCCGCTATTACTATCCTATTGGCCATGCAATATTCAAAATATAAATGAATAAGCCGGCACTGTGCCCATCATTAATTATCATTTCTATATGCCCTATAACTATAAACTAATCAGTACCTCTGTGACTCCCCCCCAATTCATTTGAAGGCTATGTGCACACGTTGTTTTTGTTGTATTTTTACCACATGTATTTGTTGCGAAAAATATGCAGGTTTACAGTACCAGTAAAATATATGAGATTCCTGAAATCTTATGCATACGATGTTTATTTTTGTAGGGAAAAATGCGTAAAAATGTGTATTTTATGTAGCGTTTTTCCTGAAAACACATCAGGATTTGCAGCAGAATGTTCTGCTGCTAATCCTGCATGTGTGCACACAGCCTTAAGGGTGCTTTACACGCTGCGACATCACTACCGATATATCGTCGGGGGTCACGTCGTTAGTGACGCACATCCGGCGCCGGTAGCGACATTGCAGCGTGTAACACCAAGGAGCGACGATCAACGATCACAAAATCGTTCACAAACGGTGATCGTTGACACGTCGCTCCTTTCCTTAATATCGCTGCTGCCACCGGTACGATGTTGTTCGTCGTTCCTGCAGCACCACACATCGCTATGTGTGACACCGCAGGAACGACGAACATCTCCTTACCTGCGTCCACCGGCAATGCGGAAGGGAGAAGGTGGGCGGCATGTTACGTCCCGCTCATCTCCGCCCCTCCGCTTCTATTGGCCGGCCGCTTAGTGACGCTGCAGTGAGGCCGCTATGACGCCGAACGCACCACCCCTTTGAAGGAGGGATTGTTCGGCGGTCACAGCGACGTCACTGACAAGGTATGTGCGTGTGATGCTGCCGTAGTGATAATGTTCGCTACGGCATCGAGCACCAAATGTCACATGAGCGACGGGGGCGGGTGCTATCGCGCTCGACATCGCTAGCAATCGCTAGCGATGTCGCAGCGTGTAAAGCACCCTTTAGTCCCCATCCTGTCCCCCCCACACACCTTCATTAGAAGTTGATAATGTCATGATGAATTAGGGGGTAGGAGAAGACATTATCGGGGTCTTACAATGAATTGGGGGCTGGGAGAGGATGCTATCAGGTGCTTAGCAAAATATGGACATTGTCACCCACCTACATGTTAGTGAGATGTATGGGCCCTTGTAGCGTTCACCCCCTATATATTGATATCCTCCATCCTGGCCCCTTCCTGGTATAATGTCCCCCATCCCATAATAATGCCCTCATGCAAAGCTCCATCCTGGTATAATGTCCCTCATCCTATAATAATGTACCCCATGCTGAGCCCCTTCCTAGAATACTATCCCCCATCCTGGGCTCTTTCAGTAATTATGTGCCCCATACTCGGCTCCTTTCTGGGATAGTGTCATCCAACCTGAGCCCTTTCCTGGTATAGTGTGCCCCATCCCGGTTTGTTTCCTGGTATAATATGCCCCATCCTGGTATAATGTGTCTCATCCTGGTTTAATGTGTCACATGCTGGTTTCTTTCCTGGTATAATATGCCCAATCCGGTATAATGTGCCCCATCCTGGTTCCTTTCCTGGTATAATATGCCCTCTCCTGGTATGATATGGCCCATCCTGGTTTCTTTTCTGTTTATTGTGCACCATCCTGGTCCTCTTCCTGATATAATGTGCCCCATTCTGATTCCTTTCCTGGTATAATATGTCCCATCATGGTATAATGTGCCCCATCCTGGTCCCCTTCCTGGTATAATGTGTCCCATCCTGGTATAATGTACCCCATCCTGGTCCAATGTGCCCCATCATGGTATAATGTGCCCCACCCTGATTCCTTTCCTGGTATAATATTCCCCATCCTGGTATAATGTTGCCCCATCCAGGTTCTCTTTCTGTTTACTGTGCACCATCCTGGTCCTCTTCCTGGTATAATGTGCCCCATCCTGATTTATTTCCTGGTATAATATGCCCCTTCATGGTATAATGTACCCCATCCTGATTCCTTTCCTGGTATAATATGTCCTATCCTGGTATAATGTGCCCTATCCTGGTATAATGTGCCCTATCCTAGTATAATGTGCCCCATCCTGATTCTTTTCCTGGTATACTGTGCCCCATCCTGGTATAATGTGCTTCATCCTGGTATAATGTGCCCCATCCTGATTCCTTTCCTGGTATAATGTGCCCCATCTTGGTTCCTTCTCTGTATAATGTGCCCCATCCTGGTCCTTTTACTGGTATAATGTGCCCCATCCTGTTCCTCTTACTGGTATATTTTGCCCCATCTTGGTATAATATGCCCCATCCTGATTCCTTTCCTTGTATAATATGAACCTTCCAGCTATAATGTGCCCAATCCTGGTATAATGTGCCCCATCCTGGTCCCCTTCCTGGTATAATGCCCCATCCTGGTATAATGTGCCCTATCCTAGTATAATGTGCCCCATCCTGATTCTTTTCCTGGTATACTGTGCCCCATCCTGGTATAATGTGCTTCATCCTGGTATAATGTGCCCCATCCTGATTCCTTTCCTGGTATAATGTGCCCCATCTTGGTTCCTTCTCTGTATAATGTGCCCCATCCTGGTCCTTTTACCGGTATAATGTGCCCCATCCTGTTCCTCTTACTGGTATATTTTGCCCCATCTTGGTATAATATGCCCCATCCTGATTCCTTTCCTTGTATAATATGAACCTTCCAGCTATAATGTGCCCAATCCTGGTATAATGTGCCCCATCCTGGTCCCCTTCCTGGTATAATGCCCCATCCTGGTATAATGTGCCCCATGGTTGTCACCTTCCTGGTTTAATGTGCTCAATCCTAGACCCATCCCTCGGATTGTGTGCCCAGTTTTTGTCCACCTCATTTAAAAAAATCTATTCCACTTACCTTCCTCCGAGCCCACATCGTGTGGCATCCTCTTTTACAGCTGGCACAGGAACCAATAGATGACATTGGCGAGCAAGAAACATCAGCGCATGATGTTACTGTCAGGCTCTACAGTCAAGGATACGCCGACGTCAACTGCCGGACTCTAATTGGCTGGCGGTGTATATTGCTCACAGCGAGCCACAATACAGCGGAATATATGTCCGAGGACACACATTTGTCTGAAATAGTCGCCGGTGTTGGCGGGCTGCCTCCACTTCTAGGCTCCGGTGCAGCCCCGGCATTTACACATGAAACACTAGTATAATTTTCGGTTAGACTTTATTACTTTATTTACAAAATTCACTTTCCTATTACCTGGGCAGTGTAATGTCCATGCCTATAATATTACTATGTATCTGGTTCTACATTTTTACAGGCTTCCAATCTTTAAAAATAAAAAAAAAATCAGTAACATATAGTATTTGTCTCTAGAATTGGATTTTGTTCCAATATCATCAGTCACACACGGTCCCTTGCAGCGTTTTGGCTTTACCAATCAATGACTTGCCTTCCAATACTGTGACAGCAAAAAACGATTATTTCCGGACCATGTGGCTCATAGTGACATCTACAAGTCACTTGGCACCAAAGACATTTAGGGACCCCTGTGGTGCATGAATAAAACTGAATTTTAGAGGTTAATATAGTATAACATTTACTGGACAGTAGAATGTCTTAGAGGTTGTAATCCACCTTTCAGAAAACATAAAGGAAACTAGGACTAAGGGTATGTGCACACGTTGCTTTTTTTTCCGCGCGGAAAAAAACGCACCCTCTGGCAGAGGGGAGAATTGTAAACAATGCTTTTTGAGAAACAACGCATCGAAAACGCATGCGTTTTTCATGCGTTTTTCATGCGTTTTTCATGCGTTTTTTTAGGTGCGTTTTTTAAGACTTGTCAGTGATAATAAAGTTGGTTGAACACAGACCTTTGGAAAAAAAAACCTGTGATGTCATTTCCTTCTCCACATTCTGTTTGGATAAATGGGAGGGCTTGGAATGGAAGGAGCACCATTTGAATTTTGGAAAAGTTGAAATAAACTTCGCGCACCAAGCCCCTTAGGTACCTATACGTCAGAAAACCCCCACAAGTGACCCCATTTTGGAATCTGCACCCATCAAGGATTTTATTCAGGAGTATATTAAGCATTTTGAATCCACAGCTACTTCACCCAAAATGTTGCTGTAGCAACAATATTCTCACTTTTAGGCCCGCTTCACATGTCAGTGAAAAACACTGACGTTTTTCACTGGCGTGTAAAACACGCACATGTCCCTCCGTGTGCCGTGAATCACGGCACACGTGGGTTGTCTAAGTGCAATCCGGGCTCCGTTCTCCGTGGCCCGTGATTGCACTTAGAGATTAACTCACCTGCACCCGCTCCCGCTCTCCATGGTGCTGATCGCTCCCGCGGTGCAGCATCCGGCCGGCGCTGACCCCCGCAGCAGCTGCTTCCGGGTCGGCTGTGTCGTGCATCATGAATATGCGCGACAATAATGAGCCGGCTCAGAAGCAGCAAGCTGCACGGGCTGCAGAGGACATCGCTGGACGCCGGGTGAGTTAAAATGTTTTTTATTTTAAAAGCACGTTTTTTTCTGGCACGTGTTTCACGGATCACACCACTGCGTGGTCCGTGGGACATCAGTGATGCCAGAAAAAAATGGACATGTCTCCGTGCGGCAATCACGCACACGCGGGTACGCCGCATGGAGACACGTGCAGTGAAAAATCACTGACGTGTGAGCAGACCCATTCATTATAATGGGTCTGCGTATGTCAGTGATCCTGGTACGTTTAAAAAAAAGCACAAACTTCCCAGAATCACTGACGTGTGAAAGGGGCCTAAGGCTATGTGGCCATGATCCAGCGACGCGGCGTCTAGTACACAGTGCCAGCCTTCCTGCAGCTGCCCATGCCCACGATTTGGGTTCAGGCTGCTGTGGAGCTCTATGCTACCTGCAGAGAACACTCTCGTCTCCGCAGCATAAATTGACATGCTGATCCTCGGGAAGCCACGCCACCGGTCAGTTTATGCTGCGGAGAAAAGAAGCACAGTGGGCATGGGATCTCCAAAAATCCTTCCACTGTGCTTCTACTGCACAACGCAGCGTTATGGACGCAGGGAAAACACTCAGCGCCCATAACGCTGCAAACCCTGATTGTGGACACACAGCGTAAAAAGCGTCAATGGATGAAGGGATGTCAAATATATAGAACGTCCTACCCCCGCCTGCATATTCTAAGCTGGCACCTTTAGTACCTTTCATGTGGCACTAAAGGGTGCCTAGCTTAGTATTTATCCAATAAAAAAAAAAAAAAAAAAATGAAAAAAATGGCGTGGGGTCCCCCCTATTTTTGATAGCCAGTCAGGGTAAAGCAGACAGCTGTAGCCTGCAAACCACAGCTGGCAGCTTCATCTTGGCTGGTGATCAATTTGGAGGGCTCCCCATGTTTTTTTTTTTATTTTTAAATAAAGAATAAAAAAAAAAATAACGTGGGGTCCCCCCAAATTAGATCACCAGCCAAGGTGAAGCTGACAGCTGGGGTCTGGTATTCTCAGGGTGGGAAGAGCCATGGTTATTGGACTCTTCCCAGCCTAAAAATAGCAGTCCGCAGCCGCCCCAGAAGTGGCGCATCCATTAGATGCGCCAATCCTGGCGCTTCGCCCCAACTCATCCCGCGCCCTGGTGCGTTGGCTAACGGGGTAATAAATGGGGTTGATACCAGATGTGTAATGTCACCTGGCATCAAGCCCAGCAATTAGTGATGTCACGGCGTCTATCAGACACCCGACATAACTAATTGACAGTAAACAAAAGCAAAAAAAGACAACAAAAAATGTTTTATTAGAAAAAACACTCCCCAAATCATTCCCTTGTTCTCCAATTTAATAAAAAAAAATGGGTCCGCAGAAATCCATATGGATGTCCCACGTCGCCTCTGGACCTTCTAGAATATGGGGGCACGTTCAGGAAACGTATCCCCCATTTTCTAGGAGGGCAGACCCTCCATTTGAGGAGAGTGGGTGCAAAAATCTGCACCCACTCTCCCCGGGTCACAGCTGCAGAGTGCCGAGCAGCCAGCACAGCTCACACTGAACACTGTGCTGGCTGTCAGCTGCTCTGCACATGTGACCGGCCAGCGTCTGCTGTGAAGGAGGAGGGGGCCGCGGGGGATCAGCGCTGAGACCGGACAGGTATGTATGACACCGGGGGGAATAGGGGGTGAACGGGCAGGGCCTGGGGAACAGTTTTCTGTCGCATGTGTTATTGCACATGCGACAGAAATCATAGGAGCAGGGCGGCCGGTGCGCTACTGTGCGCGCGGCCATGTTGGATTTTCGGGAGGGGGGTCGGGGGTCGGGGCGGGCACTTTGGCGACACCGGGGGCTTTGCCAGGAAGTGAGGTCAACAGGAAGCCTCTTGACCTCACTTCCAGGTAAATGCCTGCGTTCTGGCGTGCCGACAAAGGCCGCGGACCGCAACAAAAAAGCAGGTCCATGCGTTGTGGCTGCGTTCTGACCCCACATCATTGATTTCAATGGGGGAGAGAACGCAGCCACAACGCACAAAAGAAGTGACATGCTGCTTTTCTTTCCGCACCGATTTTTGGCATCCAAAACGCTGCGGAAAGAAACGCAGCATGTGCACTGATTTTTCAGCTTTCCCATACACTTTGCTGGGAAAGCTGAACGCATGCAATTTGCCACTGAAACGCTGCGGTTCAAAACGCAGCGTTTCCGCGGTAAAAAACGCATCGTGTGCACACAGCCTTAAAGGGAATCTGTCAGCAAGTTTTTGCTACCTCATCTGAGAGCAGCATGATGTAGGCAAGGAGATTCTGAATCCAACGATGTATCACTTAGATTACTGGGTGCAACTGTTCTGACACAATCAGAATTTTTAGATTTAGCCATGTAGCTGAGCCCAAGGAGCTTCCTGGCCCACTCCAGACTCTATAGAGATTATACATTGACAGTGAGGTGTCAATCAGAGAAGGAGGTGTTCCGGATTGCCCTGCACCTGACCTTGTAGTCTGAGGAATGAAAAGTCCTGCTGGTTAAACAAACATAGATTGGACTCTGGCAACACAGGCATCCCTGAATTCTCTGTGTCAACCCTTGCAGCATGCTGCCTTCAGCATACATAGCAAAAACCTGCTGACAGATTCCGTTTAAAGGAGAACTGCAGATTCAAGTAACTTTTCAGAATAAGCTTTCATGTGTGTACATGGTGAATTACGCTATTTCTGGCCATTATCTGACTTTTTTTCCTGCATTTGCATCAGTTTTGCAGGCTCTTTCTTTAATTTTCAGTTGACTCTGAGCTAGTGAGTGTAAACCAGCTGTTGTGATGTCTCCCATACACAGAACACACAGCTGGATTCCTACTTTTTCTCTCCTTTGGTTGCACACAGAAAGTAGGAACTTCATTGTAGAGGAAATTATACAGCTGTACTGAGCAATGTAGATGTGAATCCAGCTCTGGGGTTAAGGTAAATTATTTTCTATAGAAAGGTGCAGCAGGAATCTCTTTCTCTGACTCTGCATCTCATTCCTCTCACCTCCCCTCTCCATAGACTTCGATTAGCTCTGTAATCTGAACTGGCAGTCCATCTTGTGTTGAGCAAAGTGGATTTAAGCTGGTTTATTTTCAAAGTGCATGAAGAGATCAGGAGGCAGCTGGAGAAGTGGCTTATAAGTGGAGAAAGAAGCTGAACTTAATGCAAAATTTACCTCTGCTATTGCCAAGTTTGTGGGTGCTCTGCAAAAGTTACTTTATGGTGGATACAAGTAGTTTCTGGAGCAGACATGTAAGGAGCGTGGACATGTCCTCCTGATTAACATGGACAGCTTTGTTTTCTTAGTCATCTAGACGTTATTCGCAGGCGAGTTTGCTATCAAAGCTGGACAGGCAGATGGAAAATGCTTGTAGGGCACAGAGTGGATGACTGAAATCCATGGTGAAAACATCCTCCGCGACGCGGCCAAACTGCATCACAATGTGCTCAGCTACATGAGAAAGAAACATTAGTAAGACAATACATAAAAAACAATAGTGCCATGATTGCTGTAAAAGTGTCAAAATGGGACGTCAACTCTGGGGCAGCACCGAGCATCAGCGCCTATGTGTTTTTACAGGTCATGTGAATGAGAACCTACTGGCACAGTAAATATGCAACATTCCCCTTATTGAAGCAAGAACTTACGGTCATCAGCACCGATTATTTGGAAGTTCTTCACAGAGGCCTGGGTGACACGTCCATGAAAGTTCAGAACGTAGGACTGAGTCTCCTCATTCCACGATGGTGCTTTGTTGTGGAGAACTGAGATATTTTCCATATTTCCATTTTGAAATCGAGCTAGAAGGGTCTCATGTTCCTACACATGGAAAAGAGAACGTGAGCTACTCAAGAATATTCCTCATGGTTTACAACACAGGCCATAAGCCTTCAAAGAATGAAGATGGTGAACATCTTCAAATTCTCAGGAGCTTTGGAGAGACACTGATGGGAGCTCCCCACAAAGTCAATTGCAGCTTGGCAATACCTAGCCTTGAGAACCTTGGAGTCCTTATCCCATTTCCAACTGAAGATGTGGCCCTTCAAGCACTCTCCATTGAAAGAAGTTCTCCAAGTAATTTCTATGGCTCTTTATTGAATTTGGAGAAGAATAACCACTCACACATGACTACCCCAATAGTTAAATCAAGCTGAAGAACCTTACCATTTTTGAAGGTGCCGTACTGACTTGGCAGCTATGATGTATTCATTGGCATTAGAGTTGGTGTGAATCGATTCACATGTCCCAGCTCATCAACCAATCATCACAGTGGTCTGTAGATGCTGGACAGGAGATTGGCCTCTTACCTGATGGCATCCGTGGCTCTTTTTTTGATTATTGAGATTGACGAAATGTCACATGTGCGTCATGCTACAATGATGATATCACGTCAAGCCGGCTAATGACAATGAAGAGTCGCCAGTTTCATCAGTTAGGAGACAGTCAAGGTCAATGGTCTGGGAGGTCCAAATCGATATCAACTCTAATTTGCATGTAACAGGTATCATTTTTTCAAAAACTTAAAAGGTTTTGTCCGAAGAAAACATGGTCAACTATCCAGAGGATAGGTGATAACTTACTGATCGGTGGTGGTCCGACCAATAAGATCTATACCAGTCAGCAAAAATATGCCCAACGGTGAGGGTGCAATTACACAGATGCCATTGCAATTGGTATCCTGTAGGTAGGTGATAATTTGCTTCATCAAACAACTCCTATAAGTTTCTTATACTTTCTTGACCAAAGACTCCAAAAAAGTCAACAAAATATCGACAGATAAGTAAGCTGTCACCATAAGAATAACACAATAATTCCAGCCGTGCCCACTTGTCGGACTCACATTGCGTGGCCTTATGCATACTCTTTCACAGTCCTGGTTCATCCCGGGAATAATGACCGCCATTTTCCGGGGTCCTCTGAAACCCAACACATTGGTTTCCTGTTTGAACGATAAGGAGGATAAGATGAAATGTCAGCTGTCCGTGGTCTCCGTGTGTAATATTTCACCACCTTGATGTGTGATCAGCACATTTCAAAGTGTTTTCTCCAGTCTCCTATTACTCTACAACCTGTTAATGGCTCGGGGTAAAGGGCATTTTGAGGTTGAATGAACAACGCTAACAATTATGTTATAAACTAGTTAATATTGCGGATATTAAGAGGAGACAAAGCTGTAAACCACATGCTTTAAGACTTGTACACACCAAATGCGAGAACACTACAGAAATTGATACACATGAAGAAAATATTAATTTTTGAGTTGGTGAAAATTGATTCCACCGGTAATCTGTGGCTACTGAACTGAACCATGAGAACCACCTCCTTCTTCAGAGCATCTGCGACTCTTCTCTTGATTAGCCAGCCTGTTGTAACGTCATAAAGCACATGTGACGTCGCACTAGGCTGGCTAATCAAGAGAAGAGTCATAGATGCCGCCAGGTAAAGTGGCAGTTCTTAGGGCTCCAGCCTTGCGGCCATAAATTGTTGTCACGTCCTATGGACATTGTCATGCGAATTATTTTGCACCAACTCTAGTTTATAGCCATACCTCACACAGTGGCTAGCATGGTGGAACCATACACTTTGCAGTAAAGGGGATCTTCCACAAACAACATTTATGTCAGGGAGTGCTGGGTAACTGGGCAGGTGCACCTAGACTGGTCCTCAGACTGGGGACCCTACACTGTGCCTTATCCCAGAGGTATGCTTAATGGTAGCGAGGTCTGAACCACCAGTGTGACCCTAACTCCTGTCGAAAACTAGGTGTGACACCTCCTTTCACCCACCTGTCAGACTCTGTAGTGTGAACAGAGTTTGACACCGCAATGACACTAAGCGAGTGCAGAGCAGAACATCGCATGACAAAGGATTGGTGAAGAATGTATGAAAAGTGGGGATCTAACTAGAATATTAGTGCACATTTAAGACCACCCAATCCATTCACTGTTTATAGGAGCAACAGCCAGGTATGCACTATATTCCTGTACCAAACCTATACATATTAATAGGGCATGTTCACTACTGCTACGCACGTGGGGGACACCGGATCCCCTTCTCGGGGTCAGTTCCACCAGTTGGCCTCCTATCGATGACACATTTATCACTTGTTCTGTGGAAGGAAATGTTGTTCATGGAGTAACCTCCTTAAAACAACCCTGGTCCATACACTAGGCCAAGTTAATGTAAACAAATATCATGGAATGGGATCACCAACTCAGGAACTACTTGTATGACCAGAGAGGAAAGCTCCTGCTCCAATGGATCCATCCCATCCGTGTAGTCCTTCATTTTTAATATCCAGCTCGTAACACTACACTTTTCCCAATTGAGTTGTAGTAGCCACAACCCAGGGTATCAACTGATCACCATGGATCAAGGTAAAACTAAACCTGATACTATTTTTTTACTTTTTATTTATTGTTGTTAAATGTTTAAAATTAAGCAGAAGTTTATCTAGGTTTTCGATATTTTTTTTATTAAAGGTGTTGTCCTCTACTGAACAACCCCGACTTAATTGCATCAGGGCTATATAGAAAACTAGCTGTACTACCCGGCTTCGCCCGGGTTAATAACTGTTGTTAAAGTAGAATGTATTAACAAAAATGTATTCTGCACACAAACACCACAAAACAAATAGATAGAAATGTAATTATTAAAAGGCAAAAACTAAGCTAATAGAAGCATTTCACAACATATATTTCAACACCACAGATATTTCACACAGATTTAACTAAATTGGTCAAGTAATGTGCTCTGTCTGTCTGTTTCTGTCTCTCTCTTTCCAGGTCTGTCTCTTTCCAGGTCTGTCTCTTTACAGGTCTGTCTCTGTCTGTCTCTTTCCAGGTCTGTCTCTGTCTGTCTCTTTCCCCGTCTGTCTCTGTCTGTCTCTTTCACCGTTTGTCTCTGTCTGTCTCTTTCCCTGTCTGTCGCTATCTCTCTGTCTCTTTCCCTGTCTGTCTGTCTGTCTCTCTGTCTGTCTCTCTGTCTCTCTCTGTCTCTCTGTCTGTCTCCCTATATCCGTCTCCCCACCGACATCTTATTACCTCACATATAAACTTCTTATAGTAACATGAATGTCTTTTGTTCCTATAGCAACCAATCACAGCTCCTACTAATAACCTGTAGTTCCAGGCTCCATTTACTTTAATGGAGGCATGTTTTTTTGAGAGTAACTGTAAAGTGCGGGGTTAAATTTTCCTGTCAAAACATAGTCTACGACGTTCCCTGGGTCACGTGAGGTGTCTGTGCAATATTTCGTGATTGTAAATGCGACGGTGCGGATACACTTTTCGTTTCACTTTTTCCCCATTATGTAGATAGGGGCAAAATTGATTGGTAAATTGGAACGCGCGGGGTTAAAATTTCGCCTCACAACATAGCCTATGACGCTCTCGGGGTCCAGACGTGTGAGTGTGCAAAATTTTGTGGCTGTAGCTGCGACGGTGCAGATGCCAATCCCGGACATACACATACATACACACATTCATACGTACATACATTCATACATACATACATACATACACACATTCAGCTTTATATATTAGATGCAAACAATCTATACTCACCTCCCATAGGGGCGCTGTTCCTGTGATGTCGATGCTTCTATTCCTGGTGGGTCATGTGACATTGCTGTGTCTTGCAACCAATCAGAGCACACATTTTCTCTAACACACATTTTTCAACTGCTGACTGACTGCAGCGGTCACGTGACAAAAGAATGTCAAAGAATTGCAGTGCTAACGTGACTGGAAGGGCACCACTACTGGAGGTAAATATCCATCATCCTGAAGTAATTAGGCAGGGATTGTCCAGTATTGGACAGACCTTTCCAAGCCTGTTATTTGTCAGATACATTTCTCTACTGTTATTTCTTCATTATTGCTGTTTCAATCAAACAGTGGTTTGAAAGACTGCAGCTGCATCCCCCTCCTTCATTCCTGTTCACAGTCTATTTACTGTTTTACAATCGACAGTCATCAGAGAAAAGAGGATAGAGACAAGCTGATGGAAGGTGAGGAAGATGTCACTTTCTCCTAACAACATAGATTACAAAAATTGTCACTTACATAAGATACGGACACCAATTCCTGCCGGAGGGATTCCCTCTCCTGCACAAAGGGCTGCTTGTCAGGGTTTACTCCATTATCGAATATTGTGAACTTGGTTCCAAGCATGTTTGACCTGGCATCATAAATATATAAAGACAAGAATTATGGATCTAGATTCATATTGATTTCTCTAGTGTCTGGGGTCAACACAGGCAGACTCAGGCATCTATGCTAGTCTACTTGTTAGGTTTTTTGATCACATGTGTTGGGGAGGCCAATCACATCTGCTCCCATCCTATTTGTGCTGGATGAAATATGCTACCTATGCCAGCTATAGTTTATTCTATGTTCGTCTGTTAGGTGTGGTGTCCCATACTCTCTGGTGAAAGTTGTGGTATTAGCTTGGAGTGGCTGTGGAGTTTACACCTGTTGTTTTGTAGCTTCCTTCCTCCTCTTGTGTTTTCTCCTGAATCTCTTGTTGTCTTATCCTGCGTGTGTGCGTGCCATGTGACAGATTTTTGTTTTTTCCCTTGTCTGTCTATATCTGTGACTTTCATTACACTTCTGCCCCGTCCCTCCCTGGGGGAATGGAGAGGGGGAAACAGACAAGGGCTGGTCAAGAGCAGGGCCAGGAAAGAAACTCAGGCATCCCCCCATTAGGGGTATCCCTGAGAATAGGGATGGCATAGGGCTCCCTAGCTTGAGGGACAGCTTAGGAGCCTCGGTTCCCTGCTATCACAGTCATCATGATAATACCCCTTATGCACTAATTTGTATGGCACAAATGCCCAACCAACACCCATCAGATGATGTTGTGCATGCAATCAGACACCTGACTTTTCCAATCATGCTTTCTCCTCCTCGGGAGAGGTCCGTGGGATCCACTGAGATTAGATAATTTGAGGTTTTGCTTTTCTTTCTCTTCCTTCCAGCCATGAGGAAAAGCTATAAAAGCATATAATAAGACATGTTATTATATTTTGAGTATCAAATTAAAAGAGTTTCCAAATGTAGAGCTGCTTGAAGGACACATACCCAATCTACATGGTGCAGAAACCAGGTTACACTAATAACCAGATTTGGTTAACATCTCTAATGTGATCATGGCTTCAGAGATATATGGGATTTCATTGCTTCTTATGGTTCTTTCCTTCTATTTGACCATAAATAAACCAACATGAAACAAAAAAACTAACTATCCCATGGCGTAGAATTATAGCACCTTGGATCAAAATTATAGCCAGACACCAAGGCTGCAGATGACACGGCTCCAAACAGCAGCGTCCCACCAGCAACTCCTAGAGAACTTCCTCCCTCTAATGTGGTCAGAAACACAATGAATTCTATTACTGGCATCAGGTGATAAATCAGGTGACTATTTAGAGGAGATGGGAGTGGTCACAAACCAGCTGCACCTGAGGTGAACTAACCAGGAGCTGCTACCAACAGAAAGCAAATGACATTAAAAACCCAGTCTCACAAGCCAATGTGAGACTTCGCTCCCAAACCTGTCACAAGTCTCCTAATGACAGGAGACACTCGTGACATACTCAGGCCATTAGCAGTAATAAAATAAGAGCAAATACTGGTCACTTTTGGCCTGGTGACTGGTCCTCTTTAAATAGTTATACTTAGTCATTCATAAACGCAACGTCTCTGAATGAATTTTGTAGCTAATATAACTTTTGGGTCGAGTGGTCAAATAAGTAATAGAAGACCATGTGGAATCATTTCACTGCGCAAAATAAGAGTATTTGTTTACAAAATAGTGCAAATTTATTACTTGGATTAAGAAGGTTTTCTATGACTTTAATATTGATGATCTATCTGTAGTTGATCAAAATTAGATCAGAAGAACTTTTGATTCCCGGCAACCCCGATAACCAGATGATTGAAGGTTAGAAAATTATATTTCTTTCTTCTGTCAAACTCTATTGGAGCATTTTTCTCTTCCTTTTTTAGCATCAGTTCGGAATCCATTTTTCTCACATGCACAAAAAAAAATATTTCGACCTTTTCCTAGCAATTAAACAGTAAAAACATGTCAAACACTCAGATGACACACAGATGCACCCATTCATTTGATGGAAAAGTTGGTGTCACGATTCCCCTGTGCAGAGCATCTTGCATTTGGAGATTCTCTGATGCAATTTCGTGTGTTACTAAGCTAGCGGTGTGTTTGACAGCACAGGATTCCATGTTTTTGCTGATTACTCAGGTGTTCCACCTTCCTGGTAATTGCCAGTTGTACTCTCTGGTTCTGCAGTTGTGCTGTTGGTTTGTGTCTATGTTGTGATCTTTGTTCTCTGACCCGGACCGTTATTTGACTAAGTTTCTGCCCGCTCCCTGTTCCTGTCGTTGATCTCGGACCGTTACCTGACTACGTCTCTGCGTTCTCCCTGAACTTATTACATGCTCTCCTGGTAATCTGACTCTCGGATATTGCCCTGACCACGTCTTTGCTTTCTCCCTGAACGTATTACATGCTCTCCTGGTATTCTGACCCTTGGATATTGCCCTGAGTATGTCTCTCCTTTCTCCCTGAACGTATTGCATGCTCTCCTGGTATTTTGACCCTTGGATATTGCCCTAACTACGTCTCTCCTTTCTCTCTGAACTTATTACATGCTCTCCTAGTATTCTGACCCTCTGATATTGCCCTGACTACGTCTCTGCATTCTATTTCAAGTTATTACATGCTCTCCTGGTATTCTGACCCTCGGATATTGCCCTGACTATGCCTCTGTTTTCTTCTCTTGTTTATACATGTCCAGCCATTACCAGATCCCTGACTACGCTCCTGCCCACACTCCATGTAAGTAGTGGCTAGCATCACAGTTGGATCCACAATCGGTCCACAAAAATGTGAACAGACTATAATGGCTGTGTGTTCTATCCATGAAAAAAACTGATAGGACACATTTTTATAAAACAAGGACATCCAAATGAGGCCACCCTTTCTAGTCTGTAAAAGACGACAGAAAGACCAATCATCTTCATGACCGAAAATAAATTGAGAGATAGAGTAAACTTGGGCTAATACATAATTTTCGTTAATTATTTTTTATTTTCAAAAACTTCTTTAAATATTTTCTAACATAAATTCCCAGTGAAAACCCATATAAAAACAATGTTATTTTTTTACTTACTCTTTTCCCTTCATCTCTCTCTAGATGAAGGTAGTAGGTGGGGTAGAGTCCTCTATCTACTCCTTTCTTGTCTCTTGTGATGCGGCACTGAAAAGTCATATTGCGGGGAGCTGGGCGTAAAGCAAAACCTTTCAGATCATCAATTTCCAGACGCGAGGCAATTTGGGGATCTTCTTCCTAAGAAGAGGATCTACGTTAGGTTAAGCTTCAAAGAGGACCTATCGGCAATCCCGACATGTCTGTAGGAAATAACTTTATCCTCAAACAATAACAGTTTTAGGGCATTGTTTAGCTCCCCCTTGTCCCTTTCATTTGTTATTCCTCTTAGAAAATTATGAATGAATTGACAACCAGGTGTCATCACTTTTGGGGGTGTCCCTACCACTGTCCAATCAGTGTTGAAAGTTTCAGATGGGTAGGGACACACCCCTGAGGGACGGAACATCACAGAAATCTAGCAGAAGATGCTCCAGACATGTCAGGAGGACTATTGGGTTCTCTCTAACACTTACTTTACTCAAAGAAGACATTGGTCTTGTATATACAACACTGCTAAGGATATCTGAGTCTTCATCAAAGTCGTTATCTTCATTGGTATCCCCTTCATTGGAATCTCGCCTTCTTCTGGATTTTGCTGATGTTGTCACCAAGAAGAATAAATGGGGCATTATTATGCTAGATTTACAATCCAATGTCATACATATTGTTGAGGTCTTCAGTTCACAAGGAAGTTTCTCTTCTACTCATTGTTTATACTGGACAGACGTGAGCCACCAATTGTTAGTAGGTCAAACCCAATGGAATGTTTCTTTAAAGGGGTTGTCCAGGCACAGCTTATTGATGCCCTATCCACCCAATAGGTTATCAATATGAGACCGGGGGGGGGGGGTCTTTCACCCAACACCCTCGCAATTAGCTCCACTCAGTGTGCAGTGATCACTGACGGGTACTGTGAAATGTTTCCAATTCATAAGAATGGGTTCAGTTCACAGTGTTTATACACAACGTCCACTGATCAATGATAGAGGTGGGTGATGGATGACTTATCCTGCAGACAACTCCTTTAACAATGGAATCAAACCTTTGTAAAACTTGCCTTTCCAGGCCTAGAAAACTTGTCCTCTAGGTTAATTAGTAATCGTATGTACAATTTAACTAAAAAATTTTATACAGTGATTTATTTTAATCAGGTACCCTCAAAAAGATGGAGTAGATGTTTTTCAAGAAAAGACAATGGTCACCCCTTGAAATCACAAGTTACTGGCAGGATGACACGGCTGAAGGCTAAAGGCTCCCATACACACTATGGGCAAGACACTCATGGGCACCTTTAGTAAGGGCTTATCTCCAAGGAACACAAAAGGATCGGCCATTGAAATCCATCAGGGCAGATCCTTCTCCCCTCCAACATGGTCTGTCCGGGGAAAGGTAGGAGGCCTCAATATACATTAGACTATTTGATAATACCACTGATATCTGCAGCCAATTGTAGTCTAATGTGAATGGTGGCCTCTATGATCTTCATGTCTGATTGTTGTCTATTATGAATTAGGCAGAAGAATAATGTTCTTCATGTCTATATTTATGTTGTAAAGTGATTGTGGTCATTGTTACAGGATAATTAAAAGCCTGCAAAATGGATATATATCATGGACTTTCCAAATGTGTTCATCCCGACTTTAGGACTGACTCACTTACAATAGTTCCACCACTATAGGATATTGTTATGCTATTTACGGGGTAGTACCAAGCGAACGGCGAAAGGGCAAGGGAAGAAAACCCTGTGTCTAGGGAAGAGGAAGATAGTGACCCCCTGACCAAACCTACCACTGGTCTCTCGGGTCTCTCACCACCCTAGATAGGTTCCGCACATATGCGCCAAGCTGGATACCTAATCCTAAGTATCCCTAAAGCCGGCTTTACACGCTGCGATCTCGCTAGCGAGATTGCAAGCGATCGTACCCGCCCCCGTCGGTTGTGCGACATGGGCAAATCGCTGTCTGTACTGCAGAACCTCGCTTAACCCCGTCACACGCACTTACCTGCCCTGCGACGTCGCTCTGGCCGGCGAACCGCCTCCTTTCTTTCGGCGTCACAGCGACGTCACACGGCAGACATCTAATAGAAGTGGAGGGGCGGAAATGAGCGGGACATAACATCCCACCCACCTCCTTCCTTCCGCATTGCCGGTGGAGGCAGGTAAGGAGATGTTAGTCGCTCCTGCGGTGTCACACAAAGCAATGTGTGGTGGAACGAGGAACAACATCGTTAATAAGCAGTGAACGATTTTTTGTTTCAGGACAACCTCTCCGCGGCAAACGATTTTGTCCGCTTTTGCGATCGTTTAAGGTCGCTCATAAGTGTCAAGCACTGTGACATCGTTAATGACGCTGGATGTGCATCACAAACATCGTGACCCCGACGATAATTCATTAACGATATCATAGCGTGTAAACCCCGCTTAATTCTGGGCCCTAAATATGCAGCGGGTGGGATGAGCTCTACGTCAACGCCACTAAACACTATGGAGGACACATAGGGGGAAAAGCATGAACTACTTATTTTCAGATGACACAGGTAGACGTTTAGCAAACTTCTCAACAATGATACCACAGATGAGTACAAGCCACCTGCTTGCAGCCAATGCTTGAATGAACTGAAAAATATCACCAGCACCAGTCTAAGGAAGGAAGGAAGGGGTATATAAGCACCAAGATAAAGCTGATGATCAGCAGCTGGGTGGCAGGAGAGATCCTGCTGGGTCCAAAAGGGGAGCGATTAATCCAGCAGGAAAGCTACTGACAGCAGGAACAATGGAAAGTCAGGGAACATTCTGCACAGCCAAACGCTGTGCCCTTCTATGGCCAGAAACCACATGACTGTCTGTCACCCATGACAGATCCGTGACAGATATACGGTATACCTGTTTTCTGTGGCTTCTTTTTATGACGTTGTTTGATAGGTGCCGGAGGAACCGTACGATCCCCAATGCTCAATGAATTTTCTTCATCACTGGAATTCTTGAAGGCGACCATTTTATCGGATGTTATTTCTTGAATGACATCTTGGGTTTGTACATCGGCACCTATACAAACGTTGAAACGGCAAGATGTTACACCACAACGATGTCTTGGGCATGACTGTGGTCAAAAAATGTGTTTACTCCAACCCCACCAAAAAAACTCCCAACATGCCCAAGAGAACCTTATTTCCTTTGACATTGAAGACGATTTAGGATATCCTTAGGACACCTTAGAATAGTGGCTGGTCCCACCAAAATGAGTGGGTTCATAAGACTGTTCTCTTGTGTATATAACCAATAATACTCTAGTCAGCCTCAATATTCTCGTAAAGGTTGTAACCTTTGTTCTGTGGCGTGTTCTCCTTTTCACAATCATGAGCAGAGGCTTTACGAGTCTTTGACACCTTGGGTGATGGTTTCTTGGATTCCTTCGCATCATGTTTTCCTGGATATAGTAAAAAAAAAACTGGATATTGATAATATATAGATATATGTTTAGGTATAAAACTGCATTACTTCAGAAGCAGATAACAATGGTAGATAAGAATGGTAAGAACTCTATGGATTGCACAATATGGTAGCAGGACATTTTTGGATGTAGTATAGGACATAGAGATGCAATACACATTTTACATCTCACAAAAACGGCATATATTGCTAAATTATACAAATAGTATAATCTAGGTGCAATGGAAGCTACGGATGTGGCAGGACCAACTGTGTGGGTGTTCAGAGAGTAGCAAAAGTGCGATTTTGACAACCCCAAAAAATGAGAGAAATGCACATTCACCAATGTATTTGTGCCTTTTTAGTTCATTTAATTTCAAAATAATGCCCAATCCATTCTGACATTTAATAAACATTTCTGCCAAATTTTAGAGCCATTTGCGCCATGGACATCAGTTTGTAAACTTGGAGCAAAACGTAATGTCTTACTGCTAGGAATGAAAAATTGCCAAGTTCACACAAGTATATAATTGTCCAATTTTCGCGCCCCCCCCCCCCCCCAAAGGCAATTTTTCATCTGTATTGTCATCTATGTGCTGTTTGTGTCTCATCCACAAGCATTCAATTCTCATACATTAGCAGTCAATACATTTAAGGAGCGCAAATACAGTTTCTTAGGTTAGATTGCAAGGAATATTCTACCATCTGAACAGCCCAATTGAATGACATTGGTCGAATGCTTGGAAACTTTAGGCCCAGAATGCAACACGCAGTAAAGATGACCCAGAGGTAACCAAAACAAATTTTATTAGGTGGAAGAAAGAGAATGAAAGAGGAATGGGAGAGTTCTTTAGTCGATAGTATTTAGTCTTCAGGTTCTTCTGGTGATGGTATTCGGTTTTCTGGTTCCTCTGGGGATGGTATTCAGTCTTCGGGTTCTTCTTTATTTCACTCTGTTGAGCGCCTTTGTTGGCTGCCAGCAGTGTTTTCTCTGGCTGGTCTCCCCGAGATCAGTGATTGTTTTGTCTTACTGGTCTACTAGGCATTGCTCCCACCTGGCCAGAATCCTACTCCACACTGATGAGGGGCAATACCCCGAAACAGCTGTTTGTGGATGGATACCTGGCCTTGGTATTTCCCTTGTCATATCTTTAAACTCGTCAAAGAGTTGGATATTGACTAAAAGGGACACTTAATATAGTAGTTATGGTGGTCTCCTAAAAAGAGCCACTCCTTGGCTAGTTCCTTCCCGGAGGGATATCTGGCTATTTTCTGTGTCGAGACTCCTAACAGAGGCTCCACAGACCTTTTTTTATTTGCATACTTCCTAGGGGGCAATGCACCTAGGATTTCACTGTGTTGAGCGCCTTTTCTGGCTGCTGGCAGTATTTTCTCTGGCTGGTCTCCCCGAGATCAGTGATTGTTTTGTCTTGCAGGTTCTTTTGTTGATAGTATTTGGTCTTCCAATTCCTCTGGCGATGGTATTCCGTCTTCAGGTTCCTCTGACAATGGTATTCAGTGTTCAGTTTCCTCTGGTGATGGTATTTGGGTTTCAGGTTCCCCTGGAGATGTTATTCAGTCTTTGGGATCCTATGGCAATAGTATTCAGTCTTTAGGTTCCTCTGCTGAAAGTATTCGGTTTTCAGGCTCCTCTGGCGATGGTATTTGGTGTTGAAATTCCTCTGGCAATGGAATTTGATCTTCTGGTTATTATGGCGATGGTATTTGGTCTTCAGGTTTCTCTGGCAATAGTATTCCGTCTTTTTCTTCCTCTGGTGATGGTATTCAGTCTTTGGGTTCCTCTGGTGATAGTATTCAGTTTTGAGATTTCTTTGGGGTCAGCACACTTCCAGATAATTCCACCACACAGACCTGACCTATTGCACACCTGTCTGCTCTTTTGGATAGCTTAGCGCCAATTCCTCTTCGCTGCCGACCTGGCCTTTTATATTTTGTAACTGCACCATAGTTGTTACCTGACTTGGTGTTCCCCTCTAACTCTTTCCTGGAGCAAACATACTCCTTGCAGATCAGTTCCTGGCAGTCTTGGTCCTCCAGCAGATGGCAATGTTGGTACATCGATGCCGTGAAGTAATGAACAGAAGTATCTTTCGCTACCCACCTTCTTTCATGCTGTCCGTGTAAGGTCAGGTTTCTTCACTCTGATCAAAAATACGGTCCTGTGAATGTAGCCCCATAATAAGGGTTTTTACAGAGGTGAGGAAGTATACCAAGCTGTGGATTTTGGAAAGTTTGCTAATGAAACTGTGCATCACGGTTAACTATGATGCTCATTGTATGCCATAGATGTCTGATAGACGGAAGTCACACCGCTAGGACCTTTATCTATCTAAAGAATCTAAAGATTGAGCTCCATCTCCAGCAAACCTGATTTAGGAAGTGGCCATGAACTCCCATTTCACTGAATAGTAAGAACCGCATACGAAGCTCCTGTACCTCTTCATATAAGACGGGGACCGTTTTTTAAATAGATGCTGGTGACATTGATGGGAGTCACATTTATCAGATATTTAGGGCATATTCTTTCAAAATAAAAACATTGATATGAACAAATGATGAGTAGTACTATCATCGCCGTGATTATAAGACAATCTCACGACACATACCTGTCTTGATTTTAGTCTTCTGCTTTGGTTTGGCTGGGAAATGTTCTTTCCTGCTTGTTAGGGGTCTGGTGTCTTCAAGAATTGTCTCCTCCAGATCTTCATCTGAAATTTCTATTAGAAAGTCAAGAAGAAATCCTTAAAAGGGGTTGTCCCATTTCACAAAACTTTCTCCTATACAGTTGGTCGTAAAAATAACAAACGGGGATTTACTCACCCTCCTCAGGTCCAGTGCTGGGTCTCTGTTGCTGCCGGGGTCTCTATTGTTTGGATGCAGTGATGATTTCATGATGACATCACTGAAGCCAACTGCTGAGCTCAGCGGCTCTGCCCATGTGGATGGCACAAGCTGCTAAGCTTAGTAATTGGCTTATATGATGTTACGTTGCGGTCAAAAAACTGTGAAAGCGGCAGTGGGGGAGACTCAGAACTGGACCTAGGGAGGGTAAGCAAAGCATAGTTTGTTTTGTTACAAAGAACTGAGCATTTAGGGAAATGTTTTCTGAAAAGGGGACAATCCCTTAAAGGGCATGTCCACCTTTGGACTCATTTCTTTTTTCTACTTAAATACATGTATCTGGGGCTAAAAATATTTTTTGTTGTTGGGTTTCATTAAAAATATTTCACTTTTTCTCCTCTATAACTTCTGTGCTGCATTGTCTATCTAGAATCTGTCAGTGAGCGCATTCTGATGAGAGTTTATAACTTTTATCTGTCTTTTTTTGAGCTCCCCAAAATTGAATTTGCAGTGTAACAAAGCCGATGGGATTAAAAATGGCATTGATGGAAAAAAGCTAAATTCACGACATACCCCCATGGTGCTGCTCCTTTTCTATCTTGCAATCAGCCTTCATATTCCTTCCTGTCGGACTGTAACAATCACCTGCATGCATTTCCACTGACAGCACCGGATTGGTAATACCTTCATATTTTTTTTTTAATGGAGTAGCAAAAAAAAAGAATAAAAAAGTGTATAAAATGAATATTCATTATACAAATAAGTATTGAAGATGTGAGGGTTTGTCTAGAATCGTTAGCCTTGTACCTACTATTGACATTGAGCGCCTTATGGCACCTGTGATCTTGATATTGAACCATTCTTTTTCATTTTCTCCCCACTACCCAAGATCCATGTCTAGCATAGACTGATGCCATCCGGGGCACCAACTCTCAGCTAAATCAATCACATAGGTCTGTGGTAGTCTGAGACACTCCCTCTACTTTCGAATTGGCTCTCATGATTAGTGAGGTCACTTCAAAAACAGGAGGAGGTTCTCAGACTCCCCCCCCAAAAAACATGGCAGCAATATTGGCTGAAAGAAGAAGGGATTCTTATATTTTCAAAGGGAAACAAAAGAAAGACCCCAGGTAGGACCCCAAAAATAAGCCCTTGTAGGATTTTTGGGGCTTTTTGGAGTATGGTTAAAATATAAGCCCTGTTTAAAAAATAAACCCTAGGTGTGGTTCCATAATGAAGAGTCCAAGCAGCTAAAAAAGTTAAAGAATACAGCAGGACTCTTCAGATACCCCCAAAAGAACACAGACACCCCTAAAAGAAAACAGACACCCCCAAAAGAAATTAGACACCTCTATAAGACAGCAGACACGCCCAAAAGACAGCAGACATCCCCAAAAGAAAGTAGACACCCCAAAAGAATGTAGACACTTCCAAAAAACAGCAGACACCCCCAAAAGAAAGCAGACATCCCCAAAAGAAAGCAGACACCCCCAAAAGAAAGCAGATACCCCCAAAAGAAAGCAGACATCCCCAAAAGAAAACAGACAACCCAAAAGAAAGCAGATACCCCCAAAAGAAAGCAGATACCCACAACAGAAAGCAGACCCCCCAAAATAAAGTAGACATCCCAAAAGAAAGAAGATACCCCCAAAAGAAAGTAGACACCCCCAAAAGACAGCAGACATCCCCAAAAAAAGCAGATACCCCAAAAACAAGCAGATACCCCCAAAAGAAAGCAGATACCCACAACAGAAAGCAGACCCCCCAAAATAAAGTAGACATCCCAAAAGAAAGAAGATACCCCTAAAACAAAGCAGATACCCCCAAAAGAAAGTAGACACCCCCAAAAGACAGCAGACACCCCCAAAAGAAAGTAGACACCCCCAAAAGACAGCAGACATCCCCCAAAAAAAGCAGATACCCCAAAAACAAGCAGATACCCACAACAGAAAGCAGACACCCCTTCAACAGAAAGTAGACACCCCAAAACAATGCAGACACCCCCAAAAGAAAGCAGACAACCCCACCCCCCGAAAAAAAAGTAAAAAAAAAAAAATAGCACTCACCAGACTCCAAACAATTACAGTTGGCAAGTGCCGATGGTGGATGGGCTCTCACACAGAGATCTGTACTGCTGTCAGGTCCCTCGCCGTTCTAGCTCTTACAAACAGATTGAGTACCAGTATCACTCTCCGTGAATGATGCTGCTTCCAGTCACCAGGGGGACCAACCGCTGCAGAACGCAGGGGACCTGAACCTGGCAGCGACGCAGATTTGTATGTGAGAGCCCATTCACTTGCCAACTCTAATTGTTTGGGGTCTGGTAAGAGCAATTCTTTTAGTGGGTCTCTGCTTTCTTTTGAGGGTAAACTTAGCAGTACATAGAGAACAATAAATGTAAGCAGGTAATTTAACCCTTTGTAAGTATGGTCTGTACCCACCACCATAGGACGGGTTCTGCACCACGAGAATAGCAGATCAGAAGTGAAAATGTGCATCTGAACCAGTCACAGGAGTAACACAAAATGTTGATAAACCAAAATGTGATGATTAGATTGGAATAAATGTTGGTTTGTTTTTTTTTTTGTACAAGAATAAATGTGGATTGTTTTTCATGGGAAAATATAAGATATCCCCTGAAAATAAGTCCAGCGCAAAAAATAACATAAGACCCTGTCCTATGTTTGGGGAAACACTGGTATTTCTCTTTATAGACCATCGCATGTTACAAGAGATCTGTGATTCGGAGGGTCACTTTAGGGTTATAGTTCATATTGTTTTTACCTCCTATTCCGGAATATATGCTGGACACGGTACATGACTCCACCAGTAGGGTTTGTTCCTCAGGTTTTGGATACCTCCGTGGCTTTACCTTCATATCTGGATTGGCTTGAAGCATTAGGGGATCCAGGCGCTTCCTCCTTTGTTTCTTCTCGTGAATATTTCGCTTTGGAGAAAATATTTTTAGTCAAGCCCCTCCCACTAAAGGGTAAGCCCAGATTTTCCCTGTGGTCCAGTGGGTCCACTTCAGCTAAAAGCTTTTACCATCTCTGGTTACACTCCTGGACTAATCATTTATTCTCAATTCACTGTTAAAATCTATCTTCAGATTATCCCATTACAGACATAGAAGATGACTGTTTGTGCTCATAACACTCTATGGAGGACTGTAACGATCATTCAGGAGAACTTGCAGCAGAATGACTGTGTTTGTCTCTAGCTCCTCCTCCCTACATAGAATTTTAAAAGCACCAGCTGTCACCTCCTCTCTCACCAGTGGGGAAATCTGCCTTTACTGAATGCAGACTTTCTCCATTGCTGAGATAAGACTTCCATGGAGAATTGGAAGGGTCGTTCAAGAGAACTTGCAGGAGAATGTTTGTCTCCGCCTCTAGCTCCTCCTACATAGAGTTTTATAAGCGACAACTATCACCTCTTATCTCAATAGAGGGAAAATCTTTATTCACTGAAGACAAATTTTATCCATGAACTGAGAATAATTGAGAATGAACGATCAGTCCAGGAGGAGAATGAAGTGGATTTTTCTGATAAGACGTGGCAAAGTTGCTTATTCTCATGTGTACTATTGATTAAATAAATATTAAAATGACAGGTAACTTAAAAATTATTTGGGAAATACGGTGGAAAATGTTACAAAAAATACAAATAGTCATACACACAATGATCTCATCCCTGTCTTTACTGGTTTCTAGTTCCTGTTCCCATCACAACATGCAAATGCTCGGCCAATCATGGCTGAGACGGTCATTGATATGGGCACTGATTGGCTGAGAAGATAGAGGCGTATCTAGGTGGGGGCTGGCGGGGCATGTGCCCCAGGCGCAGTGTCAGGGGGGTGCTGTAGGGCCGACTGATGCAGCACTCTAAAGCGGGCTTTACACGCTGCGACATCGCTAATGCGAACTCGTTGGGGTCACGGAATTCGTGACGCACATCCGGCCGCATTAGCGATGCCGTTGCGTGTGACACCGTTAAGCGATTTTGCATCGTTGCAAAAACGTGCAAAATCGCTAATCGGCGACACAGGGGTCCATTCTCAAATCTTGTTACTGCAGCAGTAACGAGGTTGTTCCTCGTTCCTGCGGCAGCACACATCGCTGCGTGTGACGCCGCAGGAACGAGGAGGCTCCCCTTACCTGCCTCCCGGCCGCTATGCGGAAGGAAGGAGGTGGGCGGGATGTTACGTCCCGCTCATCTCCGCCCCTCCGCTGCTATTGGGCGGCGGTTCAGTGACGTTTCAGTGACGTCGCTGTGACGCCGCACGGACCGCCCCCTTAGAAAGGAGGCGGTTCGCCGGTCACAGCGACGTCGCCGGACAGGTAAGTATGTGTGACGGCTGTGGGCGATGTTGTGCGGCACGGGCAGCGATATGCCCGTGTCGCGCAACAGATGGGGGCGGCTACCCACACTAGCGATATCGGGACCGATATCACAGTGTGTAAAGTAGCCTTAAGCGACCAGGGACGGCGTCAGCACCTTTCAGCAAGGGTGGTGATGTATGCTACGGCCCCCGGGCCGAGTTCCGGGGCCCGCAGTGATCATGCCAGCAGCCGCACTTCCCTGGCTGATGGCTCTTAGGCTGCTTTCACACCTCCAGGTTTACCAGAGCCGGCCAATCCGGCTCTAAAACCTATGCAACGGATACGGCGACAATACCGCATCCTTTGCATAAGTTTTTGACATGTGGCCCGTCCGTTTTTTGCCACTTGCGACAGGCTACTGAGCATGTGCAGTGGAAAAAAACGCATGCGGCGGCCGGATGCGGTGTTTGGCGCAGGACACCGCATGCGGCGTCCATAGGCATGCATTGCAAATCGCGCCGCATCGGCCAGATGCTGCGCGATGCGTTTTTTTTTGCGGGACAGAAAACGTGCCAGGCAACATTACATCCGGCCGCCGCATTGGCTAAATCTGCCGCATGTGGCAAAAACCGGACCGAACGCAAGCCCATGCGGCACAATACGGCACTAATGTAAGTCTATGCAAAAAAAGCGCAACCGGCGGCAAAAAAACCTGGTTGCGTTTTTTCTGCAAAGCGCTGGATTGTGCCGCACAGGAAAAACCGGATGTATGAAAGCAGCCTGCCTTACATCCACACATGAACGCAGCCTTCTCTGCGGTCTGCAGAGCCTAAGTTCATCTGTGGGCGGAGCTAGCATGCAGCGTGCACTGCGTCCAATAGAAAAGGTAGATGCTAGAATGTACGGGTTCCTTCCAGGTATGACTTGTCATGAAGCTGGTCACGCCCACTAACCTGGAAGGAGCCCATACATTCTAGGCTCAACCCACAGATGAAGACACTGCTAGACAGGAGCCAAAGCATCAACTTCACACTGAGCTGTATGTCCTGTCCCCCCACCCAGTGCTATATACCCCCAGAACTGTCTGTTAACCCCACCCCAGTGCTGTATACCACCAGAGCTGTCTAGTAACCCCACCCCAGTGCTGTATACCCCCAGAACTGTCTATTCACCCCACCCCAGTGCTATATAACCCCAGAACTGTCTATTAACCCCACCCCAGTAGTATATACCCCCAGAACTTTGTATTCACCCCACCCCAGTGCTGTATAACCCCAGAACTGTCTATTAACCCCACCCCAGTGCTGTATAACCCCAGAACTGTCTATTAACCCCACCCCAGTGCTGTATAACCCCAGAACTGTCTATTAACCCCACCCCAGTGCTATATAACCCCAGAACTCTCTATTCACCCCACCCCAGTGCTGTATACCCCCAGAACTCTATTCACCCCACCCCAGTGCTGTATACCCCCAGAACTCTATTCACCCCACCCCAGTGCTATATAACCCCAGAACTCTCTATTCACCCCACCCCAGTGCTATATACCCCCAGAACTCTATTCACCCCACCCCAGTGCTGTATACCCCCAGAACTGTCTATTCACCCCACCCAAGTGCTATATAACCCCAGAACTGTCTATTCACCCTACCCAGTGCTGTATACCCCTCAGAAATGCCTGTCCCCTGATCCCAGTGCTGTATACCCACCAGAGCTCTGTTCCCCCCAGAGCTGTATCTCCTCCCACCACATTGCTGTATACCCCTCAGAGCTGTTTGTCCCCCCCACTCCAGTGCAGTATACCACCCCAGAGCTGTATACCCCCACTCCAGTGCAGTATACCACCCTAGAGCTGTATACCCCCCAGAGCTATATGTCCCCCACCCCAGTGCTGTATACCACCTCAGATCTGAATGCCCCCTTCTAGAGCTGTACGTCCCCAGCCTCTCCTGTGATATATATACAGCAGTGTCAGTGTGCTCTGTGGTGGCCATGTCTGTTAGTCAAGGCCACCAATCAGTGCGGCACAGCCACATGCCGAGGATGAGCTGGACGGAGACAAGCGGGGAAGGTGAGTGAAGCTGCTGCCGGCTTCCCCATATTAATAATATCTGTAATGTGTCTGTGTGTGCATGTATCGCAAGATGGGTCACAGTCACATGACACTCGGCTCACACTCGCAGCAGAGCCTGAGCCGAGGGTCATTAGCATATCGCATCCGTTGCACTCGCATTGGATGTCATACGTTAATGTGACTCCAGCCTTTATTTCTGATAGTGACTAATTCTCATCATTAGGCCTCAGTCCCACTTGCGCATTGCTTCCCATGCGAGAGCATCAGATGCTATATGCTAATGACCCTTGGCTCAGGCTCTGCTGCGAGCGTGAACCGAGTGTCATGCGGCTGTGATCCAATCTTGCGATCACATCACAGCTTCGGTCAAGAGAAACGGAGGGAGTAATTCTCCCCCTTCTCAACGGCCTGTCTCTGCGTACATCGTACTGCACGCTGATGACATCCAAGTGCAGTGCGATGTTTCACACGCCCCCGTAGACCTGTATGGGTGTGTGAGCTCAGACTCTCAGTCACTCGCAGCATGCTGCAATTCTTTTTTCATGCCAATATATCATAAAAAATCAATTGCAGATGGACACTGCCCCATCATTTTGGTGCGAGTGCAATTCGATGTTTTATCGGATTGCACTCGTCCATGCAAAACGCAAGTGGAACCGAGGTCTTACTGTAGTTCCTGTATAGTCTTCAGTCTGATGATGATTGATAACTCCCAATTATCTCCTTACCATTGTTAAAGTGAATCTGTCACTAGGTTTTTGCTCCCCCATCTAAGAGCAGCATAATGTAGAGACAGACCCTGATTCCAGCGGTGTCACTTACTGAGCTCTTTGCTTTCATTTTGATAAAATCAATGTTTTCTCTGCTGCAGATCTAGTAGTTATACAGAGCTCATGAATATGCTGGACTACTTGGCAGCATGCCAAGCAGTCCTGTAATGATAAGCTACTGCTGATTAAACAGTGATTTTATCAAAACTGCACTAAGCAGCACAATAAGTGACACATCGCTGGAATCAGGATCTCTGCCCCTACGTTATGCTGCTCTCAGATTAGATATTAAAATCCCGATGACAAATTCCCTTTAAGGATGTACTGGAAGTTGTAGATTCCAGCAATATAAATGTCTATGTGTCTGACCTTACATTGCTATTGATGTACCATTCTTGTGGTTTTGATGATGTATTTCTGTACTGATGAGGTTTTTGATGCTGTGTTTCTAAACTTTTGGGGTTATATGGATGAATTTCTGTACTGCTGGTGGTTGTGATGCTGTGTTTCTGTATTGATGGGGGTTCTAATTATGTATTTCTGTACCTGTGGTGGTTCTGGTGCTGTTACTAGTTCTGATCCTGTACACAAGTAACAATACATAAATTGTAAGATTGGACAATCCCTTTACTTAAGCGGGCTTTACACGCTACGATATATCTAACGAGATGTCGGCGGGGTCACGTCGTAAGTGACCCACATCCAGCATCGTTAGTGATATCGTAGCGTGTGACAGCTACGTGCGACGGTGAATGAGCAGAAATACTCACCTTCTCGTTCATTGTTGACACGTCGCTCATTTTCAAAAAATCGAACGTCCGGTTGTTCATTGTTCCCGAAGCAGCACACATCGCTCCGTGTGACACCCCGGGAACGATGAACACAGCTTACCTGCGTCCCGCCGGCAATGCGGAAGGAAGGAAGTGGGCGGGATGTTTACGTCGCGCTCATCTCCGCCCCTCCGCTTCTATTGGCCGGCCGCTATGTGCCGTCACTGTGATGCCGAACGTCCCTCCCCCTTCAGGAAGTGGATGTTCGCCGCCCACAGCAAGGTCGTTTGGAAGGTAAGTGCGTGTGACGGGGGGTTACAACATTGTGCGACACGGTCAAGGAATTGCCTGTGCCGCAAAAACGATGGAGGCGGGTGCGATCGCAAATGCGATCGTACGAGAAATCGACACATGTAAAGCAGCCTTTAGAATTGGGCTACACTGCTTAATTGTATAAGTAAAGTCTTGTCCAGGTTTGAGATGAAAGTTTCCAGTCATTCTAGGTGACTACAGGCTTCTGAATTCTCACAGCGCTTGCACACTTTTAGGATCCTCCGGTGCCAGTGACGAGAGTGGACGGTCATATGAGCGCAAGTATGAGATTTTTATATTTCTGGCCACATTCTGACTAGATGTGTCCGGCCTTACTCAATTCATTTTTATTGAGCGAGGCCATACATGTCTAGTCTGCACGTGACCACATGTATGTAAATCACATACTTGTAGTTTCGAGTTTCGTGACCTCCCACTCACCGCCGGCACCAGAGAATCCTGACAGTGTGCAGTGTGAAAATTCAGAAGTCTACAGTCACATAGAGTGACACATAGAGTGACTGCAGATTTTTATCTCAAACCTGGAGAAGTCCTTTACTTATAAAATTAAACAGTGTAGCCCAATCCTAACAGCGTGTAATATACTCGCTGTCAGGATTCAGCTCTGCTCGCTGGTTCTAGCAGACACCACATGGCCTCTCCACTCATATGTGATTTAAACAATTAGCTATTCTTCCTATGTTTCCCTTTGAACTTTGAAAGAATTATTAAGAGCAGCTCTTCATCATGTGACTAAGTGTGCAAATCACATATAAGTGGTCACATGTGGGGGGGGGGGGCAAATTTAATTCTTGCCCCGGGTGTCAGAAAGCCTAGATACACCCCTGATATATATACCGTGTATATATGTAGTTTTCAAGAGTCTTATCTGATCCCAAAAAAAAATTGTATTCTCTAGATATTTACTTTAACTAAGGACTACAGTATTGAGTATTCCTTGTGTTTCTAGCTGTTCTAACTGTTTTATGTAACATGTTTTCTAGTCACTTACAGATAATAGATAGTTATATCTACCAGGAACCAAGAATTGTCCAAATCCAAGTGTAGACTGGATCACCAGCGGATCTTTTGGCTGATTTATATTCTGCATAACAGAATGGCTACAAAAATGCTTCTAAAGGATACACCAACTGAAGATTATAGTGCAGATCACTTTCAGACATATACTAGTTCTGTATAGTTGGATGCTGGGCTTGTTTCTTCTGAAGACACCTAGACATCTCATCTCTGCACCAGTTCGGTCCAAACACACATACATGGTTTACCTGCTTCTCCAATTTTTGTTGACGCACATCATGTCCATCATCTTGAAATCTACTGCATTGAAGAAACAAAAAAATACTGTTCAGATTATGTATTAATTGGCCAAAATAACATTTTCGTGTCCTCTTTAAGGCCTCCTTCACATGTCCATGTTTCCGGTAAGGCCTCTTTCACATGTCCATGTTTCCGGGAAGGCCTCCTTCACATGTCCATGTTTCTGGTAAGGCCTCCTTCACATGTCCATGTTTCCGGTAAGGCCTCCTTCACATGTCCATGTTTCCGGTAAGGCCTGCTTCACATGTCCATGTTTCCGTTAAGGCCTCCTTCACATGTCCATGTTTCCAGGAAGGCCTCCTTCACATGTCCATGTTTCCGGTAAGGCCTGCTTCACATGTCCATGTTTCCAGGAAGGCCTCCTTCACATGTCCATGTTTCCGGGAAGGCCTCCTTCACATGTCCATGTTTCCGGGAAGGCCTCCTTCACATGTCCATGTTTCCGGGAAGGCCTCCTTCACATGTCCATGTTTCCGGGAAGGCCTCCTTCACATGTCCATGTTTCCGGGAAGGCCTCCTTCACATGTCCATGTTTCCGGTAAGGCCTCCTTCACATGTCCATGTTTCCGGTAAGGCCTCCTTCACATGTCCATGTTTCCAGGAAGGCCTCCTTCACATGTCCATGTTTCCAGGAAGGCCTCCTTCACATGTCCATGTTTCCAGGAAAGCCTCCTTCACATGTCCATGTTTCCGGTAAAGCCTCCTGTTATGATCCGATAACTGTGGAAGATTACAAAAAACACCCATTGGTGAAAAAGAAGGGAATTTTGTTTACTTACCGTAAATTCCTTTTCTTCTAGCTCCAATTGGGAGACCCAGACAATTGGGTGTATAGCTTCTGCCTCCGGAGGCCACACAAAGTATTACACTTAAAAGTGTAAAGCCCCTCCCCTTCTGCCTATACACCCCCCGTGCATCACGGGCTCCTCAGTTTTGGTGCAAAGGCAAGAAGGAGGAAAAGTTATAAATTGGTTTAAAGTAAATTCAATCTGAAGGGATTTTCGGAGAACTGAAACCATTCAACATGAACAACATGTATACACAAAGAACAACAGCCCGAAGGGAACAGGGGCGGGTGCTGGGTCTCCCAATTGGAGCTAGAAGAAAAGGAATTTACGGTAAGTAAACAAAATTCCCTTCTTCTTTGTCGCTCCATTGGGAGACCCAGACAATTGGGACGTCCAAAAGCAGTCCCTGGGTGGGTAAAATAATACCTCGTAATAGAGCCGTAAAACGGCCCGTTCCTACAGGTGGGCAACCGCCGCCTGAAGGACTTGCCTACCTAGGCTGGCATCCGCCGAAGCATAGGTATGCACCTGATAGTGTTTCGTGAAAGTGTGCAGGCTCGACCAGGTAGCCGCCTGACACACCTGCTGAGCCGTAGCCTGGTGCCGCAAAGCCCAGGACGCACCCACGACTCTGGTAGAATGGGCTTTCAGCCCTGAGGGAACCGGAAGCCCAGAAGATCGGTAGGCTTCAAGAATAGGTTCCTTGATCCACCGAGCCAGGGTTGATTTGGAAGTCTGTGACCCTTTACGCTGGCCAGCGACAAGGACAAAGAGTGCATCCGAGCGGCGCAGGGGCGCCGTACGAGAAATGTAGAGTCTGAGTGCTCTCACCAGATCTAACGAGTGCAAATCCTTTTCACACTGATGAACTGGATGAGGACAAAAAGAGGGTAAGGAGATATCCTGATTGAGATGAAAGGGGGATACCACCTTAGGGAGAAATTCCGGTACCGGACGCATAACCACCTTGTCCTGGTGAAACACCAGGAAAGGGGCTTTGCATGACAGCGCTGCTAGCTCAGACACTCTCCGAAGTGAAGTGACTGCCACTAGGAAGGCCACTTTCTGCGAAAGGCGTGAGAGAGAAATATCCCTCATTGGCTCGAAAGGTGGCTTCTGAAGAGCCATCAGCACCCTGTTCAGATCCCAGGGTTCTAACGGCCGCTTGTAAGGAGGGACTATGTGACAAACCCCCTGCAGGAACGTGCGTACCTGTGGAAGTCTGGCTAGGCGCTTTTGAAAAAACACAGAGAGCGCTGAGACTTGTCCCTTAAGAGAGCCGAGCGACAACCCTTTTTCCAATCCGGATTGAAGGAAGGAAAGAAAAGTGGGCAAGGCAAATGGCCAGGGAGAAACACCCTGATCAGAGCACCAAGATAGGAATATCCTCCACGTCCTGTGGTAGATCTTGGCGGACGTTGGTTTCCTAGCCTGTCTCATAGTGGCAATGACCTCTTGAGATAACCCTGAAGACGCTAGGATCCAGGACTCAATGGCCACACAGTCAGGTTGAGGGCCGCAGAATTCAGATGGAAAAACGGCCCTTGAGACAGCAAGTCTGGTCGGTCTGGTAGTGCCCACGGTTGGCCCACCGTGAGATGCCACAGATCCGGGTACCACGACCTCCTCGGCCAGTCTGGCGCGACGAGGATGGCGCGGCGGCAGTCGGACCTGATCTTGCGTAACACTCTGGGCAACAGTGCCAGAGGAGGAAACACATAAGGAAGTTGAAACTGCGACCAATCCTGAACTAAGGCGTCTGCCGCCAGAGCTCTGTGATCTAGAGACCGTGCCATGAATGTTGGGACCTTGTTGTTGTGCCGGGACGCCATTAGGTCGACGTCCGGCATCCCCCAGCGGCAACAGATCTCCTGAAACACGTCCGGGTGAAGGGACCATTCCCCTGCGTCCATGCCCTGGCGACTGAGAAAGTCTGCTTCCCAGTTTTCTACGCCCGGGATGTGAACTGTGGATATGGTGGAGGCCGTGGCTTCCACCCACATCAGAATCCGCCGGACTTCCTGGAAGGCTTGCCGACTGCGTGTTCCCCCTTGGTGGTTGATGTATGCCACCGCTGTGGAGTTGTCCGACTGAATTCGGATCTGCTTGCCTTCCAGCCACGGCTGGAACGCCTTTAGGGCCAGATACACTGCCCTTATCTCCAGAACATTGATCTGAAGAGAGGACTCTGTCGGAGTCCAGGTTCCCTGAGCCCTGTGGTGGAGAAAGACCGCTCCCCACCCTGACAGGCTCGCGTCCGTCGTGACCACAGCCCATGATGGGGGAAGGAAGGATTTCCCCTTCGACAGAGAAGTGGGGAGAAGCCACCACTGAAGGGAAGCCTTGGCTGCCCGTGAAAGGGAGACGTTCCTGTCGAGGGACGTCGACTTCCTGTCCCATTTGCGGAGAATGTCCCATTGAAGTGGACGCAGATGAAACTGCGCAAAAGGAACTGCCTCCATTGCTGCTATCATCTTTCCTAGGAAGTGCATGAGGCGCCTCAGGGGGTGTGACTGGCCTTGAAGGAGAGATTGCACCCCTGTTTGTAGTGAACGCTGCTTGTCCAGCGGAAGCTTCACTATCGCTGAGAGAGTATGAAACTCCATGCCAAGATATGTCAGTGATTGGGCCGGTGTCAGATTTGACTTTGAAAAATTGATGATCCACCCGAAACTCTGGAGAGTCTCCAGAGCGATGTCCAGGCTGCGTTGGCATGCCACTTGAGAGGGTGCCTTGACCAGCAGATCGTCTAAGTAAGGGGTCACCGAGTGTCCCTGAGAGTGAAGGACTGCTACCACTGCTGCCATGACCTTGGTGAAGACCCGTGGTGCTGTCGCCAGGCCGAAAGGCAGTGCCACGAACTGAAGGTGTTCGTCCCCTATGGCGAAACGCAGGAAGCGCTGATGCTCTGGTGCAATCGGTACGTGGAGATAAGCATCTTTGATGTCGATTGATGCCAGAAAGTCTCCTTGGGACATTGAGGCGATGACGGAGCGGAGCGATTCCATCCGGAACCGCCTGGTTTTTACGTGTTTGTTGAGCAGTTTTAGGTCCAGAACAGGCCGGAAGGATCCGTCCTTTTTCGGTACCACAAACAGGTTGGAGTAAAAACCGTGACCCTGTTGCTGAAGAGGAACAGGGATCACCACTCCTTCCGCCTTCAGAGTGCACACCGCCTGAAGAAGAGCATCGGCTCTCTCGGGGGGCGGAGATATTCTGAAAAATCGAGTCGGCGGACGAGAGCTGAGCTCTATCCTGTAACCGTGGGATAGAATGTCTCTCACCCATCGGTCTTTGACCTGTGGCAGCCAGGTGTCGCAAAAGCGGGAAAGCCTGCCACCGACCGAGGATGCGGTGTGAGGAGGCCGAAAGTCATGAGGAGGCCGCCTTGGGAGCGGTTCCTCCGGCGGTCTTTTTAGGACGTGACTTAGACCGCCATGAATCGGAGTTCCTCTGATCCTTTTGAGGCCTTTTGGACGAGGAGAACTGAGACCTTCCCGCGGGCCGAAAGGACCGAAACCTCGATTGTGCCTTCCGTGGTTGAGGTCTGTTTGGTTTGGACTGGGGTAAGGAAGTGTCCTTTCCCTTGGATTGTTTAATGATTTCGTCCAATCGTTCACCAAACAGGCGGTCGCCAGAAAATGGCAAACCGGTTAAGAACTTTTTGGAAGCGGAGTCTGCCTTCCATTCACGTAACCACATGGCCCTGCGGACTGCCACCGAATTGGCGGATGCTACCGCCGTACGGCTCGTAGAGTCCAGGACAGCATTAATGGCGTAGGACGCAAACGCCGACGCCTGAGAGGTTAAGGACACCACTTGCGGAGCAGATGTACGTGTGACTGCATTAATCTGCGCATGACAAGCTGAGATAGCTTGGAGTGCCCATACGGCTGCGAATGCTGGAGCAAAGGACGCGCCGATAGCTTCATAGATGGATTTCAACCATAGTTCCATCTGTCTGTCAGTGGCATCTTTGAGTGAAGCCCCATCTTCCACTGCAACTATGGATCTAGCCGCCAGTCTGGAGACAGGAGGATCCACCTTAGGACACTGAGCCCAGCCCTTGACAACGTCAGGGGGGAAGGGATAACGTGTATCCTTAAGGCGCTTGGAAAAACGCTTATCTGGACAAGCTCGGTGTTTCTGGACTGCCTCTCTGAAGTCGGAGTGATCCAGAAACATACTCAATGGACGCTTGGGAGATCTGAAACGGAATTTCTCCTGCTGAGAAGCTGACTCCTCAATTGTAGGAGCTGGTGGAGAAATATCCAACACCTGATTGATGGTTGCTATAAGGTCATTCACTATGGCGTCACCATCAGGTGTATCCAGGTTGAGCGCGGTCTCAGGGTCAGAATCCTGATCTGCTACCTCCGCATCATCATCCAGAGAGTCCTCCTGCTGAGACCCTGAACAATGTGAAGAAGTCGAGGGAATTTCCCAGCGCCCCCGCTTAGGTGGCCTGGGACTGCGGTCCATGTCAGAGACCTCACCCTGGGACCCATGGTTCACCCCAGGAGCACTTTGCAGGTCCAAATGAGGGGGGCCTGGGGTCAATGATTGAACAGTGCCCTGGGCCTGAGTTACCGGTCTGGACTGTAAGGCTTCTAGTATCCTAGCAGACCATTTATCCATAGTCTCAGACAGTTTGTCAGCAAATACTGCAAACTCCGTCCCTGTCACCTGGACAGTGGTAGCAGGTGGTTCCACCTGGGCCACCAGTAGCAGAGGCTCCGGCTGAGTAAGTGCCACAGGGGCCGAGCATTGCACACAATGAGGGTCAGTGGAACCTGCCGGTAGTATAGCCGCACATGAGGTACAGGTTGCAAAGTAAGCCTGTGCTTTGGCACCCTTGCTATTTGCGAACGACATGCTGTTGTCTCCTCTGAGTACAATCCAGGAGGGTATATAGCCAAAAATCAACAGTGCGATCGTACAGTGTAGATGTATAGCGTATAAGCATATATATATATGAACACTCCGGCACTCAGTGGGGCCAGCACCTCAGGTGCTGCTTACCGACCGCTCAAAGCGGTTGTGTGATCACCAGCTTCCCTGCCTGGGTCTCCCAGAGCTTTCTCTCCTCTCCAGCGTCAGAAGAGCTGACAGGAATGGCTGCCGGCGTTCTGTGGGGAGGAGGGGGCCGTGGGCGTGCCCTAGAAAGTGCGGGAAGCTGGAGCCCCACTGAGCTGAATGAGGGGGGAGGAGGATACCGAGTATGCTCCAGCCCTCAGCGCTGACGTTCTGTGGAGCGTCCCGCCCTTCCCCTGACTGACAGGCCTGGGGGCGGGAATCTGCGCTACTAGGCCGCAAAAGCCGGGGACTAAAGTTATAAGCGCGGCCGGCATATAAGCGCGGCCGGCGCGGTAGTCCCCGGCGCACTAACACACCCAGCCGTGCTGAAGTGTATATGGTACCAGCGCTCCATGCGCGGTCCCCACGGGGACACAGAGTACCTCACAGCGCGGCCTTGCGCGGTCGTCCCCGTCGCACTAACACACCCAGCAGTGCTGCAGTGTATATGGCACAAGCGCTCCATGCGCGGTCCCCCAGGGGGACACAGAGTACCTTACAGTAGCAGGGCCTTGTCCCTGACGATACTCGGCTCCTGTCCAGCAGATTCCCCAGGGGCTGCGGAGGGAGCACGGCCTCAGTGCCTGGAGACTGAATAGGATCCCACTTCACCCAGAGCCCATTAAGGGATGGGGAAGGAAAACAGCATGTGGCTCCTGCCTATGTACCCGCAATGGGTACCTCAACCTTAACAGCACCGCCGACCAGAGTGGGGTGAGAAGGGAGCATGCTGGGGGCCCTATATGGGCCCTCTTTTCTTCCATCCGACATAGTCAGCAGCTGCTGCTGACTAAGATGTGGAGCTATGCGTGGATGTCAGCCTCCTTCGCACAAAGCATAAAAACTGAGGAGCCCGTGATGCACGGGGGGTGTATAGGCAGAAGGGGAGGGGCTTTACACTTTTAAGTGTAATACTTTGTGTGGCCTCCGGAGGCAGAAGCTATACACCCAATTGTCTGGGTCTCCCAATGGAGCGACAAAGAAATACCAAGAAACAGAAGTAGTTGTAACCTGGGCTGACCGCAATCCCCTGACTATCAGACAACACTAGATGTAGCCGTGGAACGTTCCTAAAAACCTAGACACCATGTCACAGCCTGCAGCCGGCCGCCGGGTGATCAGCTGAGCGCTGTCACTTGCCGGCCGCCGGGTGATCAGCTGATCGCTCCCTGCAGCCGGCCGCCGGGTGATCAGCTGATCACTTGGCGGTCGGCTGCAGGGAGCGATCAGCTGAGCGCTGTCACTTGCCGGCGGCCGGGCATGGCAGCGGCCGGTCGCTCAGCTGAGCGCTGTCACTTGCCGACGGCCGGGCGCTCAGCTGAACGTTCGGCCATCGCAAGCCAAAATAAAGTTTGTGATTTAAAAAAAAAAAAAAAAAAAAAGGAGCATGCGCAGTGAAATCCAGAGGATTCCGCTGCTCAAAACAACATTACATGCTGCGTTCCTCCCGCTGGGCGGAAGCAACGGAGCGTCACCCAGCGGAAGCAACGCAGGTCCTTTTGGTACAATCCGTCAACCATACAAGTCTATGGGAAACAGCGGAATCCGTTAACGGATTCCGCTGTTTTCCAAAAGGGCGGATTGTAACGGAAGGAAAACAACGCAAGTGTGAAAGTACCCTTATTCTTAATGTACAGTCATTAGGTGCGTAACGTAGGATGCTGATGTCTAAACTTCATATTAATACTTATATGATTCGATAGACATAGCTACCTATATATAACAGCTGTAAAGTAGATGTACATATAGGATTATGTGAGGAATAAAACAAATATATTTTTTTATTACCTGATTGGTGGGTGAAGAGGAGAACTATTCTCTGTCCTGTATCAAAATAGCATATGTAATATATTAATAACAATAATTAAAGGGGTTTTCTTAAATAACCTACTGAGGCACTCTCTAAGCCAGGGCTGGGGAACATTTTTTTCTGCCAGATGTCAGATCAGTGGCACAGCTCTGTACTTGTATAGTTGCCATAAATGATATTACTAGCTGTCTCATTCTCTTTTATGTGTGAAAGCCTGCAATACCTTTCATGGCCACTATACTATGCAGGGAGCTGTGCCGTTACTGGTGCGATTCAGCCCCTTCCACCTATGGATCGCTGCGGATCAGCAATAATAAAGTTCTGGGGGAAAAAAAATATTTGGGTTAGAGGTGACAATATATTTGTATTTTTTAGCTTTAACTGCGGATAACAATGTACAGTATATCACAAAAGTAAGTACACCCCTCACATTTTTGTTAATATTTTATTATATTTTTTATGAGACAACACTGAAGATTTGACACCTGATGCAATTTAAAGTAGTCAGTGTACAGCTTGTAAATTTGGGGTCCTCTAAATAACTCAACATTATAATCTAAACCGCCAATAACAAAAGTGAGTACACCCCTAAGTGAAAATGACCAAAATGTTCCCAATAAGCCATCTTCCCTCCCCGCTGTCATGTGACTCATTAGTGTTACAAGGTCTCAGGTGTGAATGGGGAGCAGGGGTGTTACATTTGGTTTTATCACTCACACACTCTCATACTGGTCACTGGAAACTCAACATGGCTCCTCTTGGCAAAGAATTCTCTGAGAATCTGAAAAAAAAAGAATTACTGCTCTACATAAAGATGGCCGAGGCAATAAGAAGATTGCCAACACCTCGACACTGAGCTGCAGCACAATGGCCAAGACCATACAGGGGTAAAACAGGACAGGATCCACTCTGCACCGGCCTCGCCATGGTCAGCCACAAAAGCTGAGTGCACGTGCTCTGCGTCATATCCAGAGGTCGTCTTTTCAAAATAGATGTATGAGTGCTGCCAGCATTGCTGCTAAGGTTGCTGGTCCGCCTGTCAGTGCTCAGACTATACGCCGCACACTGTGGAGGTTACAGGGGTGGGGGGGTCCGCCTGTCAGTGCTCAGACCATATGCCGCACTGCAGAGGTTACAGGGGTGGGTGGTCTGCTTGTCAGTACTCGGACCATATGCCGCACACTGCATCACATTGGTCTGCATGGCTGTCATCCCAGAAGGAAGACTCATCTAAAGATGATGCGCAGGAAAGCCCGCAGTTTGCTGAAGATAAGCAGACTAAGGACATGGATTACTGGAACCGACCTGTGGGCTGAAGAGACCAAGATAATATTATTTGGTTCAGATGGTATCAAGCGTGTGGCAGCAACCATGTGAGGAGTACAAAGACAAGTGTGTCCTGCCTATAGTCAGGCATGGTGGTAGAAGTGTTATGGTTTGGGGCTGCATGAGTGCTGCCGGCTGTGGGGAGCTACAGTTCATTGAGGGAATGATGAATGCCAACATGTCCTGTGACATACTGAAGCAGAGCATGATTCCCTCCCTTCATATTCTAACATGATAACGACCCCAAACACCACTAAGACCACCATTGCCTTTCTACAGAAACTGAGGGTAAAGGTGCTGGACTGGCCAAGTGTCTCCAGACCTAAACCCTACTGAGCATCGGTGGGGCCTCCTCAATCAGAAGGTGTAGGAGCGCAAACTCTCTAACATCCACCAGCTCCATGATGTCATCATGAAGGATAGAAGAGGATCCAGTGTCTCCTGTGAAGCTCTAGTAACCTCCAGGCGCAAGAGAGTTAAGGCCGTGCTGGAAATATTGACACTTTAGGCACAACTTGGCTATTTTCACTTGGGGGTGTACTCACTTTTGTTGCCAGTGGTTTAGACATTAATGGCTGTGTGCAGAGTTATTTAGAGGGCACCAAATTTACCCTGTTATACAAGCTGCACACTGACACTGTACATTGTATATAAGTGATAATAAAATATTTACAAACACGTGAGGGGTGTACTTACTTTTGTGATATACTATAGGTATTTAAAACAAACATGGATGAATCATTAATAGTGTGAAAAACTAATTTATATTTCCCGATAATTTGCATATCCTTGGCAAAATCTGCAGTAACACTTTGGCCTTTTTATTTGCTGTGTTAATCATTTTTCTGTTTACTTCGGTAATGATTATACTCTGGCAGTAATTTCCTCCGGGAGAAGATAATTAATTTCAGCAGATGATCCATCTTCTCATTGGTTTCTGCAGATATTGCTAATAATTCCCCCCCGAATATATATGTTAATATTGATTGCTGCAGCACCTGCCCGGACGCACTGGATTAAGATGGACACCAAAGCTGCTTATACATTAGCCGAGGACGGCTCAGCCCCCGGTGGACTTAGTCTGTGACTTCTTGTAAAGGATTCATTATATTGCTGGAATACAGAGCAAATCTGCTTCCGGATATCACACTAAAGTAGCACATAGATAAAATAGTGTAAATATCTATTTAAGATATCTGTAAATTTGCAAAAATAACACATACAAAGAAACAAAAAATAAACCAAAAAAATATAACTATACAGAATAAACAATAATCCCAAGTGCAAATAGAGCTTTTTGTGGTTTGGTTATGTTAAATTGTGCATACATAAATATATAAATATTCAATGGCCACTCCTTTAGAAGCTGCTTTCAACTGCTGCTCAGCAAAGCTCTACACAATTTGTGCATGAGAATTCCCCAGTTTAAATACTCGGATCATAAGCAAAAAGATTAAGATGAGGAAAGTCCTGTACACGAACTGCTAGAATGTAGAGTACTGATCTTTGTTTAGCAGCAGTAGTAAGCATCTTCTAAAGTCTAAAGGAGCATGATCATATACTTTATTACCTTATTTCAATTCCCTCTCTCCCAAACACTGTGCTATAGTGCTATTTCAATGGCCGCTGCATTCAGCTGCTGCTCAGCAAAGCTCTATACACATTTTGTGCATGGGAATTCCTCAGTTTAAAAACTTGGATTGTAAGCAAAGAGGTTAAGATGAGAAAAGTCATGTACACGAACTGCTAGAATGTAGTGTACTGATCTTTGTTTAGCAGCAGTTGGAAACATCTTCTAAAAGAGCATGGTAATATACTTTATCTTATTTCGATTACCTCTCTAACAAACACTGTGTATAGTGCTGTTTCAATGGCCACTCCTTAAGAAGCTGCTTTCAACTGCTGCTCAGCAAAGCTCTATACACAATTTGTGCATGGGAATTCCCCAGTGTAAATGCTCAGATCGTAAGCAAAAAGGTTAAGATGAGAAAAGTCATGTACACGAACTGCTAGAATGTAGAGAAAGTACTGATCTTTGTTTAGCAGCAGTTGGAAGCATCTTCTAAAGAAGCAAGGTAATATACTTTATTAACTTATTTTGATTCTCTCTCTCCCAAACACTGCTATAGTTCTATTTCAATATCTACTCCTTTAGAAGCTGCTTTCAACTGCTGCTCAACAAAGCTATATACACAGTTTATGTATGGGAATTCCCCAGTTTAAATACTAAGCAAAGAGATTAAGATGAGTAAAGTCCTGTAAATGAATTGCTTGAATGTAGTGTACTGATCTTTGTGTAGCAGCAGTTGGAAGCATCTTCTAAAGGAGCATGGTAATATACTTTATTACCTTATTTCGATTCCCTCTCTCCCAAACACTGTGCTATAGTGCTATTTCAAAGGCTACTCCTTTAGAAGCTGCTTTCAACTGCCGCTCAACAAAGCTCTATACACAATTTGTGCATAGGGAATCCCCCAGTTTAAATACTCGGATCATAAGCAAAAAGGTTAAGATGAGGAAAGTCCTGTATACGAACTGCTAGAATGTAGAGCACTGATCTTTGTTTAGCAGCAGTTAGAAGCATCTTCTAAAAGAGCATGGTAATATACTTTATCACCTTATTTCAATTCCCCCTCTCCCACACACTGTGCTATAGTGCTATTTCCTTTAAAAGCCGCTTTCAACTGCTCCTCAGCAAAGCTCTATGCACAATTTGTGCATGGGAATCCCCCAGTTTAAATACTGGAATCATAAGCAGAGAGGTTAGGATGAAGAATGACATGTACATGAACTACTTGTATGTAATGCACTGATCTTTGTTGAGCAGCAGTTGGAAGCATCTTCTAAAGAAGCATAAATTTGGCATTGAAATAGCACTGCAGCATAGTGTTTGGGAAAGAAGGAAGAAAAATAGCTTTATGTGGTATATTAGTATAAAAAAGAACTTGGCAATGCTTGAAGGGTTATTTAATGAAAAAAAATAGAAATATGTTTAAAGAAAATCCATTTTGGGTGACATAGACGTAATAAAAGACAGTAATGGTGGTGGTTCATGAGTTTGAACAGCCATGACTTTCCTGAACCTCTTTTGCCATCGTCACATAGTTGTATTACCGAAACACTCCCTTTAAGTATCCTAGATTTAGTAGGGTGTTGACATATCCCCAACACTCCTCACTTGGGGGACTAATCCTACTAGCACCCCTCTGCTAAAGCTAGGTTAAGACTGGCCCACCTGGGGAACAGGTAATTTCCCCAGTGGACCCTTGTGCAAGAGTGTGTCCCCCATCCCCCACATGGACGCTTGTGCAAGAGAGGGTCCCCCATCCCCTAGATGGACCCTTGTGCAATTCTGGGTCCCCTATCCCCCACATGGACCGTTCTGCAAGAGTGGGTCCCCCATCCTGTACATGGACACTTGTGCAAGAGTTGGTCCCCCATCCCCTACATGGAGCCTTGTGCAAGAGTGGGTCCCCCATCCCCTACATGAACTCTTGTGCAAGAGTGTGTCCCCCATCCCCCACATGGACCCTTATGCAATTCTGGGTCCCCTATCCCCCACATGGACCGTTCTGCAAGAGTGGGTCCCCCATCCTGTACATGGACACTTGTGCAAGAGTTGGTCCCCCATCCCCTACATGGAGCCTTGTGCAAGAGTGGGTCCCCCATCCCCTACATGAACTCTTGTGCAAGAGTGTGTCCCCCATCCCCCACATGGACCCTTATGCAATTCTGGGTCCCCTATCCCCCACATGGACCCTTCTGCAAGAGTGGGTCCCCCATCCCCTACATGAACTCTTGTACAAGAGTGTGACCCCCATCCCCCACATGTAAGCTTATGCAAGAGTGGGTCCCCATCCCCCACATGGACCCTTGTGCAATTGTGGGTCCCCTATCCCCCACATGGACCCTTCTGCAAGAGTGTCCTCCCCATTCCCCACATGGACCCTTGTGCAAGAGTGGGTCCCTCATCCCCTACATGAGCCTTTGTGCCAGAATGGGTCCCCCATCCCTTACATAAACCCTTGTGCAAGAGTGGGTCCCTCATCCCCCACATGGACCCTTGTGCAATTGTGGGTCCCCTATCCCCCACATGGACCCTTCTGCAAGAGTGTCCTCCCCATTCCCCACATGGACCCTTGTGCAAGAGTGGGTCCCTCATCCCCTACATGAGCCTTTGTGCCAGAATGGGTCCCCCATCCCTTACATAAACCCTTGTGCAAGAGTGGATCCCCCATCCCTTATATAAACCCTTGTGCAAGAGTGGATCCCCCATCCCCCACATGTCCACTGTACAGACAAGGGCAGCAACTCCTCATTCATTTATCAAAGTACCCATTCTATCAATATATTGAAGCATAAACAAATTTGTAAAGAGGGATCAGATATTATTACATGACAGTGAGCCACCAGAATTAATTTCACTGGCGGGCCCTTGGCACCCCTGTCTGATAAAGTGTTGTAACGAGCGAACACCATATGTGCTTAAGGTTATGAAAACTACCAATGTGTCAAAAGTGATATGTACTGAACATTTGAGAGAAGGGGTTAATCCATGCTTCCGTAAGAATGGAATCAAAGAAGAACAGATCCTGGATAGTGATTTAATCCAACGCGTTTCGGAGTAAAAACTGCTCCTTCTTCAGGACAATCACAAACTCCTTCCTGAAGAAGTTCTTTTCAGCCCGAAACACGTTGACAATAAATCACTATTTAGGTTCTATTCCTTTTTTTTTGTTTTGTTTTCTCTTTTCATCCAAACCGGGATTTCCTAAAATAAATCCCTAACCTGTCTTACCGTGAATATTTCACTAGATTATTAATCAACATGTTCTGCCTCTACAAGAAATCCTCATCATGAGCTGTTGAGGTTCCTTGAAGCAATAAATGAAACCAAAGAAGAGCATGCAATACTAATTAGACTTATTAGATAAATAAAATATTACTTACATGTCCATCTCCCACAATGAAATAAGACTTCCCGGATCCTAAGACATCTGCAGACAACGCACTCTTTTGATGAGATGTATAATAAAACTCAGGTTGGGGTGAAGTGTACGTATCTCCGGCTGCCGGGTACCTGATGGCGGCACAGGCTTGGAAGAACTCTGCTATTATGGCAGGGAGGGAGGACACGGAGCATGTGTAATCTTCCTATCGGCATGGACATCAGTAAATTGGGATTCTCATAATCAGCTTTGTTAGCTTGGCTTATTAGCCCGGTCACACAACACATTTCTATGACATGACAGTGTACTAAACGGAGAAAGAACCTGGTATATAAATAAGCCGGATGAAAGGAAACATCAGCGATAATATTGTACCACTGAAGCCTTCAATATTCTGCAACAATTCTTGTATTCCCAGATTCAAAAACATTCATTAAAAGGAATCTGTCACCAGGTTATTGCTGCCTAATCTGAGAGCAGAATAATGTAGGGGCAGAGACTCTGATTCCAGTGGTGTATTACTTTGCAACGCTCGCGGGCAGTGTAGGGGCAGCGAGCGAGAATAGTGCACCCACTGGACCACAGAGGGAACCTGTGCTTACCCTTTAGTGGGAGGTGCTTAACTAAGCGCCTACTGCGAGGTAGATGACAGGTACCACCCCCAGACTTTATGTTTTCATGGAACCGATGATGTTTTTCTTGGATTTTTAATCGTTGAATAAAGTTTCTACACTTTTATATATTTTTCGTTGGATTTATATTTTTCCTATCCTGGAATTGGTGCTGAGTCCCGTCCTTTTTCCTTGCTATTGCCTCTACGGACCTGCCTGTCCGGTGGACATCCTGCATCCCATCTGAACTGAGCGGATACATATACGGGTGAGCTGAATTTTTCTTTCTTCTTCCACCCCCAGACTGACTGATTAAAGATGTTACACAGGCACCTCCCCTAATGGGAGGGTGCCTTAAATACACAGTGCCACTCAGCCATTGGCTGAGAGGCTTTTCCTGGAAATAGGACGCTAGCCCTATTACTAGGCGCATTCCCAGGGAGCCTGCGCCGCATTCACAGCCCTGAGAAGAGAGGACAGCAGCACATGTGGATGACCGGAGGAGTGTGGGGAAGGAAGCCTACAAATGTAAATAGTAGGTAGGTCCCAGCATTAATTAAAAACAGCCTTCCTCCTATCGGTCCAAGGCTGTTTTTAATTAATGCTCAACCCAACCTGCCCTTTAAATTTGTCAATTTGTGAGCTTTTAGCCCAGGAGAGGCATGCTTGATAACTATTAGGTTTACGGTCCTATCAAAGAATGGTCGCCTTGTTGTGGTTGACGGGCTCTCATGAATTGACCAATTTATGTGCTAAGTGCCTTCATTTTTTTAAGTATATCCCATACAGTTAGGTCCAGAAATATTTGGACAGTGACACAATTTTCGTGAGTTGGGCTCTGCATGCCACCACATTGGATTTGAAATGAAACCTCTACAACAGAATTCAAGTGCAGATTGTAACGTTTAATTTGAAGGTTTGAACAAAAATATCTGATAGAAATTGTAGGAATTGTACACATTTCTTTACAAACACTCCACATTTTAGGAGGTCAAAAGTAATTGGACAAATAAACCAAACCCAAACAAAATATTTTTATTCTCAATATTTTGTTGCGAATCGTTTGGAGGCAATCACTGCCTTAAGTCTGGAACCCATGGACATCACCAAATGCTGGGTTTCTTCCTTCTTAATGCTTTTCCAGGCCTTTACAGCCGCAGCCTTCAGGTCTTGCTTGTTTGTGGGTCTTTCCGTCTTAAGTCTGGATTTGAGCAAGTGAAATGCATGCTCAATTGGGTTAAGATCTGGTGATTGACTTGGCCATTGCAGAATGTTCCACTTTTTTGCACTCATGAACTCCTGGGTAGCTTTGGCTGTATGCTTGGGGTCATTGTCCATCTGTACTATGAAGCGCCGTCCGATCAACTTTGCGGCATTTGGCTGAATCTGGGCTGAAAGTATATCCCGGTACACTTCAGAATTCATCCGGCTACTCTTGTCTGCTGTTATGTCATCAATAAACACAAGTGACCCAGTGCCATTGAAAGCCATGCATGCCCATGCCGTCACGTTGCCTCCACCATGTTTTACAGAGGATGTGGTGTGCCTTGGATCATGTGCCGTTCCCTTTCTTCTCCAAACTTTTTTCTTCCCATCATTCTGGTACAGGTTGATCTTTGTCTCATCTGTCCATAGAATACTTTTCCAGAACTGAGCTGGCTTCATGAGGTGTTTTTCAGCAAATTTAACTCTGGCCTGTCTATTTTTGGAATTGATGAATGGTTTGCATCTAGATGTGAACCCTTTGTATTTACTTTCATGGAGTCTTCTCTTTACTGTTGACTTAGAGACAGATACACCTACTTCACTGAGAGTGTTCTGGACTTCAGTTGATGTTGTGAACGGGTTCTTCTTCACCAAAGAAAGTATGCGGCGATCATCCACCACTGTTGTCATCCGTGGACGCCCAGGCCTTTTTGAGTTCCCAAGCTCACCAGTCAATTCCTTTTTTCTCAGATTGTACCCGACTGTTGATTTTGCTACTCCAAGCATGTCTGCTATCTCTCTGATGGATTTTTTCTTTTTTTTCAGCCTCAGGATGTTCTGCTTCACCTCAATTGAGAGTTCCTTAGACCGCATGTTGTCTGGTCACAGCAACAGCTTCCAAATGCAAAACCACACACCTGTAATCAACCCCAGACCTTTTAACTACTTCATTGATTACAGGTTAACGAGGGAGACGCCTTCAGAGTTAATTGCAGCCCTTAGAGTCCCTTGTCCAATTACTTTTGGTCCCTTGAAAAAGAGGAGGCTATGCATTACAGAGCTATGATTCCTAAACCCTTTCTCCGATTTGGATGTGAAAACTCTCATATTGCAGCTGGGAGTGTGCACTTTCAGCCCATATTATATATATAATTGTATTTCTGAACATGTTTTTGAAAACAGCTAAAATAACAAAACTTGTGTCACTGTCCAAATATTTCTGGACCTAACTGTATATCATTAATGCACTTTAAGTGTCACATTGTCAATGTTTGCATACATCTCAGCGCTTACACAGTGCTGCTATATTCTTTTTATGTACCTAGTAGTACGAGATCTTTCCTCCACGTATTAGGCCACAACATGGGATGATCTGATCATTTACATAATAAGAGCGACAGCTGCTAAGACACTGATGACGAGAACTCTTCCTGGGTGATTAGCGTGGAGGACTCATGGGCGCACAGGCACGTTAGAATGTTTATTCTGCATTTATTTTAAGAAATTTAGGTGTGTTATATACTCAATTATTGGCTTCCTTTTCTGTTTTCCCCTCCGCCTCTTTTCCGTAGTGGTACTTATCCAGTAAAGGTCACTGATGTTGGGTCACCTTCGGTGACTCACCTATGATCCACCACAAGCAAGTTTTGGAAGATTCTGTAGTTTTTAAAACAATTTTGCTTGTGTTCTTCAGACAGGCAGGCAAGGTGGGCCCAACCTAAATATAGACCGGAGTGTTGGTGAAAAATGCACAGTTACAATATTGTTGACAACTAGTGACAGGCAAACTCACAGATATCCAGGATTGGCGGGACTAACCAAACTTTAAAAAAAAAATAAAAAATCGGATCCGGCCCGGCATTGATCCCAGATATCGTGGCGGACTCTGGTCCCCATATACGTCTATGGGGACCAAATTCCAGCAATAAAAACTGGTGGAAGAAGGGATAGGGGGATAGGAGCAGGCGGGCTAAACTTACCGAGGCTCTGGCACAGCTGTAGCTGCTGCTGCGGCCGCTCATTCACTTCTGGGGCCACTCATTATCCTCATGCATATGCACTGCTTTCCCCACCTACCGGCATCTGTTATTGCTTGCAGTCAGCTGCACCCCCACCCTGAGTAACAGCGTTTGACACTTCCAATCACAAATTCTACGTGCGTCTATCATACAGTAAAAATAAATAAATTAAAAATGGTGTAGGGTCCCCCCATATTATGATACCTAGCACAGATAAAACCCACAGCTACAGGCTGCCACCCCGAGCTGGGCACTTATCTTATCTAATGGATGCAACAATTCTGGGCAGCTACAAGCTGCTATTTTTAGGCTGGAAGGCCCAATAAGCATGGCTTTTCCCAGCCTGAGAATACCAGCCCCCTGCTGTCGGGCCATGGCTGTGTATCACCATTTTTTAAAATAATTTATTTAAATAATTAAAAAAAAAACTGAAAAAACCCGCATGCAGTGCCTCTTATTTTGATAGCCAGCACAGGATAAAGCCCACGGCTACAGGCTGCAGCCCCCAGCCGTGCGCTTATCTTGGCTGTGTATCAAAATAAGATGAACCACATGCGTTTTTTTTTTTTTATTATTATTATTATTATTATTATTATTATTATTTAAATAAATAATTTTAAAAAACAGAGTGTGGTCCCCTCAATTTTGATACCCAGCCATGATAAAGCCCAACAGATGGGGACTGGTATTCTCAGGGTGGGGAGAGCCATGCTTATTAGGCCCCACCCAGCCTAAAAATAGCAGCTTGCAGCTGTCCAGAATTGTCACATCCATTAACTGCGACAATCCCAGCACTTTACCAGGCTCTTCCCGATTGCCCTTGGGTGATGGCAATCAAGAGGTTAATGTCATCTCATAGCTGCCACTAAGCCCTAAATTAGTATTGGGATATGTCGATGAGACCCCCCCCCCATTACTAATCTGTAAGTACAAACAAATAAACACAAGTACCAAAAAAATACTTTATTTGGAATAAAATAGAAAAAAACATTTCACCTTTTATTAACCCCCAAAACACCCTTGTAGGTCCGTCTTAATCCACACAACAACAAAGAAACAAAAGGTTGCAGATCCTAATAAATAATAGAATATCTATATTGTAAACGTTATCAAGAAAAAAACATAACAAATCTACAGATTAAAAGCATCTAAAAACATACTAGTGTGCAAAATGACCAATTCTTTTCATGGATAGAAAGCACAACCCACCACATCAAGTCAATGTGATACCAAGGTTTCCCAGGAAAAATACAAGAATAGTTAAAAAAAAACAAAAAAAAAAAACAAAACATCAATAAGTACATAAGACTCATCAATGTAAAAATATAGCATGGAAAGAGAATTATTAAAACATTAAAAAGGTAATTTATGTGTAATATGGTGTATGTGGCCCAATAAAGAGTGAGGCATGGGGAAAAGAGTGTACACCACAATAAAGAGAATCGAGAATGGGGGTTCAACCGAAAATCATCTCCTACCAGTGCAGGCGATGTCGAGCGTGATAGCACCCGCCCCCGTCGCTCGTGCGACATTTGGTGCTCGCTGCCGTAGCGAACATTATCGCTACGGCAGCGTCACATGCACATACCTTGTCCGCGACGTCGCTGTGACCGCCGAACAATCCCTCCCTCAAAGTGGAGGTGTGTTCGGCGTCATAGCGACGTCACTAAGCGGCCGGCCAATAGAAGCGGAGGGGCGGAGATGAGCGGGACGTAACATCCCGCCCACCTCCTTCCTTCCGTATTGCCGGTGGACACAGGTAAGGAGATGTTTGTCGCTCCTGCGGTGTCACACAGTGATGTGAGATGCCGCAGGAACGACGAACAGCAACGATATTAAGGAAAGGAGCGACGTGTCAATGATCACCGTTTTTGAACGATTTTGCGATCGTTGATCGTCGCTCCTTGGTGTCACACGCTGCGATGTCGCTACCGGCGCCGGATGTGTGTCACTAACGAAGTGACCCCGACGATATATCTGTAGCGATGTCGCAGCGTGTAAAGCACCCTTTAATCTTCAAAAAGAAAGATGAGTCTATGATAATGTGCATAGACTATCAGGGAATTAATAAAATCTGGCCCTAAAGGGGGCTTTACACGCTACGATATCGTTAATGTTTTATCGCCGGGGTCACGCCGTTAGTGACGCACATCCGGCATCATTAACGATATCGCAGCGTGTGACACTTTTGTGTGACCTAAAACGATCGCAAAAGCGGCCAAAATCGTTTGCCGCTGAGAGGTCGTCCTAAAACCAAAAATTGTTTACCTCTCATTAGCGATGTTGTTCCTTGTTCCTGCGGCAGCACACATCGCTATGTGTGACACCGCAGGAGCGAGGAACATCTCCTTACCTGCCTCCACCGGATATGCGGAAGGAAGGAGGTGGGCGGGATGTTTACGTCCCGCTCATCTCCGCCCCTCCGCTTCTATTGGGCGTCTGCCGTGTGATGTCGCTGTGACGCCGCACGACCCGCCCCTTTAGGAAGGAGGTGGGTCGCCGGCCAGAGCGACGTCGCAGGGCAGGTAAGTGCGTGTGACAGGGGTAAGCGAGGTTGTGCGACACGGGCAGCGATATGCCCGTGTCGCACAAACGATGGGGGCGGGTATGCACACTAGCGATATCGGCAATGATATCATAGCGTGTAAAGCCCCCTTAAGTGATGATTGAGCTATGTGGACGAGAAGCCCTCAGCCCCACACTCAGAGCAAGTCAAGTAGCAGGTCATTGAGGGCAAGAAACTGGGTCTGGGCTCAGCTGCCACTTATAGGCAACCATCTCCTGTTCCTCCTCAACCTCCTCATTATCACCCAATCTGCGTTGAGAAGATGAGATGAGGCTGGGTAGTATCGCCCTGTGTACTTTCTTCCTCCAGTTCCATCTGGTCTACATGCAACGCTTCATATTTATTTGTGAGCAGCGAGTGTCTGAGTAAACACAGAAGCAGGATGATTAAGCTTCCTCAATTTCTCAAAGTTTTGTAGAACCTCACAGATGTCAGACATCCATTGCCAATCGTCGGTTCTTATGTGTAGAGGCTGAGAATAATACCCATGGGCATGTTGTAGCTGGTATTCAACTACTGCCCTCTGCTGCTCAGAAAGCCTTGCCAACATGTGTAATGTAGCGTTCCAGCGCAGGGTCATGTCACATACCCAACCCAACCATCCCGATTTTTCTCATTGGCCAGTAGGGAGAAAAAGTCCAGTAGGGACTCTACCGTATGAGTTTGTGAGCTCTGTGCCTATAGGCAGCAGCTCTACCACTGAGCTACTGCCCATACTGTAAAACAGAGGAGGATTTGGTAATCTTGACCTGTAATGCAGGGAAAGCAGCCAGATGCAGGTTATTCAGCTACATAGAGATATAGATAGATATATACTGTGTCCACCCATATCCTGTCCACCACAATTAACTTGAGAACGGCGCCACCTATAGGCATAGAAGTGTTGGTATCTAGGTATAGTAAAGTAGCCATGTGCTATGCAATGAAACCACCTATAGCGCCACCTGGTGGAAAACAACGGAGTTAGCATTTTTATCTTGAAAACGGAACGACAGAGAAAAAAAGTGAATTAAAAAATTGTAGGGCATCATCAATTCAATACGAATTGACACCTTGCATACAGAAATGCTATGATATGAAACCCATAATGCTCCAAAACATTGAATGCTGGTCACGCATATGGCGCTCATTTACCTTTGATACTCAAAGTGGCCCCCGTCAGCTGCAATGCACATCTGGCCTCTGCACAGCATACTGTATCTTGCTGCATGTTGTGCAATATGGTAGGTGACACGTTTGCACAAGCATCTGTGATACGTCGTCGTAGGTCCTGCAATGTTGGTGGAGGGGTCGCATACACCTGCTGTTTGATGTGACCTCACAGAAAGAAGTCCAATGGGGTCAGGTCAGGTGAGCGTGGAGGCCACTCCACGCAGCCACCATACCCCATGACTTGTAGGAAGGTCTCCATGAGGTATCGCTTTACGTCCGCAGCCTTGCGAGTTTTACACGTTCTAATCACAGCATTTCTGTATGCAAGGTGTCGATTCGTATTGAATTGATGACGCCCTACAACTTTGTAATTCACTTTTTTTCTCTATCTCGTTCGGTTTTCGAGATTAAGGGCTGCTTCTCACTTGCGAGTTTCTCGCAGTAGAGCAATGTGAGAAAATCTCGCATTGGAATCGGACACATGTTAGTGAATGATTCAGCTCTCATCTGCGATTTTTTTTCTCAGTCCAAATCGGACTGAGAAAAAAATCGCAGCATGCTGCTTTTTTGCGAGTTTCTACTGCGAGTTTCTCCAATGCAAGTCTATGGGAGCGTGTAAATAATCGGATGTCACGGGACGGCACTCACACCATCCTAGTGACATCCGATTTTCTAAATACATTTCTCGCATGTTTCCTAAAACACTGGAAACGAGCGATGTCTCCCAATGTCTGTCAATTACTATTCTCTGTCAGTCGGTCTCTCCCTCTCGGTCTCTGTTCTTTCTCTTTCGGTCCGTCACTATCTCTGTCCCCCTCTCACAGTCTGTCGGTCATTTCTCCTCCTCTCTCACATTCACCGATCCCCGGCGCGGCGCTGCACGGCATTCACACTGCTGCGGCGGCTTTTACCATTTTGAAAAAGCCGGCCGCTCATTAAACAATCTCGTATTCCCTGCTTTCCCCGCCCACAGGCGCCTATGATTGGTTGCAGTCAGACACGCCCCCCACGCTGAGTGACAGGTGTCTCACTGCACCCAATCACAGCAGCCGGTGGGCGGGTCTATACTGTGCAGTCAAATAAATAAATAAATAATTAAAAAAAACGGCGTGCGGTCCCCCCCAATTTTAATACCAGCCAGATACAGCCATACAGCTGAAGGCTGGTATTCTCAGGATGGGGAGCTCCACGTTATGGGGAGCCCCCCAGCCTAACAATATCAGTCAGCAGACGCCCAGAATTGCCGCATACATTAGATGCGACAGTTCTGGGACTGTACCCAGCTCTTCCCGATTTGCCCTGATGCGTTGGAAAATCGGGGTAATAAGGAGTTAATGGCAGCCCATAGCTGCCACTAAATCCTTGATTAATCATGTCAGGCGTCTATGAGACACCCTCCATGATTAATCTGTAAATTACAGTAAATAAACACACACACACCTGAAAAAATCATTTATTAGAAATAAAAAACACAAACAAATTCCCTCATTACCAATTTAATAAGCCCCAAAAAGCCCTCCATGTCCGGCGTAATCCACGGACCTCCAGCGTCGCTTCCAGCTCTGCTGCATGGTGGTGACCGGAGCTGCAGAAGACACCGCCGCTCCTGTCACCTCCACACAGCAACTGAAGTGAGTAGCGCGATCTGCTGAAGTGTCACTGAGGTTAATCGCGGCCACCGCTGGATCCAGTGACAGCGGGTAACCTCAGTGACAGCTCAGCTGATCGCGTGGCTCTCTTCAGTTGCTGCGTGGAGCTGACCGGAGCGGCGGTGTCTGCTGCAGCTCCTGTCACCTTCATGCTGGAAGCGACGCTGGAGGTCCGTGGATTACGCCGGACATGGAGGGCTTTTTGGGGCTTATTAAATTGGTAATGAGGGAATTTGTTTGTGTTTTTTATTTCTAATAAATGATTTTTTCAGGTGTGTGTGTTTATTTACTGTAACTTACAGATTAATCATGGAGGGTGTCTCATAGACGCCTGACATGATTAATCTAAGATTTAGTGGCAGCTATGGGCTGCCATTAACTCCTTATTACCCCGATTTGCCAAAGCACCAGGGCAAATCGGGAAGAGCCAGGTACAGTCCCAGAACTGTCGCATCTAATGTATGCGGCAATTCTGGGCAGCTGCTGACTGATATTGTTAGGCTGGGGGGCTCCCCATAACGTGGAGCTCCCCATCCTGAGAATACCAGCCTTCAGCCGTATGGCTTTATCTGGCTGGTATTAAAATTGGGGGGGAACCGCACGCCATTATGTTAAATTATTTATTTATTTCACTGCACAGTATAGACCCGCCCACCGGCTGCTGTGATTGGGTGCAGTGAGACACCTGTCACTCAGCGTGGGGGCGTGTCTCACTGCAACCAATCATAGGCGCCTGTGGGCGGGGAAAGCAGGGAATACGAGATTGTTTAATGAGCGGCCGGCTTTTTCAAAATAGTAAAAGCCGCCGCAGCAGTGTGAACGCCGTGCAGCGCCGCGCCGGAGATCGGGGATCGGTGAGTATGAGAGAGGGCTGCTAACTTCAGTCACTCAGGAGATTAGCGGTCACTGGTGAATCCTTCACAGGTGACCGCTAATCAGGACGCGGCACAGACAGAGCCGCAGCATGACAATGAAGTCGGGTGAAGTTCACCCGAGTTCATTCTGATTGTGCGGCTCTGTCTGTGTCTGCTGTCATCTGCCATTCACCGCTGCTACATGGCTGTCTGTGTCTGCTGTCAGCGGCCATGTAGCAGAGCTGAATGGCAGATGACATAGTAAAAAATACGCATTACACACGCATTACACACGCATTACACACGCTAGTAAAATCATTAATTTATTCAGAAAAAGCATCGTACTTGCTTTGCACTCGGACCTAACATGAACTAAAATCAGCCGAGTTTTTTTCAGCCCAGTCGGACCGATTTTACTCGCATAGATGTGTTTCCAGCCAAAAATGCTAACTCCGTTGTTTTCCACTAAGTGGCGCTATAGGTGGTTTCATTGCATAGAGCATGGCTACTTTACTATACCTAGACACCACTTCTATGCCTATAGCTGCTGCCGTTCTCAAGTTAATGGCGGAGGACAGGATATGGGTGGGCGCACTGTATACTGCATCTCTGGGTAGCTGAAGGAAAAAGTCAGATTATTTTGCTCCTGTAAATCTACTGTATAAAAAAATGAGAAAGAAATAAAAATATAATTCATTTTTTTACTCCCCCCCCCCACTGGAATCACACCAGCAGCCATAGCTGTCCTAGCTGTGGAGCCACAGGGTCTGCTGGAGGCATAAGGAAGATGTTACATAGGTGAAGCTGCAGCGCCCCCTCTGGCTCCACAGGTAGATTACACTGGACATAGAGACGCTGCTCTGTACAATGCATCTCTGGGTCCTGGATTCTAGAGGGAGACGACAAGAAGTTTTTTCTTTTACTAAAATTACTAAAAAATAATAATAAAACAATAATGTAATTTTTATTACACTTTAAAAAAAAATATCACAAATCAGCAAATAATATGGACATATTTGATGTCCTTGTAATCGTAATGACTCCGACAACGCAGCGATCAGATTATTTATGGGGATCGGTAAATGATGTAAAATCATGGCGCAATTATAATATTTCTCTATTAAAACCCATAAAAAAAACACGTAGTATAAATGCTGCGTTTTTTCTGCAGGTGTCTGCACCAAGAAAAGCAATAAAAATCTCCCCTGATTATTGCTTGTTTGCTGCATATTTTATGTGTTTTTCCCAATATTTCATACATGTTTGGTGCAGATGTGAATCCGGGTTTTTAATGCATTTCAATACTACAGAAAAGCTTTGATTCTGTGTTTAGAATGGAAACGGCACTTTTTTTGCTTACTTTTTTTTACGAGCCCTCACATAGCCCTCTTATACACAGTACGAGCCCTCACATAGCCCTCTTATACACAGTACGAGCCCTCACATAGCCCTCTTCTACACAGTATGAGCCCTCACATAGCCCTCTTATACACAGTACGAGCCCTCACATAGCCCTCTTATACACAGTATGAGCCCTCACATAGCCCTCTTATACACAGTACGAGCCCTCACATAGCCCTCTTATACACATTATGAGCCCTCACATAGCCCTCTTATAAACAGTATGAGCCCTCACATAGCCCTCTTATACACAGTATGAGCCCTCACATAGCCCTCTTATACACAGTATGAGCCCCAAAATAGTCTCCTATATACACTATGAGCCTCCGAAGAGACTCCTATATACAGTATGAATTCCTTCATAGCACCATGTATACAGTACGAGCCCTCACCTACCCTCCTATATACAGTATGAGCCCCTACATAGCCCCATATATACAGTATGAGCCCTCACATAGCCCCCTATATACATTGAGCCCTTACATAGTCCCATATATACAGCACGAGCCCTCACATAGCCCTCTTGTACACAGTATGAGCCCTAAAATGAACTCCCTATGTACAGTATGAGCCCTCACATAGCCTCCTATATACAGGATGTGACCTCACATAGTCCACATATATACCTTATGAGCCTCTACATAGCCCCTATACACAATATCAACCCCCAACATAGCCCCCTAATTACAGCATGAGCCCTCACATACCCCTTAGATACAGTATGATCTAACACATAGTCCTCTATATACAGAATGAGCCCTCACATACTACCCTAGATACAGTATGAGCCCTCACATACCCCTCTATATACAGAATGAGCCCTCACATAGTCCCCCTATATATAGGATGTGCCCTCACTAGCCCCCTATTTACAGTATGAGCCCTCACATAACCCCCTATATACAGTATGAGCCCTCACATACCCCTTTATATACAGTATGAGCCCTCAAATACCCCCCTATATACAGTATGAGCCCTCCATAACCCCCTATATACAGTATGAGCCCTCACATAACCCCCTATATACAGTATGCGCCCTCACATAGCCCCCCCTATATACAGTATGAGCCCTCACAGCCCCCCCTATATACAGTATGCGCCCTCACTTAGCCCCCCCTATACACAGTATGTAGAGATGTGTACAGGAGTGGTAAGCTGTATATAACAATCTATATGCTGCTAGTGGATTCCTATGAATGAATACGCAAAACTAAAATACAAGTAGACATAATATTTAAAATAAATCAGATAATAAAGTATGAAAACCCATCAGCAATCAGCCCCACAATTGCCAATTGTAGGATAAATAGTCCCATTAAATACAAGGAACATGATGATATCAGGCCAATAGCAATGGCAAAAATATACAGGCAGCATTATATGTTAGTGGCTTGTTACAGCTACATGCCTGGATGTCAGTATTTTATGTTCATAGCTTTGCGTGTTTTGTACTATTCAATAAAGTTATATATGATTTAGGTGGGCACATCGCTTTTGTATTACCTATTTTTCATGATCAGGCGGTATTTTAATACATGATGTAGCCCCCTCTTGTTGGTGTAGAGCTGTGCACCTGTTTTCTGCTCTGTTGTCCTCTTTTTGTGTTCGGCGCGTACATTCCGGTGCTAGCGCGATGGCGTCATCACATCGGCACGCCACAGAAAAGACAACCAGAGCTCCCCTGGAGTGGTGCTGCCATGCGGGTTTACCGGCAGCTGAGCTTCAGGAAAGCTGCCTGCCTGCCAACACATTATAATAAGGGCAATCTGGCCATGGGCCCTGCAAAGCCTCAGACCCCGGGCAGGAGCCCAGATTACCCTCATTATAGCCTGCCTATGACCTCCTGGTTCTGTGGCTTCCAATATGTCCTGCCTTATCTTTACTGTATCATGTACCTTCCACCCTTCTGTGCCAGCACCCTGGATCCATGGAGCCCCCCCGGCCTGTGAATCCCCCCCACCAGATGACCTCTAACCCCCTCATAATAGGCTGTGCTATATCATGTGCGTTATTATGGAGCTGCCCTTGAAGTCATGGAGCCTTCTCTTGCTCATGAAAATGTTTGGTTTGTTTAGAACAGTAGCTGCCATTTTTGGGGCATTTCAGATGAGCTTAAGAGGACAGCCATGACTTTTCTTTTACTAAGTGCCAAAAAGCTAAGAGGCAGATAGTTGCTAACAAAGGAAACTACCTCCTGTATATATTGTCTGTGGAGTGTGACTGGCCGATGTCATGCTGACTGACCACCAGATTCCCCCAATTAGGCAGAAGGGAACCGGTTGTCAATCAGCATGATGTTGAAAGTCATGCCTCGTCAACACAGCTGTCACTCAGTCACCATGGCTTCAGGGGCGTGGAATCCCCGGCAGCACCGGTCTGTGACCCCTCTGTGCAGGCAAAGATCGGCACTGGGCAGAACAGACAGGTAGTTACCAACTACCTGCGTATTAGTGCTCAGGCACATTGTAAGATTAAAAAATGGTCCCGAAATCCCTTTAAATCACAAATTGTTCAATTTCACCTGTTCCAGAGAATTTCCTTAAATTTGACGCTAATTAAATTTGCACCAAATTGATGTTCTCATCTGTAATACCTATGATATAGGAGATAGGATTATAACAGGGAAGATAAAAGTAATAAATTTTTGGTTAAATATGGAAACCCTAGAAGAATGACATTAGTGATGGGAAGAGCTGGGATGTTATAGTATGGGAGGTTTTTTCATGCATTCTTTTGTATATTTTTACATTTCTGTATATGTGTATAAAAAAAATGTATTATGAAAAAAAAATTCAGCACTAGAAGCTGCCATGAAGTTTTCTTTCCCATCTCTGGATGGTAACTGTCAGCCATGATGGCCACCACAGTGTATAGGGCAGAGCAGGTGCATGCGCCGCTGCCGGGCAGGAGCCACCTGAGGTTCCGTCACCGCTGACATCACCTGCACACGACCAACTGCCGTTTACTTTCAAACGTCGACTGAAGTGATCGGGCTGAAGTCTGCAGATTGGAAGATATTACTGAGAATGGCGTCCACTGGACATGGAGAAGACAGCGAGAAGAAGAGAGAAGAGAAGAGGAAGAGAGAAGAGGATGGAGATACCTCTGGATTCAAGAAGATCTCAAAGAAGAGGAAGGAAGACAAAGATAATGGATTGGAGGATGATGAAGAGCCAACACCTGGATGCAGCGGAGCCCCCGGAACATCCAGCCCCTACCCCAGGCTTAACATGAGCCACTACAACATCCACAAAATTCTGGGTAGGGGCAGCTTTGGCAGAGTGAGTATGATATATTTTTTCTTTAGAAAACTGTTTGTCATTTAATCTCCATCCATTTTTGTCTGTAGGTAGATATTCATTAATGTGTACTTTTATGGATTTAAAAAAAAACCAAAACATCCAGACCCTCCCCTGCCCCATGACCACTCTGTATGTCACATATTAGTGCCTGTTATCACCATAGTTAGGTGTAGCTGACATGTTTAATACCATTTTTGTGCAGATGAGATGTTTTGATCACCGGTCATTGCATTTTTTAAAAAAAAACATTTGCGGTGACTAAAAATGTATTTTTGGCATTTTTATTTTTTTTCTCGCAACACTGTGTACCAATCAGATGAATTGATTTTATGTTTTGATACATCGGGCGCTTCTGAACACGGCAACACCATTTCACGTTTTTTCACTATTTATACCCCATTATTTATTTATTCATTTATTAATCATTATTTTTTTTGCATTCAGTACATGATTGTATATTTATGTGGGGATTTTATGTTAAGGGCCGGATAAGTTAATGGTGTTATGTATATTTATGGTTGTATGTGTGTCTCGTGTATTTATTACTTACAATTGTACACATATAATTGACACTGTTTTGTATGTGTGTGCATCGGTTTACCATATATACACACATTATCACTATGTTTATCATTGTGCATTGGCATATGGCTTTTGACACACATTATATATAGATTTGTATGTATATATATATATTTAAATATATGTATTTATACACATGTATTCTGTCATACTGCATTATATATGTTGTATTTGCTTCACATATTGTAATTGGCATATTGCATGTATTTATTTTATGTTTATCCTCTGACCACATGCACTTGGATATACTGTATATATGTTTTTTGATTGTACTTGTATTTTGCCTCGTATATGAGCTTGTATGTTTCAGCTTTTACTTTCTTATCTCTAACTCTACACAGGTAGTATGATTTTGCACATTGGTCTGTTATATTAATGTATTGTCTTATTACTGACTTTGTGTTGTACATTCTTTGTATTTTTTGTTGTTGTATTCATATTCATTTTAGGATATATTTTTTGACCCCGCTTGTATCTTGTTGAATTATCTGCTATTCTGCATTAATTAATTAATTGATATATTAATATATAATTCCTTTCATATTTTATGACATGTAATACAGATACGTTTTTGGTCTTGACGTTATACTTTTCTGCTGTTTTTAAAGTTCCTTGGTTTACAGTCAGGGTCCCATGGGCAGCCGCATCCTCTATAACATTCTGGATTGGTGCACATGCACAGATGGAGGGGGGCAGGCATCACCATTGGGGGTGTCTGTTTCTCGGCTCGGGTCACTTGATCAGTAGGGCTGAGCGGATCCGGACTGTAAAACACCGGATTCACGCAGTTTCAAAGATGCCCGGGTGCCGCACCCTAGATTCCGGGTGCACGATCCGGATCCAGCACTGGGGAAATTAAAGGGAAAATTTAAAAAAAACAGGAATTAAGCGAGAGTTTCATACTTACGGTAACTGGGTGTCATGGCGGCAAAATGCTTCCGGGTCGCGCATTCAATTCCTGTACTGCGCATTAGGCTTATCACATGCACACAGCTTTTCGTGCTTTCCCCGCCCACTGGCCGTCCTGTCGTCTGTGATTGGTTGCAGTTAGATGAGCCTCCAGCCTGTGACAGCATCTGCCTTCAGTCATCGCGGCTCAGTCATAGTCTACACTCACAGTCGGCGGTCGTTCTCTATGGCTGCTCGCTGTGACACGTAGCAGAGCTGGAAGTGGCCTGGGACCTCGTGTGGATTACTTCGGACCTGGAGGGGTGCTTGGGGTTAATAAAGGGGTGAAAGAGGGTGTGTTTTTGTATTTTATTCCAAATAAAGGATTTTTTCTGTGTTTTTGTTTATTTACTGTCACTTATAGGTTAGTGATGCAAGTATCTCAGAAACGCCTGTGCCATCACTAACCTAGGGCTTAGTAGCAGCTGTGCACTGTTATTAACCCCTTAACCCCTGCTATTACCCCGATTGCCACTGCAGCAGTGCAATCGGGAAGAGCCGGTAAAGCACCGAGATTGTAACATCTAATGGATGCGGCAATACCGGGCGGCTGAGGGCTGAGAATACCAGCCCCAGCTGGCTTTTTCTTGCTTGGGTATCAAAATTGGGGGAACCGCACGTCGTATTTTTTAAATTATTTTCTAAAATAATAATAATGAAAATAATTTTAAAAAAAAGTCGCATGCAGTTTCTTTTAGGCCGGAATCACACTTATGAGGGACTTGTGCGAGTCTCGCGTCGCATCACCTGACACAGCCGCACACTCTTCTAACAAGAGCGGGTCGGCAGCATGTATTTCTATATACCTGCACGCTCCTGTCAGGAGAGTGTGCAGCTGCCGGGTGATGTCATGCACGTCCCTCACACGTGTGACTCTGGGATCTGCATACACAGCACCGATAAAGCCCGACAGCTGGGGGCTGCAGCCGTGGGCTTTATCTGTGCTGGCATCAGAATATGGGGGGACCCTTCACCGATTGTTTTATTTATTTATATTACCATACTGACCCATAGACACTTGCACTGCTTTCCCCGTCCACCAGCCATCCTGGCGCCTGTGATTGGTTGCAGTCAACTGACACGCTGCCACTCAGGGTGGGGGCGCGTCTAACTGCAACAAATTACACACGCCGGTGGGCGGTCAAAGCAGTGAACAGTCAATTGTTGGCTCCGGAAGGGAAAGCGTGACCCGGAAGGAGTGTGCCGCCATGACACAGCCTTGGTAAAAACACCGCCTGCGCTCCTACCCCCCAATCCCTTCCACCAACGTTTCTGTTCTCCGGATTCTGGTCCCCATAGACTTATATGGGTGCCGGATTCCGGAGCGGATTGGGTTTTTTTTTTTTAATTGAGCAGCGACCTGCCGGTCCCGTTTATTTGAAGGTCTGAGCAGCTCTATTGATCAGCATTTGGATTTACATAGTGATCTACAGTGGGTACGGAAAGTATTCAGACCCCTTTAAGTTTTTCACTCTTTGTTTCATGGCAGACATTTGGTAAATTCACAAAAGTTCAAAAGAAAAACTGAAATATCACATGGTCATAAGCAGTTAGACCCTTTGCTCAGACACTCAAATTTAAGTCACCTGCTGTCCATTTCCTGGATCCAGCGCCGGCCATCCTGTGCTCTGTGCAGCATTAATTATGTCACCGTTCTATGGGAGACAGGACCGCTGCACCCTGTGAGGCCTGCAGTTCAAGTCACCTGACCGCTGCAGCCGATCACAAACTGCAGCAGTCCTGTGTCTGGTAGAACGGTGTCACAAACCACCGGGGGGGCCACTCAGAAATCCCCCGCGCTGGCTACCAGTACGTCACAATCGGGGGGTAACAAGTGGGGGTCACCCCTCCTTTATACCTCCCGACCGACAGACAGAGCACGTGACGCGCTCTCTAGCGCCCCTCTTATAGTCAGGCCAATTATGGAATTGCCCGACCATAAGCAAGGAGGCCGCTATACTACTTATGCCGATTATTGAAGGGTCCCCGGTGAGAGTAAGGTATATATTCCCCCGACCTCCGCGGGCGGAATATATAAAATCTCCCCGAATCTCACTGGCCTCCCCACAATAATCCTTGGCACAATTCGCTGCCACCAACCGATTTACGGTAACTATTAGCCGAACACACAGACGTGGGATTCAAGATCGAGATAACAGAACAGCCCAAGATTAATTATATAATTTAATCAGCCTAAAGCACACTAGAAACTACAATATATACAATAGGGAATCTACAGAATATACATATGTCAGAGTACAGTTACAGATAAAGCATGGTTTACAAACAGGTATGCAATTCACTCAGTTACCTTGTGCGTCTGGCCACAGGGGGGCGCTGTAGACCAGGTTTCCAGGAACTCCCACAGATGTTTCCTGCACGTGACCCCCAGCGAAAGAACACTGGAAAATGGCCGAAGTAGGGTTATCAACCTGGGCAGATCCAGGTCCCCTCCTACCTTAGTGACCTCAGAGGGAGCACTGCTCCACCCCTGGCTTGAGTTATGGACAATCCACAACATGGAATATGGGCCATAACTTTGCCTGGGAGCGTCGTAGGCGGACGCCAATGCTCTCATTGTGACAGTTATGAATTTAGCTACAGAACGAGGGGACTCATGACCTGTCTGCCAGTTCCCCATTGGCTGATATCACGCCTGGGGCATTTCCCAATGTCCTGCTCCCATAAAAAGGGTGTGCCGGCATCGTCCGCATGCGGAGACACCATTTTTATGGTTGCCATATTTATCGGAAATATGGCTTGCGAGATATGAACCATTTTTTACTGGAGTCGTTCTGTCTAGCCAGTTCCATAGCCTTGCTAATGAGATACAACTCTTGTTACAGGGTGACGGCAGGGAGTCATCCTGTGTCCATTGTTCCCACACCACCTCATCTCCATACCACAGGAGATGGCCATGGGATTTGTTGCTAAACCAGTTGTGTGAAGGAAAGGGGGGGTGACACCAGGAGAGGGCTTCCTGACATACTTGAATATCATGATTTATCGTCATATCTCCGGATTTACCTCACACCTCCCCCCTTTTGAGGGCGCTAGGGGGCAGCACACTCCGGTGTTCCCCCGTGCGCCCGTCCGCGACCTCTCCTTGTCGGGACAGCCCGTCTGCGTTACCGTGGTCACGGCCCCTTTTGTGGCGAATGGTGAAGTTGTATTGCTGGAGCGCAAGGCTCCATCGCAACAATCGCCCATTCGTCCCAGAGACGGTGTGCAACCAGCTGAGGGGATTGTGGTCCGTCTCCACGATGAAGTGGCGCCCGTATAGATAGGGTTGCAGACGCTGCAGGGCCCACACTATGGCCAGGCACTCCTTCTCCATCGTGGAATAGGCAACTTCCCTTGGTAACAGCTTCCTGCTCAGGTACAAGACTGGGTGCTCTTGGCTCGCAGAGTCCACCTGGCTGAGCACCGCACCGAGGCCGAAGTCACTGGCGTCGGTCTGTACTACAAACGGCCGCGTGAAGTCGGCTGCCTGTAGCACGGGCGGGCTGGACAGGGCGTCCTTTAGGGCCCGGAAGGCTGTCTCGCAGTCCATTGTCCAATCGACTGCAGAGGGCAGCTTCTTCTTGGTGAGGTCCGTCAAGGGCTTTGCCAGGCTACTATAGCATGGAACAAACCTCCTATAGTACCCAGCGGTCCCCAAGAAGGACATCACCTGCTTCTTGGTCCTGGGGGTGGGCCAGGATGCGATGGCCTCCACTTTCTCAGGCTCGGGCTTCAGTGTCCTCCCGCCTACCCGGTGACCGAGGTACTGGACCTCGCTCATGGCCAGCTGACACTTTCCCGGCTTGATGGTCAAACCTGCCCGGTGGATCCGCCTGAGCACCTGTGCTAGATGCTCTAGGTGGTCCTCCCAGGTGGGACTGAAGACGGCAATGTCATCTAGGTACGCGGCCGCGTACCCTTCAAGTCCCTTGAGCAGGGTGTTGACCATCCGCTGGAAAGTGGCAGGGGCATTCCTCATCCCGAATGGCATCACCGTGGACTCGTATAGTCCAAATGGGGTAATAAAGGCAGAGCGTTCCCTGGCCTTGCGAGTCAGGGGGATCTGCCAATATCCCCGGCTCAGATCCATGATGGTCAGGTACTGAGCCCCGGCCAACTGATCGAGCAGGTCATCGATGCGTGGCATTGGGTACGCATCGGCGACCGTGACCGCATTGAGCCCCCTGTAGTCCACGCAGAACCGAGTGGTTCGGTCCTTCTTAGGGACGAGGACTACAGGCGAGGCCCAAGCGCTGTTGGATGCCTGGATCACCCCCAGCTTCAGCATCTCGTCAATCTCCTGGCGCATGTGTTGCTGCACCTCCAGGGAGACCCGATATGCTGAACGCCGGATCGGGGGATGATCCCCCGTGTCCACGTGATGGACAGCCAAGTCAGTCCTTCCGGGCTGGTTGGTAAACAACCCCCGGAAGGGGAGGAGGGTGGCCCACAGCTGGGACCGTTGGTCTTCCAAGAGCTGGTGGCCAACCTCCACATCCTCAATGGATCCGCCTGCCCTAACCTGGGCTAGCATATCCAAGAGGGTTTCCGCTTCTCCCTCCTCGGGCAGGTTGCACACGGGGAGCGCACATGCCTCCCGCTCATGATGTGCCTTCATCATGTTCACATGGAAGGGCTTCCGCCTTCCACGGGCAGGGTCCAGGGTGACCAGGTACGTTACAGGGTTGAGCTGCTGGTACACGAGGTATGGGCCTTCCCAGGCTGCCTGAAGCTTGTCCTGTGGTACGGGGACCAGTACCCACACCTTTTGACCCACTTGGTAGGTCCTCTCACAAGCGTTCTGGTCGTACCAACGCTTCTGATCGGCCTGGGCTTGAGCCATATTGTCGTGTACCAGTTGCGTCAAGGCCTGCATTTTGTCCCGGAAGCGCATGACATACTCGATAACCGACACTCCAGGGGTGGCCAAATCCCCTTCCCAAGCCTCTTTCACCAGAGCCAGGGGGCCCCGCACACGTCGCCCGTACAGGAGCTCAAACGGTGAGAATCCTGTTGAGGCCTGTGGAACCTCCCGGTAAGCAAATAACAGGTGTGGGAGATACCGCTCCCAGTCACGCCCATGGGAGTCGACCAACATCTTAAGCATCTGCTTTAAGGTGCCATTGAACCGCTCGCACAGGCCATTAGTCTGTGGATGGTACGGGCTGGCCACCAGATGTCGCACCTGGACTTGCTTACAGAGGGCCTCCATCAGCTGGGACAAGAATTGGGTCCCCCGGTCAGTGAGCATTTCCTGGGGAAAACCCACTCGGGAGAAAATCTCCAGCAATGCGGTGGCCACCTTGTCAGCCCGAATGGACGACAAGGCCACTGCTTCTGGGTACCGGGTGGCATAGTCCACTACCGTCAGTATGAAGCGTTTCCCGGAGCTGCTGGGGATGGCCAGCGGGCCGACCAGATCCACAGCCACCCTCCTGAAAGGCTCATCGATGATTGGCAGAGATACTAGTGGGGCTTTGGGGTGTGGCCCCGCCTTCCCCACTCTCTGACAGGTTTCACACGAACGGCAGTAGGCAGCCACATCGGCCCCCATTTTTGGCCAGTAGAAATGCTGGTTTAACCTGGCCTTGGTCTTAGCGATCCCTAGGTGTCCGGCCATCGGAATCTCATGTGCGATCCGCAACAACTCCGTCCGGAACGGATAGGGTACCACCAACTGTCGGTCCCTGGGCCACGCCTCCGGTGAACCCTGCTGGACCGTGGCCCGGTACAGCCGTCCTTGGTCCCAGACCACTCGCTCCGGGTCCGAGTCCGAGGGAGGCTGGGCCGCCTGCTCCTTAAGAGCTTTCAGGCTGTCGTCAGCTTCTAACGCTGCCTGAAACCCCTGACTAGATGTGGCCAGAATCGACGAGACTGTCACATCTTCGGTCAGTACCCCGGGACCTGTGTCCTGGCCTCCACCTGACTCGGCTGCCACTTGGTCAGAAGGGGAAGAGCTATCGGACCTCCGGGAGGCCCCTTGGCTTCCAGCACTCCCACTGCGGGTGACAGCGGCCACAGCCGCTGCGACCGTGGGTCGTGCCTGCTCCTCCTCCGTTCCTGACCAAGTCGCCGGTTCAGGCAGACCGACCTGGCTTCCTGACACCCCGGTTGTGGGGGAACCATGCACCGAGATCTTACCTGGGAGCACTTCCGCTCCGGGACCGGCCCCAATCTCACCTGCCTGTTCCCCTCCTGCAGCAACAGAACCCCGCTGTGAAATCTCTGGGGACCCCACATTTGCTGTGGTAGCCCCCACCCCACACACTGGTCCTCCCCCTGCAGCACCCTGCTCTCTGCTTATCCCTGCAGAGGGCAACAGATCCCAGCTCACAGGCTGGTTACTTGTAGAGGCATTGTCACACCTTTCTCTGACCCCCTCCCCTGTCACAGCTGCAGCTGAGTGTGTGTCTATGGTGTCTATGCAAGCAGAAATATCAGAGTTCACTCCCTCCTCCCTTACATCATTCATAGATAACACATTAACATTGTCAGGAGTCATGTCAGTACTGGCTGAAGGTTCAGCCCTTGGGGGGGGCCCAAACTGGGAGGTTATCTGCCCCAAATCTGTCCCAAGTAGCACGTTTGCAGGGATCCGATCAGTTACCCCCACCTCCCTCACCCCCCGCCCTGCGCCCCAGTCCACATAAATGTCAGCAACAGGCAGCGCCGGGTCAGTGCCTCCAATCCCAGAGACAGCGAGGGTTTTTCCAGGGATCAAGTCTTGGGGGGACACCATCTCAGGCTGCACCAGAGTCACCTCCGAGGCGCTGTCTCGCAGTCCTATGGTCACAGACCGGCCGACGGTGACAGGTTGGAAGCTGTCCAGGGACCTACCACCACCCCCACCCACACAATACACCTTGGGCGGCCCTTGGGACGGGGACGGAGCCGGGGCCTTGGGACGCTGAGGGCACATGGCCTTGAAGTGTCCAGGTAGGTTGCACTGGTGGCACCGTCTTGGTTCCGCCACGGGCCTGGAGAGGGGAGTTGAGGGGGACACCCCCTGCAGTCTAGGGGCAGGTGGGGCAGTCGCAGAATTCATCTTACCCCCTCTCCAGGTGCTGCTGGTGGCCGCTCTCCTGGCCTCAGGGGCCCGGTTGTTGGTGTAGTCATCGGCCAGGGCAGCTGTAGCCGTGGACCCCTTTGGCTTCTGGTCTCGGATGAACTGGCGGAGATCCTCAGGGCAGTTCCACAAGAGTTGCTCCGTGATGAACAAGTCCAGGATCTCCGGTCCGGTGGAAAGCTGCAGGCCTTGGGTCCAGTGGTCGGCAGCTCGGGCAAGTGCCCGCCTGTGGTCAGCCCAGGAGTCCTTTGGTCCCTTCTGTAGGCTCCGGAACTTCTTGCGGTAGGACTCTGGAGTGAGGTTGTACTGTTGGATCAGGGCCCGCTTGATGGTGTCGTAGCCCTGATCTGCCTCAGCAGGCAAGTCCCCAAGGATATCCAGGGCCTTACCCCTTAAACGGGGGGTCAGGTATTTGGCCCACTGCTCCTTGTCCAGATGGTGCTGCAAGCAAGTCCGTTCAAAAGCAGTCAAGAAAGAGTCCAAGTCTCCATCCTTCTCCAGCACTGGGAAGTCCTCAACACGGACCTTTGGAAGTTTGGTGTCTTGAAGGTCACGTGTGGCTGATGAGGGCTGGAGCTTGGCTAGATGCAGCTGGTAGTCACGGTCTGCCTGTCGCTCCGCAGCCTCACGCTCTGCCTGGCGCTCTTCACGCGCTGCTTGCCGCTCCGCAGCCTCAGCATCACGCGCTGCCTGCCGCTCTGCCCTGCGCTCTGCCAGGAGTTCCTTGTAGCCCTTCTGGTCTCCAGCCTGGAGAAGGGCCATAGCCATTTGAAGAAGGCTATCCGAGCCTCCCAGGCTCGGTGGAATGGCACGTGGTGATCTGCGGCCCGCTGCGGAGCCTGGTGCTTCACTGTCCATTGCAGAGCGGAGGGCTGGCATCTGGCTCGTTGAGGACCCTTGGGTGAGCTGCTCCTCATCTTGTCCATAATTGCTAGGTTGTGCAATGTCCTCTGCAGAGCTGTTTTCTGGCGTCGAGCTCCTGGAGGACTCGTGGGCAACCTCCTCATTACTGTCCACAGCACCGTCCTCCCTCTCTTCGGCTCCTGCCTTAGCATTGGCCAGTTGCATAGCTCTGCTCCTGGTGCCATCAGCCATTCTTGCAGACTTTTGGTCACTGACACAGAACTGACACCTGATGCCTCCACACACCTTACAGTATCTGCACTCTGACACTCTAGTGTTGAGCTGGTCTGAAGACCCCAGCAGCCACAGCTGCTGCAGGCAGTCTTTAGTGTCAGGGAGTATGGGTCTCACACTCACACACACTATTATCTCGATCCCACCGCTATGCCACCAATATGTCACAAACCACCGGGGGGGCCACTCAGAAATCCCCCGCGCTGGCTACCAGTACGTCACAATCGGGGGGTAACAAGTGGGGGTCACCCCTCCTTTATACCTCCCGACCGACAGACAGAGCACGTGACGCGCTCTCTAGCGCCCCTCTTATAGTCAGGCCAATTATGGAATTGCCCGACCATAAGCAAGGAGGCCGCTATACTACTTATGCCGATTATTGAAGGGTCCCCGGTGAGAGTAAGGTATATATTCCCCCGACCTCCGCGGGCGGAATATATAAAATCTCCCCGAATCTCACTGGCCTCCCCACAATAATCCTTGGCACAATTCGCTGCCACCAACCGATTTACGGTAACTATTAGCCGAACACACAGACGTGGGATTCAAGATCGAGATAACAGAACAGCCCAAGATTAATTATATAATTTAATCAGCCTAAAGCACACTAGAAACTACAATATATACAATAGGGAATCTACAGAATATACATATGTCAGAGTACAGTTACAGATAAAGCATGGTTTACAAACAGGTATGCAATTCACTCAGTTACCTTGTGCGTCTGGCCACAGGGGGGCGCTGTAGACCAGGTTTCCAGGAACTCCCACAGATGTTTCCTGCACGTGACCCCCAGCGAAAGAACACTGGAAAATGGCCGAAGTAGGGTTATCAACCTGGGCAGATCCAGGTCCCCTCCTACCTTAGTGACCTCAGAGGGAGCACTGCTCCACCCCTGGCTTGAGTTATGGACAATCCACAACATGGAATATGGGCCATAACTTTGCCTGGGAGCGTCGTAGGCGGACGCCAATGCTCTCATTGTGACAGTTATGAATTTAGCTACAGAACGAGGGGACTCATGACCTGTCTGCCAGTTCCCCATTGGCTGATATCACGCCTGGGGCATTTCCCAATGTCCTGCTCCCATAAAAAGGGTGTGCCGGCATCGTCCGCATGCGGAGACACCATTTTTATGGTTGCCATATTTATCGGAAATATGGCTTGCGAGATATGAACCATTTTTTACTGGAGTCGTTCTGTCTAGCTAGTTCCATAGCCTTGCTAATGAGATACAACTCTTGTTACAGGGTGACGGCAGGGAGTCATCCTGTGTCCATTGTTCCCACACCACCTCATCTCCATACCACAGGAGATGGCCATGGGATTTGTTGCTAAACCAGTTGTGTGAAGGAAAGGGGGGGTGACACCAGGAGAGGGCTTCCTGACATACTTGAATATCATGATTTATCGTCATATCTCCGGATTTACCTCACAAACGGTGACATAATTAATGCTGCACAGACCACAGGACGGTCAGCGCTGGATCCAGGAGGGTGACAGCAGGTGTGAATAATTATTTTGTTAGTTTTACAAAATGTAACCCGCATTAGATCCTTTTGCCAGACAGTTTCTTTACAGTGCATGTATTATTTCACACAACTCCTTCCAAGGGAACCGGACAGCTGATACCCATGAGCTGTGGCAGCCTGTACCAGGCAGTGGCTGTATGATCACAGCCAGGTATGTGTGATCCTGACAGCTGATACCCTGGAGCCGTGGCAGCCTTTACCAGGCAGGGGCTGTATGATCACAGTCAGGTGTGTGTGACCCTGACAGCTGATACCCATGAGCTGTGGCAGCCTGTACCAGGCAGTGGCTGTATGATCACAGCCAGGTATGTGTGATCCTGACAGCTGATATCCATGAGCCGTGGCAGCCTGTACCAGGCAGGGGCTGTATGATCACAGTCAAGTGTGTGTGACCCTGACAGCTGATACCCATGAGCCGTGGCAGCCTGTACCAGGCAGTGGCTGTATGATCACAGCCAGGTGTGTGTGATCCTGACAGCTGATATCCATGAGCCGTGGCAGCCTGTACCAGGCAGTGGCTGTATGATCACAGCCAGGTATGTGTGACCCTGACAGCTGATACCCATGAGCTGTGGCAGCCTGTACCAGGCAGTGGCTGTATGATCACAGCCAGGTATGTGTGACCCTGACAGCTGATACCCATGAGCCGTGGGCAGCCTGTACCAGGCAGTGGCTGTATAATCACAGCCAGGTATGTGTGACCCTGACAGCTGATACCCATGAGCCGTGGCAGCCTGTACCAGGCAGTGGCTGTATAATCACAGTCAGGTGTGTGTGACCCTGACAGCTGATACCCATGAGCCGTGGCAGCCTGTACCAGGCAGTGGCTGTATGATCACAGCCAGGTGTGTGTGACCCTGACAGCTGGTACCCATGAGCCGTGGCAGCCTGTACCAGGCAGTGGCTGTATGATCACAGCCAGGTATGTGTGATCCTGACAGCTGATACCCATGAGCCGTGGGCAGCCTGTACCAGGCAGTGGCTGTATGATCACAGCCGGGGGTGTGTGACCCTGACAGCTGATACCCATGAGCCGTGGCAGCCTGTACCAGGCAGTGGCTGTATGATCACAGCCAGGTATGTGTGATCCTGACAGCTGATACCCATGAGCCGTGGCAGCCTGTACCAGGCAGTGGCTGTATGATCACAGCCAGGTATGTGTGATCCTGACAGCTGATACCCATGAGCCGTGGCAGCCTGTACCAGGCAGTGGCTGTATGATCACAGCCAGGTATGTGTGATCCTGACAGCTGATACCCATGAGCCGTGGCAGCCTGTACCAGGCAGTGGCTGTATGATCACAGCCAGGTGTGTGTGACCCTGACAGCTGATACCCATGAGCCGTGGCAGCCTGTACCAGGCAGGGGCTGTATGATCACAGTCAGGTGTGTGTGACCCTGACAGCTGATACCCATGAGCCGTGGCAGCCAGTACCAGGCAGTGGCTGTATAATCACAGTCAGGTGTGTGTGACCCTGACAGCTGATACCCATGAGCCGTGGCAGCCTGTACCAGGCAGTGGCTGTATGATCACAGCCAGGTATGTGTGATCCTGACAGCTGATACCCATGAGCCGTGGCAGCCTGTACCAGGCAGTGGCTGTATGATCACAGCCAGGTGTGTGTGACCCTGACAGCTGATACCCATGAGCCGTGGCAGCCTGTACCAGGCAGGGGCTGTATGATCACAGTCAGGTGTGTGTGACCCTGACAGCTGATACCCGTGAGCCGTGGCAGCCTGTACCAGGCAGTGGCTGTATGATCACAGCCAGGTGTGTGTGACCCTGACAGCTGATACCCATGAGCCGTGGCAGCCTGTACCAGGCAGGGGCTGTATGATCACAGCCAGGTGTGTGTGATCCTGACAGCTGATACCCATGAGCCGTGGCAGCCTGTACCAGGCAGTGGCTGTATGATCACAGCCAGGTGTGTGTGATCCTGACAGCTGATACCCTGGAGCCGTGGCAGCCTGTACCAGGCAGTGGCTGTATGATCACAGCCAGGTATGTGTGATCCTGACAGCTGATACCCATGAGCCGTGGCAGCCTGTACCAGGCAGTGGCTGTATAATCACAGTCAGGTGTGTGTGACCCTGACAGCTGATACCCATGAGCCGTGGCAGCCTGTACCAGGCAGTGGCTGTATGATCACAGCCAGGTTTGTGTGATCCTGACAGCTGATACCCATGAGCCGTGGCAGCCTGTACCAGGCAGTGGCTGTATGATCACAGCCAGGTGTGTGTGACCCTGACAGCTGATACCCATGAGCCGTGGCAGCCTGTACCAGGCAGTGGCTATATAATCACAGTCAGGTGTGTGTGACCCTGACAGCTGATACCCATGAGCCGTGGCAGCCTGTACCAGGCAGTGGCTGTATGATCACAGCCAGGTGTGTGTGACCCTGACAGCTGATACCCATGAGCCGTGGCAGCCTGTACCAGGCAGTGGCTGTATGATCACAGCCAGGTATGTGTGATCCTGACAGCTGATACCCATGAGCCGTGGCAGCCTGTACCAGGCAGTGGCTGTATGATCACAGCCAGGTGTGTGTGATCCTGACAGCTGATACCCATGAGCCGTGGCAGCCTGTACCAGGCAGTGGCTGTATGATCACAGCCAGGTATGTGTGATCCTGACAGCTGATACCCATGAGCCGTGGCAGCCTGTACCAGGCAGGGGCTGTATGATCACAGTCAGGTGTGTGTGACCATAAAACGCTGCAGAGATTCAGTGAAAGACATTAATAGATGTCGGGGACTGAGCCGCATCAAATACTAGTCGTACAGATGTGATGTCTGATACAAGCTGCTCGATCAACGGGTGACATGTATCCGCTGTCAGGTTCCTTGTAAGCAGCGCTCTATACCACAGGAGGGTGCAGAAGAGAAACAGAGGAAATACAACAAAAAACAGGGGCACCATAAATATCATTAAAGAAGGTATCACTAATTTGTTTACTGATGGAATACGTGTATAAACATGTAGTGTCATAATATACTCACCTACCGCTGCTCTCTCTGGTGACCAGCGCTGTTCTGCTCCTCTTCTCAATGACGTCCCCACTCTCCAGTATTTCCATTGTAAAGCGTTGTTCTGCTCCTCTTCTCACTGACGTCCCCATTCTCCAGTATCTCCAGTTTCTAGTGCTGTTCTCCTCTTCTCAGTGATGTCCCCGCTCTCCAGTATCTAGCGCTGTTCTGCTCCTCTTCTCAGTGATGTCCCCACTCTCCAGTATCTAGCGCTGTTCTGCTCCTCTTCTCAGTGATGTCACCGCTCTCCAGTATCTAGCGCTGCTCTCCTCCTCTTCTCAGTGATGTCCCCGCTCTCCAGTTTCTAGTGCTGCTCTCCTCCTCTTCTCAGTGACGTCCCCGCTCTCAAGCATCTCCAGATCACACTGCTCTGCAGGACCTGAAATACAATGTCAGTCTATGGAGCGTCAGAAAGGCTTTAACTGTAAAAGACTTCTGGCTCAGAGTGTAGTGTGACCTGAGATACCGGAGAGCGGTGACTGCACTCAGGAAAGTAGAAGAGCAGCAGCACAGACACACTTGCACAGACACACTCCATCAATACTAAAAGTGAGTAGGAGGCCTCTGTATGTGAATGTAGTCACCTATATGCTCACATGCGACTTCACCACATCCGGCCTTTCTCACACTTGTAATGGAGCTGAAATAATATGAGCAGATAGGTGACTACAAGGATGTATACAGATAAATCCACGTACAACATACAGTCATATGATAAAATTTGGGCACCCCTATTAATGTTAACCTTTTTTCTTTATAACAATTTGGGTTTTTGCAGCAGCTATTTCAGTTTCATATATCTAATAACTGATGGACTGAGTAATATTTCTGGATTGAAATGAGGTTTATTGTACTAACAGAAAATGTGCAATCCGCATTTAAACAAAATCTGACCGGTGCAAATTTGACAGGTCCTTATCAATTTCTTGATTTGAACACTCCTAACTACTTTTTACTGACTTACTAAAGCACTAAATTGGTTTTGTAACCTCATTGAGCTTTGAACTTCATAGGCAGGTGTATCCAATCATGAGAAAAGGTATTTAAGGTGGCCACTTGCAAGTTGTTCTCCTATTTGAATCTCCTATGAAGAGTGGCATCATGGGCTCCTCAAAACAACTCTCAAATGATCTGAAAACAAAGATTATTCAACATAGTTGTTCAGGGGAAGGATAGAAAAAGTTGTCTCAGAGATTTAAACTGTCAGTTTCCACTGTGAGGAGCATAGTAAGGAAATGGAAGAACACAGGTACAGTTCTTGTTACGCCCAGAAGTGGCAGGCCAAGAAAAATATCAGAAAGGCAGAGAAGAAGAATGGTGAGAACAGTCAAGGACAATCCACAGACCACCTCCAAAGACCTGCAGCATCATCTTGCTGCAGATGGTGTCACTGTGCATCGGTCAACAATACAGCGCACGTTGCACAAGGAGAAGCTGTATGGGAGAGTGATGCGAAAAAGCCGTTTCTGCAAGCACGCCACAAACAGAGTCGCCTGAGGTGTGCAAAAGCACATTTGGACAAGCCAGTTACATTTTGGAAGAAGGTCCTGTGGACTGATGAAACTAAGATTGAGTTGTTTGGTCATACAAAAAGGCGTTATGCATGGAGGCAAAAAAACACGGCATTCCAAGAAAAGCACTTGCTACCCACAGTAAAATTTGGTGGAGGTCCCATCATGCTTTGGGGCTGTGTGGCCAATGCCGGCACCAGGAATCTTGTTAAAGTTGAGGGTCGCATGGATTCAACTCAGTATCAGCAGACTCTTGACAATAATGTGCAAGAATCAGTGACGAAGTTGAAGTTACGCAGGGGATGGATATTTCAGCAAGACAATGATCCAAAACACCGCTCCAAATCTACTCAGGCATTCATGCAGAGGAACAATTACAATGTTCTGGAATGGCCATCCCAGTCCCCAGACCTGAATATCATTGAACATCTGTGGGATGATGTGAAGCGGCTGTCCATGCTCGGCGACCATCAAACTTAACTGAACTGGAATTGTTTTGTAAACAGGAATGGGCAAATCTACCTTCATCCAGGATCCAGGAACTCATTAAAAGCTACAGGAAGCGACTAGAGGATGTGATTTTTGCAAAAGGAGGATTTACAAAATATTAATATCACTTTTATGTTGAGGTGCCCATACTTTTGCACCGGTCAAACATTGTTTAAATGCGGATTGCACATTTTCTGTTAGTACAATAAACCTCATTTTAATCCAGAAATATTACTCAGTCCATCAGTTATTAGATATATGAAACTGAAATAGCTGCTGCAAAAGTCCAAATTGTTATAAAGTAAAAAGGTTAACACTAATAGGGGTGCCCAAACTTTTTCATATGACTGTATACACATATGCGCAGAAATACATAGACATGACACAAATACAAACATATTAGACATATAGATGAATGGATGGATAGATAGATTAGATACCCAGATAATAGATTAGATACACAGATAATATATAGATAGACAGCTTACATACACAGATAATAGATAATTAGATACACAGATAATAGATTAGATGCACAGATAATAGATTAGATACATAGATAATATATAGATAGACATATTAGATACACAGATATTAGATTAGATAAACAGATAATAGGTAGATTAGATACACAGATAATATATACATTAGATACACAGATAAAATATAGACATATTAGATACACAGATAATAGACATATTAGATACACAGATACTAGATTTGATACACATAATATATAGATAGACAGATAGATTAGATACACAGATAATGGATAGATAGATTAGATACACAGATAATATATAGACATATAATTAGATACACAGATTATAGATAGATTAGATACACAGATAATAGATAGATGTGCACACATTACACATGGACTCAGCCTCTCTGTAGATGATGGCACATGGGGCACAGGACGGCAGGCTCTTCTCTTGTACTTCCATCTTCTCTGTGGTGCAGCCTCCCCTCCTCCTCCTGGGGTCCGACTGCTGTATTTTCTTTAAATAATTCCAGTGCAGGAGGGGGAGAGCAGCTCAGGGATGAGGGGGGCTGGGAGCCATGTTTGCATACAGATGCCTCTGCTCTGCTGGAGATGGAGCTGATGGGTGGAGCCTCTTCTGGGCTCTGAGAAATGACATCATCCTCTTCTGCAGAGATGAATGCTCCCTCCTGCAGGCCCTAACAGGTGAGGAAGGGGCCCGTGTGAGCTCAGCATCATCATATGCGGTCAGCTGATCAGGCTCCTACTTCTCCTGTTAGTGTTCAAAGCTGCCGGCAAAGGAAATCCCCATATGTTTTCAGGCCCTAGGGGCCCCCTCCCGCTCGGGGCCCCTGTGTGACTGCACATGCTGCACCCAGGGGCGGATTAAGGGTAACCAAGGCCCCGGGCTGTTCAGGATCTGAGGGCCCCCCATCCCTACACATGGGTCACGTGACAGGTCATGTGACAGGTCCATCATCATACACCTGAAACAGATATTTTGAAAAATAGTTGCCGAAACTATAACCTGAAAAACAATCACTAATCTAATAAATATTCCCTTCAGTTTATAAAAACAAAAACACTAAAGCCTAGTATTGAACAGTCCAACTTTAATCTGTAAACAAGACTATTGACAATGAACAAATGTAAAAATGAAAAACTGAGCAAAAACTCCCCGTGTGAACATAGTTTAACAAATACTGAATTAAAATACTAAAATTCTCAGCGTGTGCACGAGGCCTTACAAATACCACAGATTGCAGCCCCAAGCAAGTAAATCTAACCCTAACCCTTCCCCAATCAGTCCCCTAGCAGGTAGTACCCCAGCATGAAGCCCCCAAGTACACAGCCCCCTAACAACTGTAACATCACCCCCTCCTTCCACAAGAGTGTAACATCACCCCCTTTCCTGCACAGCATCCCAGTACGCAGCCCCACACTTACAAGATCCCCCCTTTTCCCATCCAGCCCCATGTATATAAAATCACCGTTTCCCTGCACAATTCCCCAATATGCAGCACCTTCACTGTACAATCCCCCATTATGCCGGCCCATAGTGTACAATCCCCCATTATGCAGCACCTTCACTGTACAATCCCCCATTATGCCGGCCCATACTGTGCAATCCCCCATTATGCCGGCCCATACTGTGCAATCCCCCATTATGCCGGCCCATACTGTGCAATCCCCCATTATGCAGGCCCATACTGTACAATCCCCCATTATGCAGGCTCATACTGTGCAATCCCCCATTATACAGGCCCATACTGTGCAATCCCACATTATGCAGGCCCATACTGTACAATCCCCCATTATGCAGGCTCATACTGTGCAATCCCCCATTATACAGGCCCATACTGTGCAATCCCCCATTATGCAGGCCCATACTGTACAATCCCCCATTATGCAGGCTCATACTGTGCAATCCACATTATGCAGGCCCATACTGTGCAATCCCCCATTATGCAGGCCCATACTGTGCAATCCCCCATTATGCAGGCCCATACTGTACAATCCCCCATTATGCAGGCCCATACTGTGCAATACCCATTATGCAGGCCCATACTGTGCAATCCCCAATTATGCAGGCCCATACTGTACAATCCCCCATTATGTAGGCCCATACTGTACAATCCCCCATTATGCAGGCCCATACTGTGCAATCCCCCATTATGCAGGCTCATACTGTGCAATCCCCCATTATGCAGGCCCATACTGTACAATCCCCCATTATGCAGGTCCATACTGTGCAATCCCCCATTATGCAGGCCCATACTGTGCAATCCCCCATTATGCAGGCCCATACTGTGCAATCCCCCATTATGCAGGCCCATACTGTGCAATCCCCCATTATGCAGGCCCATACTGTGCAATCCCCCATTATGCAGGCCCATACTGTAGAATCCCCCATTATGCAGGCCCATACTGTGCAATCCCCCATTATGCAGGCCCATACTGTGCAATCCCCCATTATGCAGGCCCATACTGTACAATCTCCCATTATGCAGGCTCATACTGTACAATCCCCCATTATGCAGGCCCATACTGTGCAATCCCCCATTATGCAGGCCCATACTGTGCAATCCCCCATTATGCAGGCCCATACTGTGCAATCCCCCATTATGCAGGCCCATACTGTGCAATCCCCCATTATGCAGGCCCATACTGTGCAATCCTCCATTATGCAGGCCCATACTGTGCAATCCCCCATTATGCAGGCCCATACTGTGCAATCCCCCATTATGCAGGCCCATACTGTGCAATCCCCCATTATGCAGGCCCATACTGTGCAATCCCCCATTATGCAGGCCCATACTGTGCAATCCCCCATTATGCAGGCCCATACTGTGCAATCCCCCATTATGCAGGCCCATACTGTGCAATCCCCCATTATGCAGGTCCATACTGTGCAATCCCCCATTATGCAGGCCCATACTGTGCAATCCCCCATTATGCAGGCCCATACTGTGCAATCCCCCATTATGCAGGCCCATACTGTACAATCCTCCATTATGCAGGCCCATACTGTACAATCCCCCATTATGCAGGCCCATACTGTGCAATCCCCCATTATGCAGGCCCATACTGTACAATCCCCCATTATGCAGGCTCATACTGTACAATCCCACATTATGCAGGCCCATACTGTGCAATCCCCCATTATGCAGGCCCATACTGTACAATCCCACATTATGCAGGCCCATACTGTGCAATCCCCCATTATGCAGGCCCATACTGTACAATCCCACATTATGCAGGCCCATACTGTGCAATCCCCCATTATGCAGGCCCATACTGTACAATCCCCCATTATGCAGGCCTATACTGTACAATCCCCCATTATGCAGGCTCATACTGTACAATCCCCCATTATGCAGGCCCATACTGTGCAATCCCCGATTATGCAGGCTCATACTGTACAATCCCCCATTATGCAGGCCCATACTGTGCAATCCCCGATTATGCAGGCCCATACTGTACAATACCCCATTATGCAGGCTCATACTGTACAATCCCCCATTATGCAGGCTCATACTGTACAATCCCCCATTATGCAGGCCCATACTGTACAATACCCCATTATGCAGGCCCATACTGTACAATACCCCATTATGCAGGCTCATACTGTACAATACCCCATTATGCAGGCTCATACTGTACAATCCCCCATTATGCAGGCCCATACTGTGCAATCCCCCATTATGCAGGCCCATACTGTACAATCCCCCATTATGCAGGCCCATACTGTGCAATCCCCCATTATGCAGGCCCATACTGTACAGTCCCCCATTATGCAGGCCCATACTGTGCAATCCCCCATTATGCAGGTCCATACTGTGCAATCCCCCATTATGCAGGTCCATACTGTGCAATCCCCCATTATGCAGGCCCATACTGTGCAATCCCCCATTATGCAGGCCCATACTGTACAATCCTCCATTATGCAGGCCCATACTGTACAATCCCCCATTATGCAGGCCCATACTGTGCAATCCCCCATTATACAGGCCCATACTGTACAATCCCCCATTATGCAGGCTCATACTGTACAATCCCCCATTATGCAGGCTCATACTGTACAATCCCCCATTATGCAGGCCCATACTGTACAATCCCCCATTATGCAGGCCCATACTGTGCAATCCCCCATTATGCAGGCCCATACTGTGCAATCCCCCATTATGCAGGCCCATACTGTACAATCCCCCATTATGCAGGCTCATACTGTACAATCCCACATTATGCAGGCCCATACTGTGCAATCCCCCATTATGCAGGCTCATACTGTGCAATCCCCCATTATGCAGGCTCATACTGTGCAATCCCCCATTATGCAGGCCCATACTGTACAATCCCACATTATGCAGGCCCATACTGTGCAATCCCCCATTATGCAGGCCCATACTGTGCAATCCCCCATTATGCAGGCCCATACTGTACAATCCCCCATTATGCAGGCCCATACTGTACAATCCCCCATTATGCAGGCTCATACTGTACAATCCCCCATTATGCAGGCCTATACTGTACAATCCCCCATTATGCAGGCCCATACTGTACAATCCCCCATTATGCAGGCCCATACTGTGCAATCCCCCATTATGCAGGCTCATACTGTACAATCCCCCATTATGCAGGCCCATACTGTACAATCCCCCATTATGCAGGCCCATACTGTGCAATCCCCGATTATGCAGGCCCATACTGTACAATACCCCATTATGCAGGCCCATACTGTGCAATCTCCCATTATGCAGGCTCATACTGTGCAATCCCCCATTATGCAGGCCCATACTGTGCAATCCCCCATTATGCAGGCCCATACTGTGCAATCCCCCATTATGCAGGCCCATACTGTGCAATCCCCCATTATGCAGGCCCATACTGTACAATCCCCAATATGCAGGCTCATACTGTACAATCCCCCATTATGCAGGCCCATACTGTGCAATCCCCCATTATGCAGGCCCATACTGTGCAATCCCCCATTATGCAGGCCCATACTGTGCAATCCCCCATTATGCAGGCTCATACTGTACAATCCCCCATTATGCAGGCTCATACTGTGCAATCCCCCATTATGCAGGCCCATACTGTACAATCCCACATTATGCAGGCCCATACTGTGCAATCCCCCATTATGCAGGCCCATACTGTGCAATCCCCCATTATGCAGGCTCATACTGTGCAATCTCCCATTATGCAGGCTCATACTGTGCAATCCCCCATTATGCAGGCCCATACTGTGCAATCCCCCATTATGCAGGCCCATACTGTGCAATCCCCCATTATGCAGGCCCATACTGTACAATCCCACATTATGCAGGCCCATACTGTGCAATCCCCCATTATGCAGGCCCATACTGTACAATCCCCCATTATGCAGGCTCATACTGTACAATCCCCCATTATGCAGGCCCATACTGTGCAATCCCCCATTATGCAGGCTCATACTGTACAATCCCCCATTATGCAGGCTCATACTGTGCAATCCCCCATTATGCAGGCCCATACTGTACAATCCCACATTATGCAGGCCCATACTGTGCAATCCCCCATTATGCAGGCCCATACTGTACAATCCCCCATTATGCAGGCTCATACTGTACAATCCCCCATTATGCAGGCCCATACTGTGCAATCCCCCATTATGCAGGCTCATACTGTACAATCCCCCATTATGCAGGCTCATACTGTGCAATCCCCCATTATGCAGGCCCATACTGTACAATCCCACATTATGCAGGCCCATACTGTGCAATCCCCCATTATGCAGGCCCATACTGTACAATCCCCCATTATGCAGGCTCATACTGTGCAATCTCCCATTATGCAGGCTCATACTGTGCAATCCCCCATTATGCAGGCCCATACTGTGCAATCCCCCATTATGCAGGCCCATACTGTGCAATCCCCCATTATGCAGGCCCATACTGTACAATCCCACATTATGCAGGCCCATACTGTGCAATCCCCCATTATGCAGGCCCATACTGTACAATCCCCCATTATGCAGGCTCATACTGTACAATCCCCCATTATGCAGGCTCATACTGTGCAATCTCCCATTATGCAGGCTCATACTGTGCAATCCCCCATTATGCAGGCCCATACTGTGCAATCCCCCATTATGCAGGCCCATACTGTGCAATCCCCCATTATGCAGGCCCATACTGTACAATCCCACATTATGCAGGCCCATACTGTGCAATCCCCCATTATGCAGGCCCATACTGTACAATCCCCCATTATGCAGGCTCATACTGTACAATCCCCCATTATGCAGGCCCATACTGTGCAATCCCCCATTATGCAGGCTCATACTGTACAATCCCCCATTATGCAGGCCCATACTGTGCAATCCCCCATTATGCAGGCCCATACTGTACAATCCCCCATTATGCAGGCCCATACTGTGCAATCCCCCATTATGCAGGCCCATACTGTACAGTCCCCCATTATGCAGGCCCATACTGTGCAATCCCCCATTATGCAGGTCCATACTGTGCAATCCCCCATTATGCAGGTCCATACTGTGCAATCCCCCATTATGCAGGCCCATACTGTGCAATCCCCCATTATGCAGGCCCATACTGTACAATCCTCCATTATGCAGGCCCATACTGTACAATCCCCCATTATGCAGGCCCATACTGTGCAATCCCCCATTATACAGGCCCATACTGTACAATCCCCCATTATGCAGGCTCATACTGTACAATCCCCCATTATGCAGGCCCATACTGTACAATCCTCCATTATGCAGGCCCATACTGTACAATCCCCCATTATGCAGGCCCATACTGTACAATCCCCCATTATGCAGGCCCATACTGTGCAATCCCCCATTATGCAGGCCCATACTGTGCAATCCCCCATTATGCAGGCCCATACTGTACAATCCCCCATTATGCAGGCTCATACTGTACAATCCCACATTATGCAGGCCCATACTGTGCAATCCCCCATTATGCAGGCTCATACTGTGCAATCTCCCATTATGCAGGCCCATACTGTGCAATCCCCCATTATGCAGGCCCATACTGTGCAATCCCCCATTATGCAGGCTCATACTGTGCAATCCCCCATTATGCAGGCTCATACTGTACAATCCCCCATTATACAGGCTCATACTGTGCAATCCCCCATTATGCAGGCCCATACTGTACAATCCCCCATTATGCAGGCTCATACTGTGCAATCCCCCATTATGCAGGCTCATACTGTGCAATCTCCCATTATGCAGGCCCATACTGTGCAATCCCCCATTATGCAGGCCCATACTGTGCAATCCCCCATTATGCAGGCCCATACTGTGCAATCCCCCATTATGCAGGCCCATACTGTACAATCTCCCATTATGCAGGCCCATACTGTGCAATCCCCCATTATGCAGGCCCATACTGTGCAATCCCCCATTATGCAGGCCCATACTGTACAATACCCCATTATGCAGGCCCATACTGTACAATCCCGCATTATGCAGGCCCATACTGTGCAATCCCCCATTATGCAGGCCCATACTGTGCAATCCCCCATTATGCAGGCCCATACTGTACAATCCCGCATTATGCAGGCCCATACTGTGCAATCCCCCATTATGCAGGCTTATACTGTGCAATCCCCCATTATGCAGGCCCATACTGTGCAATCCCCCATTATGCAGGCCCATACTGTGCAATCCCCCATTATGCAGGCTCATACTGTACAATCCCCCATTATGCAGGCTCATACTGTGCAATCTCCCATTATGCAGGCCCATACTGTGCAATCCCCCATTATGCAGGCCCATACTGTGCAATCTCCCATTATGCAGGCCCATACTGTGCAATCTCACATTATGCAGGCCCATACTGTGCAATCTCCCATTATGCAGGTCCATATTGTACAATCCCCCATTATGCAGGCGCATACTGTGCAATCCCCCATTATGCAGGCCCATACTGTACAATCCCCCATTATGCAGGCCCATACTGTGCAATCCCCCATTATGCAGGCCCATACTGTGCAATCCCCCATTATGCAGGCCCATACTGTACAATCCCCCATTATGCAGGCCCATACTGTGCAATCTCCCATTATGCAGGCCCATACTGTGCAATCTCCCATTATGCAGGCCCATACTGTGCAATCCCCCATTATGCAGGCCCATACTGTGCAATCCCCCATTATGCAGGCCCATACTGTGCAATCCCCCATTATGCAGGCCCATACTGTACAATCCCCCATTATGCAGGCCCATACTGTGCAATCTCCCATTATGCAGGCCCATACTGTACAATCCCCCATTATGCAGGCTCATACTGTGCAATCCCCCATTATGCAGGCCCATACTGTGCAATCTCCCATTATGCAGGCCCATACTGTGCAATCCCCCATTATGCAGGCCCATACTGTGCAATCCCCCATTATGCAGGCCCATACTGTGCAATCCCCCATTATGCAGGCCCATACTATGCAATCCCCCATTATGCAGGCCCATACTGTACAATCCCCCATTATGCAGGCCCATACTGTGCAATCTCCCATTATGCAGGCCCATACTGTACAATCCCCCATTATGCAGGCCCATACTGTGCAATCCCCCATTATGCAGACCCATACTGTACAATCCCCCATTATGCAGACCCATACTGTGCAATCCCCCATTATGCAGGCCCATACTGTGCAATCCCCCCATTATGCAGGCCCATACTGTGCAATTCCCCATTATGCAGGCCCATACTGTGCAATCCCCCATTATGCAGGCCCATACTGTGCAATCCCCCATTATGCAGGCCCATACTGTGCAATCCCCCATTATGCAGGCTGTTAAAAAATATACTCTTAAATATATTTTTCTTCAAATACGTAAAGCCGCATGAAAGAAAAGACCTCAAAAATGTAAAAAATAAATGTATTTTATCTATTTAAAAATGGTTGCCAAGGTTCAGTTACAGAAAGGAAAAAAATAATATACTTTGATAGCTTATGTAAAAAGAGTTCATTTAGTCCATATTGAACAATGGGAAGTCTTTACCCATCTCTCTTTGGCTCCTGAACGGCAATGCTGGGGATGTCATCTCTTAGCCTGGACAACGTGTCATATCTTGCAGCACTGGAGTCTTCTCACCGCAGGCAGTGTGGAGAGCGCCCCGTAGCCCCCTCCATCGTGTATTATATACCAGCTGTTCAAACCATATAGGGCATTCTAGTGTAACACAGTTGAATATAGTTCCATATTACGTAAGCTTCTAGAAGCTTCGAGAAGCTTCGGGAAGGATTTAAATATATCCCTCCAACATAAACAGAACTATGAACGTATATGTCTTACTATGAAATATTTGATAACTAGATGTATTAATTTTAATCATTTTACAATTCCCCCTTGAAGTGGGTGGAGCAACCCCGAAAATTAATTAATACATCATTAAAACAACAAATCTTCTTTCCTTATTTGGCGATAATGGATTAATATCAATAATAATGATGAAGAATAATTAATTTGTAAATTCAATAATATAATAATGTGGATTTATGTTATGACAGGCTGTGACTGATCAATCATATAAAAATGTATATAACTATACTTCGCTAGACCTAAAAAGAAATGCAAAAAACCAAATCCGGTCACCATATGATGTCCTCTGAGTTGATGTCTTCTTATCTCCGATGTAATCCGGCATAAACACAGTCTCTTAGAAATAAATCCTTTGATAAAAATGAATGGTTACCGATTTAGTACAGTCCCGTATTGCGTTTATCATTGTTAGATCAAAGTCCATAAACTTTATTCTTTATTACAAAGTCCATAGCCAATGTTGATAAACCACAGTTCATGAGTGTAGAAGAAGAATAGCAAAAGTCTTTGATGTCTGTGCAGTGCAATTTACATTAGTCACCTTTTATCCTCCATGCTGCCTGTTGTCGAATAACAGATGTTAAGACGTTCTTGGTCAGCACGACAGGGGTTAACTTTAACACGTCATTGCTCTTCTTAGTAACTTTAGGGAGGTCTTAATGCACAGACCATGTGTCATTGTCCATCCTGAAATCATAGGACTATTGTGTTTCTGAGATGCAAGCACAGTAAGTGTATTTTGTATGTTACACAGTCTTATTTGAGACGTTACCTTTTGGACCTTTTTGCAAAATCCCTTTTAACTTTAGGAAAAAATATAAAGTCTTTTTATCTTCTCTAATCTTGATTGAAGACTGATTCATTCCCTAATCTAGATACCAAATATGGCAATAACTATCACTAATAAATGTCACAGCGTACCATAACTCTAATACTATAATACCATGTCATTATTATTATTATCGTAAAAGTATTAATATAATTGATACTCAGAATGATAAAATATTGCATAATGGTATAGACGATAGTATTTTCTTGTAATGACCTTTTTTGTCATTGGTGCATTACCCTTCCAAACCCATAGGTGGCAATGTGTTGAATGTAACCAAAATATAATATAAAGTATGAAACAATATAATGTGTACCTATAACATGTATCATATTATAAATATGAAAGCAACAATGTGGCTTTTAGTTAGATCATTTGTAAATTATAAATCAAAGCAAATAACCTTTTAGAAAAGACTGGATGATACCATCAAAACACAATAATACCTATTATAAATTATTATTGATTAAAAATATAATATATATTATTTGTAAATATAAGAAGGTAAACCTAGATGTACCTTAATCTTCCATCTTTATTACTCTAATTTAATTTATTTGATTTGTCTATTATTTATTAAATAACCTACTATAAGAAAATGTGTAACTATAAGTAATATTTCACCCTTAATGTGTTAACATACTAATATAAAAATAATGTATTACCAGAAAGTAAACAATTGTATGTATTGATGAAGGAAGTATCTTTTCTTCCAAAAAAAAAAAAAAAAAAATGGAACTTTTCCCCTTTTCATATGATTCATATTTAATAAAGTAATATTCTTATATTAGATATTACTGAACTAAATATTGAAGTGTTTTCTCAATTGAGATATTTAAAATCTGAAGAAAAAAATAAAATTGTAGAATTAAGATTTTAATTTAAAAATGTGAATATTAAAATAATTAATATAAAAAATATGAATAAAAAGAAAAATGAAAATCGGAATAAAAATAAAACTTGAAATAAAAATAAGGCCTTCTATGTATATAACACCTATGTCTTTAATAATACATAACCTTAATGTTACCAGTATCTTATAAAATTACCAAGCCTATCAATAACCAATAAAAATAATTAAGTCATGTAACCTTGCAAATAATACACTTCTCTTAGTATATAAATGCATTATGATATACTTCAAATATATATTTTTTTTCCAATTCTTCCTTTGTACTTGAAATATTAATTATTAAAGTATCCTGTAAACACATATATTTATCAAATATAAATGTGTGTGATTGAGACCAAACCTCCCCCTTTCAATATCATGAAATATGATATTATAAAAATTAATATGTTTAGATTAAATTAAATTAAAATTTGTGTGGTATATCTTCAAGACCATATTATCAATATCACTTCCATATTTGAAAAGAAAAAATGATTACCAATCTGTGTATCAATAAAAGAAGTGACTAACACAAAAAGATATAAGAAAATCAAAACGTTATAACCTTATTCTAGAATGTAACTATTCAGAATAAACCCTTAATAAAAAATCCTAATATCTCTATACTAAAGAAATATGTCTAAGAATTAAAATATATATCTTGTATAAATTCCTTATGTACTATAACTTATTTATTCTATATAGTATACATACATATCTTATAACTTCTAAGTTAAAACAAAAATTCTCTTTTTTTTTTTTTTTTTTTTTTTTCTCTCTGGATCCAAATACTTTGACTTTAGCAGCTGCTCAAACAATCAATCATTCATTGACACATCTATGCACACAAGACTGTAACATACTTTCACATAAAAACATTGACGGACTCAAATCCCTGTATTCCCAATTATTCTATGCGCATTTCAAAGATTATGTTACTAATTTGAAGTACTTCTCGAAAAAAACAAATTCCAATGTATTACACACTGTACATATGACCATGGAACAAACATTTATTTTTAGCTTTTAGTATCAAGTCATGCTCTGGTCACGTGCAAGGAACACCATTCCAAGACAGCAAGCAGTTTTACTACATTCCAAAGCTCAGATTACATTTCTAATAACTCTAAAGGAGATATATATATTCATAAAAAAAAACGTTCAAGTATACTTCTCTGACCATTGGTACCTGAGAAAATAATAATTATTATTCAATCATGCTTTCGCGAATTAACCTTACACAAGAAAATATATGTTACCTGATTGAAGACAAGAACATATGTAAAAAAAAATAAAAAGTTAATACTTCATCAATCTGTTTTACTGATAAATTCTGAGGGAAATAAAAGAATAAAATTATTATCATATTTATGATAAAAATGAAACACTTAAAATCCGTTACTTTCTCTTATTATTTTATTTTAAATATTATTATTCATATACAGAGATCAAATTATTAAATTTATAACATTAAACTATCATTTGACTAAATGAAAATATGACCTTGATTTACTATCACTACTTCTAATATATAAATATATTCACTGTATATGAAAAATTATGATTATCAAATAGCAAAATTAATTTATCCAGAAATCCCCTTTTATCCAGCTAAAAACCAAACCTCAATTTTTGCAAGATTCGATTTATTACAGTAATTTCCAGAAAATTGGAATTGAAGTTATTTTGTAACTCAATTTTTTTCCTTAAATGAGGAAAAATATCTTTCTCTGGAAAACCACCCAGCTGTCGCTGCCTATCAAATTCTCTGGACGACTTTTTTTCTTTCACTAGTGACCAGGGGAGAGAATCCGCACAAGACACCTGTTTCTGTCTTTCAGGGCTTTTAAAAATCGCTTGTCTGAGATAATCGGTATCAGATTTTGTGACAATTTTCTCTTTCATTGAAGGTGACAAGGAAAGAGGGGGGGTGTATGACTTATAATTCACATGAAATTTCCTGCGAATTTCATAAATTTTGTCACAAAAATATTTGGATCTGGGAGACACTGTTGGTTTTTCACAAAAACTCACCCTTTTTTGTGTTGGTTTTTCAGAATTAATTAATTTCTGTTTTGATTGACTTTGGCGATTTCTAACAAAATCGATAAATGTCGTACATTCGAATAGGGACTTTTTATTTAATGCCACCGCACAGGCTGCATTGTCAAGGAAATTAAATTTCTTGATGAATAAACGTATCATTCCATCCAATCTGACATTTGGAATAACCTCCCTATATAAACGTTCAAAAACGGACATAAATGAGAACGTACTCTCATTCTGTTCAATTTGTAATTCCTTCAACATCTCATAGTTTGGATCAGATTCATTCCTTGTACAGAATATGAGATTTTTCAGCCTTATGATGTCGTTATCATTTGAACAATCAAATGTCTCATTGTCAGAAGACTTTTTTAATGCCAATTGTCTAAAAAAATGCTGAGGTAACCACATACAGAATAACTGATTCGTCTCACTATTGGTTAAATTTAACTTCTCGATGGAACCTTCAAAAACCTCTGAATTTCTGCAAACATGTATATTAGGATTATATGCGGGAATTAATTTGCATATGTCCAATAAATTTTTTCTAAGTGTAATCCCTAACTTAGCCTGTTCTATTTTTAGAAACTGATCGTCGCCATTTTCTCTCTCCACGTGTCTTTTCTGCACGTGTCCCATTCTGGCTCCTCCCCCTTCTGGCTTCACTACGTCATTTCCTGCTTCTTTCTCAGTATCTTGAAAGGCACCTTGATTACGTAGCACATGTCTGCCGCCATTATCAAAATTCTGATTTACAAAATTACAGCCAACATTACAGTCAGAATTCACAATATCACTGACTGACATTTCAGGTTCTAAGCAGTCTTTGGATTTCTCTGTCACTGACTCTCCTGACAATTCAGGTTGTCTATTTCCACCATTTTTACACTTTTCTACGATTAACTTGTGAAAATCATAGACTAAATGACAGACATTTCTGATTTTCTGTTTCTCTCTATTAAAAGACCTTGCACATTCTATACGTGAATTCTCAAGTTCACACTCCTCATAAAAGCGTAACCAAATCTCTTCTACATTAGAAATATCTGGATAAGTGAACTGAAGTTTACTTTGCTTCACATATGAAGAGATAAAATCCATTTTCTTACCTGAAATGATCAGATGATCTGATGGATGATCCTGTAAGACTTGATCCACCTTATTCAACACGTCCAATACTTCTTATGGACTGACTTTATCTTTCTTGCTCAAAAATACGTCGAAAGTTAACTCCTGTAACTTTGTAAAGACTTTAAAGTTCATTTAAAAAAAAAAAAACATTCATGCAACTTGACTTATACGTATTTCCTAGGTTCTACGTGATTTTTATAAATTGTTGATTCCTGATCCTTTGCAGGAGATACTTAAAATACTTATGACTTTGATAACTTCGACCCCCCTTATGCAAAGTGAAGGAACAACAAAAAAAAATATATAAAAAAAATCACGAATAGCTGACTCGCCAAATGTTAAAAAATATACTCTTAAATATATTTTTCTTCAAATACGTAAAGCCGCATGAAAGAAAAGACCTCAAAAATGTAAAAAATAAATGTATTTTATCTATTTAAAAATGGTTGCCAAGGTTCAGTTACAGAAAGGAAAAAAATAATATACTTTGATAGCTTATGTAAAAAGAGTTCATTTAGTCCATATTGAACAATGGGAAGTCTTTACCCATCTCTCTTTGGCTCCTGAACGGCAATGCTGGGGATGTCATCTCTTAGCCTGGACAACGTGTCATATCTTGCAGCACTGGAGTCTTCTCACCGCAGGCAGTGTGGAGAGCGCCCCGTAGCCCCCTCCATCGTGTATTATATACCAGCTGTTCAAACCATATAGGGCATTCTAGTGTAACACAGTTGAATATAGTTCCATATTACGTAAGCTTCTAGAAGCTTCGAGAAGCTTCGGGAAGGATTTAAATATATCCCTCCAACATAAACAGAACTATGAACGTATATGTCTTACTATGAAATATTTGATAACTAGATGTATTAATTTTAATCATTTTACACAGGCCCATACTGTGCAATCCCCCATTATGCAGGCCCATACTGTGCAATCCTCCATTATGCAGGCCCATACTGTGCAATCCCCCATTATGCAGGCCCATACTGTGCAATCCCCCATTATGCAGGCCCATACTGTGCAATCCCCCATTATGCAGGCCCATACTGTGCAATCCCCCATTATGCAGGCCCATACTGTGCAATCCTCCATTATGCAGGCCCATACTGTGCAATCCCCCATTATGCAGGCCCATACTGTGCAATCTCCCATTATGCAGGCCCATACTGTGCAATCCCCCATTATGCAGGCTCATACTGTACAATCCCCCATTATGCAGGCCCATACTGTACAATCCCCCATTATGCAGGCCCATACTGTGCAATCTCCCATTATGCAGGCCCATACTGTGCAATCCCCCATTATGCAGGCCCATACTGTGCAATCCCCCATTATGCAGGCCCATACTGTGCAATCCCCCATTATGCAGGCCCATACTGTGCAATCCCCCATTATGCAGGCTCATACTGTACAATCCCCCATTATGCAGGCCCATACTGTACAATCCCCCATTATGCAGGCTCATACTGTGCAATCCCCCATTATGCAGGCCCATACTGTGCAATCCCCCATTATGCAGGCCCATACTGTGCAATCCCCCATTATGCAGGCTCATACTGTACAATCCCCCATTATGCAGGCCCATACTGTACAATCCCCCATTATGCAAGCCCATACTGTGCAATCCCCCATTATGCAGGCTCATACTGTGCAATCTCCCATTATGCAGGCTCATACTGTGCAATCCCCCATTATGCAGGCCCATACTGTGCAATCCCCCATTATGCAGGCCCATACTGTGCAATCCCCCATTATGCAGGCTCATACTGTGCAATCCCCCATTATGCAGGCCCATACTGTACAATCCCCCATTATGCAGGCCCATACTGTACAATCCCCCATTATGCAGGCTCATACTGTGCAATCCCCCATTATGCAGGCCCATACTGTGCAATCTCCCATTATACAGGCCCATACTGTGCAATCCCCCATTATGCAGGCCCATACTGTGCAATCCCCCATTATGCAGGCCCATGTTGGAACATCCAGTTATACTGCGACCCCCAAAAAACAAACACCACCTGACATTACTCACCCTTACTCCTGTGTATGAAGCCCCTTGCTCCATGGGCAGCCCCTCAGTCCTTTCAGTGTGTTCTTCCAGAAACCTCAGCTTCTCCAGCAGCCACAGTACACGCTGAACAGTGATCACAGCTCCGCGCTGGAGGAGGAAGCCCCGCCTCTTCCGGTGACATCATCACCTCACAGGAGCACCTACATTGTAACCACAGGGGGGTTCCTGCGGCTCCGCTGCTTATACTGTGCAGCAGGTTCGCTCCCGGCCCGGGACAAAGCTTATAATAGATGAGGGCAATCTGGGCATGGGCCTCGGGCTCCGAACAACTGGCCAGATTGCCCTCATTACTAACTGGCCTGAATGGGCCCCCTGGAGTCTTGGCCCAGGGCGGTAGCCCAGATTGCCCTCATTATAATCCGCCTCTGGCTGCATCGGCGGTATGTCCGCCAGTGCACCAACGTTCACCATCCAACCTGACGGAACTGGAGAGGATCTGCAAGGAAGAATGGCAGAAGATCCCCAAATCAGGGGTGAAAAACTTGTTGCACCATTCCCAAGAAGACTCATGGCTGTACTAGCTCAAAAGGAGGGCGCTTCTACTCAACACTGAGCAAAGGGGCTGAATACTTAGGACCATGGGATATTTCAGTTTTTCTTGTTTAATAAATTTGCAAAAATTTCTACATTTCTGTTTTTTGAGACAAGATGGGGGATTGGGGTGCAGAGTGTACATTAATGAGGAAAAATGAACTCTTTTGAATGTATCAAATGGCTGCAATGAAACAAAGAGTGAAAAATGTAAAGGGGTGTGAATACTTTCCGCACCCACTGTACATTCGCCCTCTGACTACACATTGCTGCACAGTTGCACTTTGGTGGTCCTTGCATATTTGCACCATGGGTATATTGCCTACATATTCTATTTCTTTACATCATACACTATATATTCTAGCGCTGGCTGACCCTTATATAATTATGTACAGTAGATTGATTTTTTGCTGTCCGGACCCATATTCCATTGTGTTGTGATTTTTTTCTTGCTTTTTCTTTTTTAATTTAATAAAGATTATAATATTTTTTCTCTGTTGTGGTTATTTTTTGTGAATTGGTTCTCGATATCAAATATGTGTATATTTTTTATTTTTACTGTTTTATTTTCAATGAGGTGAAAAGGGGGTGATTTCAACTTTCAGGTTTTTTTTCATATGTTTAAACTTTTTTTACATTTTTTATTTATTTTACTAATCCCTCTAGGGGACTTTTTCACTGCAGTGTCCGATCGTTTGTTCATTTCTGCTGATCAGAGTAGCATCGCTCTGATCAGGAGAAATGCTGATCTCCTGTGAGTGTCGGCTCTTCTCCGGCTCTCACAGGAAGTGAGTCATGGCAGTGTCAGGGGTCATCAGCTCACCCCGCGCTACCATGGCAACACATTGGTGCCCTGTAATCACATCAAGGGGCCACCAATAGTGGCAGAGAACAGCGCAATCCCCGCCGCAGCTACTTATATAACGCTGTCAGTATTTGACAGCACGATCTAACAGGTTTACAGGCGCGGGTGATCTCCGATCCACCTGCGCCTGTCAGCCACACATCTCACACATGATTGCTGATCAGATCAGCAGACATGTGCAGGGATCACCGCAGGCTCACCGCCGGAGCCCATGGTAACCAGACGGAGGTGACCAAGGATGTACAATACATTCTTGGTCATAAAGTGGTTAAGACGTCTCCAGGGCCGTATTTGGAGTTCATGCTGCCCTAGGCACTGTCAGTGGTGGCGCCCGCTTCTGATCAGTCAGATTAGGGGTATAGGCACATCACATTTTTTTTTTTCAGACAGATCCGCCCTGTAACCCGCCCAAACACCCCAAACTATAAATTGTAAAAGGAATGAACTCATACACTGCAATGTAAAAACGACTTGCTGTCCATATGTTCAGTCTTTGGAGGTTTTCTAAGCGCGTCAGCTTTCCTCAGACATGCAGCGGCAGACAGTGACCGGTCCATTATATGGTGGCTGCTGCTTGGAGGCCACTTACTAGTTTATTAAATTAAGAAAACTCCAGTAGCTAAAAGATGTTGGAAAAAACGACCAAGAAACAACAAAAAAAAAAAAATATTTGCTTCAGGATAAAATGATGACTGTCCTGAAGCGTCTTCAGTCTGAATATCTCAGGGGGTTCACAGACATCTACAAGATGTGTGCACATGACCTGAGAGAAGCCCAGAGCCTTCAGAGAGGAGATAAGACCTCCATACACATTAACCGAAAGTTGTCTAAACCCACCAATATCGACAGGTTCTGCTGACAGTCCAATGTGTATGGGGTCTGTAACCTATGATTGTCAGGGGGAATAAGGATCCAGCATGTCCCATTACGGAGTGTAGATCCTATTATCCTCTAAATGATAAACTGCTGCCGGAGTCGTCTAGCATCGGCTCCAATAGAGAACACAGGAACACTTGGCAGAATGAGTGCTCCTGTATATGGGAGAGCCAAGCAAGATAGCCGCCGGCCGAAACATCACACTATAGTGTATGGGGGCTGTAGTCTCTTACTTATTCGGCTGACAGACATGCAGATAGCTGTATTTTTAGTCCAGCACACTGCCTTGTGTTTTAGGATCAAGACTGAGAAGGTAAAGATTACAACATCCACATAACTATCACCAGAACCACCATCAGTACAGTAATACATCACTTAAACCACACTACATACAAAAATACATCACTAAAACCACTGTTAGTACAGTAAAACATTACCAGAACCACCGTCAATGCAGTAATACATCACCAAAACCACCCTAAAGAAAATAATACATAAAAAAAAACCAAATCTACTCACGGCCTCCAGTCTGTCTGCACGCTCATCTGTCTCCTGAACTGTGGTCTTCTAATCAGTCTACTCAGAAGGAGCCTAAAACATAAAAAATATCCCAAAACTTTAGATAATCTTTATAGCAGATTTCTCAAACTTCAACGTTATCCCTCTATGTGATAGGGAATAACTTTCCGATCTCTGGGGGTCCGACTGCCGTGTGCCATGGCCCCCAACAATTGAGTGATCCGGGGCTCTTCTGAATGTAGTGTAGATGGATCATCCGCACCTCTGATCCATTCATTCTAACGCCAAAGATCAGCAGAGCGCTGCGCTCAGCACTCCCATTAAGAACGGAAGAGAAAGTAGTGCAGTTCATCGACCTCTGTTCTGGTTCTTGGATACAATGGGGGCCACAGTGGTCGGACCCCCAACAATTGGAAAGTTATTCCCCATCCGGAGGAAAGGGCATAAGTTTCCAATGTGAGAAAACCTAACACTGCAGCCAAAAATGGGAAACTGATTTATCTAAACAATGTCAATCACCCGATGCACGAGCAAAACGTTCATACGTCGGGTGAGATAATTTTTAAGTTGACAAAGGGGACTTCTCACCCCAAAATGACACCTAGACTGCAGAAATATTTATATGTGGGACGTGGTCTGTGGAGAAATAATCCCACCCATAGAGTTTAGCTTAAAAGGACCCGGTCACGTCCTTTAATATTAAACTGCTCCATTGTCTTGTTAGTGAGAAAATGTGCATCACTTGCACTGCGTCACTAACAAGACATTGGGGGCAAATTAATATCGAAAAACGGTGACAGGTTCCCTTTAATATTTACTTAAAAAGCCACATTTAATATGAAAATGAGGACATTTCTGCGCACCCTCGGCGCGGCCTAAGCCTGGGTGCACTGATACCACCGAATATAGGAAATAATAGCCAGGCCTTCATCTTGATTGACAGTGATCCATTGGTAGGAGTGAGCAGTGTATCATCACATCTCCTTTCTGCACCGCACCCAACACAGGAGGAGCACAGCTGCACACTCCAAGCGTCAGTGCAGGTGTGCACACAACGAGCACAGCGGCACACTCCAACAGTCAGTGCAGGTGCGCACCCAACAAAGGAGGAGCACAGTGCCACACTCCAAGCGTTATTACAGGTGTGCACACAACACAGGAGGAGTACAGCGGCACACTCCAGTGTCAGTGCTGCGTTCTGATGCCTGGATCCTGTGTGTGTAGCTGTCATTTGATGCACCTGGAATATAGCAAGTGAGCGGCTCCAGTGCGGAGGGGAACACGGCGCTGTGATGTGCTGTCTGCTCACTTCAACAACCTTCCTCCTCACTGAATCTGCAGTCACATACATGCAGCAACCAGGTGTCAGGACGTATCTGCAGTCACACTGCGTGCACACCCACACTGACACTGCAGTCACATAGCGTGCACACCCACACTGACACTGCAGTCACGTTGCGTACACACCCACACCGATACTGCAGTCACATTGCGTGCACACCCACACTGACACTGCAGTCACATTGTGTGCATACGCACACTGACACTGCAGTCACATTGCGTGCACACACATACCGACACTGCAGTTGCATTGTGTGAACATCCACACCGAAACTGCAGTCACATTGTGTCCATACGCACACTGACACTGCAGTCACATTGTGTGCACACCCACACTGACACTGCAGTCACATAGCGTGCACATGTGAAGCCCCACAAGTGCAGTGTCGGTGCATTACCTTCAGGGACTCCGCTCGGCTGGATCTTGTCACCGGTAGGAAATCCTCTATTCGTCGTGACGCCACTCTCAGAATTGCGGTCAGTGGGGACCGCCACTGCAGGTTGAGGGTCGCCTGGGGCTGATGGTGTGTGCAGTCAGTTGGGATAGCCTCCTGAGAGTGAGGCAAGCCCCAGGGCCCGGTGTAGGTGCGTAGTACCACAAGGCGCAGAATAACTCCACACACGCAGGATGTCTTTCAGGGGTTTTACTCACTTCAGGTGGCAGGGTGAGTAACCCGGGCGTAGCTGGGATGAACCAGGCGGGAACCAGGTATCCTTCAGGCTGACTTCTGATGGTGACTACCAACTCGCCTTCCTTAGCCCTTGGTGGTTTGGGGTAACCCCGACTTTTAGTCCCTATGGGGGTCACCCAGGGAAGTTGCTAAAGCCTCTCTCCCCTTCGTTTGCCGTTTGCTTGTTGCCTGGGCCAGATCACTCCAGCTGCTTGCCTCCTGTGAACTGTGGGCCCTAACTGTGGCTACGTGGCTGCGGCTTTTAGGTGTTGTGGTGTGGGCTTTGAGGGCCCCACACCGGCAGGTTTAGCAGGGAAAGGTGGATCTATCCCCGCTCCGGGATCTGCCGCCCGTTTGGGCCTGGTTCTCCCTAGCAGTCTCCTTACTTCCCACTCTGTGCTCTCTCTCTAGCTGGAGATGGGTTTCGGGTAGCCCTCCTAGGTGACCATTCTCCCCCGTCGGTAGCCACTGCACGGACGCTGTCAGACTACAGCAGCCCACGGGATCTGCTCCTCACTCGAGCTCCCTGGACTCTGCACTGAACCGGCTCACATCTGGGACCTTCACTGCTGCTCCTGTCAGAGCCTCACTTTCCTGCTCCTCACTCCTCCACACTCTGCTGCAGACTCTTTACTCCTCCTTCTCTTTTCCCTTTTGTGCCTGCCTACGCCACCTAGCAACCAGATTCTCTTACCACACCCCTTGAGAGGAGATGGAGGCTTTTGGCCCCCTCCACTATTCCAGTGGAGGTGAAGGCTTTTCCCCCTCCTGGGATCCCCAGGGGTCCTCTCATAGGTACATGTGTGAGATCTGATCACTATGCGCCTGTGTAGTCACACCTCGGTCAGCCTTCTGGATTACCTGTATTGTACTGTCCCCAGCATGGGTGCAGTACTCAGTGGTGCCTGACCAGGTCAGGGGCGCCACATTCCCCCTTAGTTATCACCAGCACGTCCTCGGGCTGCAAGACAACATTTTAAAATGCATAAAACATTAAAACATGTAAAACATTTTTAAAAGCACCAGGTACCATACATCACCACCCTCCACCCACAAGTCCGTTAACCCACCCAAAACCCTCTCACGTTGGCCGCGCCTTCAGCCACTTCTGGCAGGATGTAGAGGCGGCTTTCATGGTCTGGTGGTCTTCAGGGTATACCTGGCCTGGTGGATCCGCGCCTTCAGCCTCTTCTGGCAGGATGTAGAGGCGGCCTCCACAGTTGGTGCTGACCAGGTACCCTCTTTGTGGTGGAGAGCCAGGCCCCATAAACAGGCATGCTCTCTGGTTGCAGGTGAGCCAAGGCCCTATATACGGACGTGCTCCCTGGTTGCAGACGAGCCAAGCCCCTAAACAGGCTGGCTCTGGTGGTGGTGGTGCCCTCTGGTGTAACTATTTACACTGCAAGAGTTTGTGGCTATAGCCAGTTCATAGCCTTAAGGTTTATTTCTCACATCAGTTTATGTGGGCACATTCTTAAACTTGTAAAACGTTGCAAAACAAACTTTTTCCAAACTGGTAACTTCTATGCTTCTTTCTGTACTTTATGTGGATTCCTCCTCACCAGGGCTTGGGCCTGTAGGGCTGCGGCACCTGCTGCTTCCTTGACCTTTTTCTTCATCTGTGGTAGTCTCATCAGTAGGTTCCTTGTCTTTCCTTTCTTTGTCTTGTAGCATGGGATGGCTGTAGGGGTTGCTGGTACATGGTGCTACATCGAGCGCATACCAGCCTCTTTCGCCTTGATGCATGGTAAATTGTACGGAGTCTCCCATTTTCAGGTTTCTTCCAGGATGTCCTCTGGGCAAGTGGGCTCTGACGTCTCGTCTATTGACAAAAATGCCCTCTTTCATACCAGGTGCAACGATGAACCCGTATCCTGACTTCAGGCTAAAGTCTTCCACAATTCCTCTACAAAGGGGTCCTCTGACCTGTGCTTTGGCTCTTCTCAGGAACCGTTTTTCTTGTAGGTCTCTGGCCGTGACTTCTCTCTGCTCTGGGGATGGCGGAGCAGGTGACAACTGGTTTCTGCTACGGCGCCGTGTCTTGCGGGCTTGACTCTGCTGGGTGGCTGCTTCACTGCTGGCAGGCTCCCAGGTGAGGTTGCTGGATAAATCTTCCTCTTCATCCCAGCGAGAATATGGCAACATCTCTGGCTCTGGGTATGGATCCACTGCTGGTGGCTCCTGAGTCAGCTCCTCAGCTTCCTGGCCTCCCCTCCCCCTTAGTTCTTCTGAGCACTCCTTTGGTGGCAGTGCTGGGGATGGACTTTCTTCAGCAGGCCCAGGCAGGGATCTCTTTGGCATGATTGCTGCAGGAGTCGTCTTGGGGGTATGCGGAGGGAGTATGTACTGGTCCACCAACCATTGTGGAAACTTGGCCTCCATGTCAGCCTTCAGCTGCCAGTATGCGGGGTCCTCCCCCAGCGTGGGCTTTCCAGCAGGGACCTCTTTGGACTGGGGAGCGGTGTCTGCTCTGGCCTTGCAGGCCGGGGAAAATGGTGATGCAATCTTATCTTGGCGGGCCGCGCCCGATATGGCGGCGGCCTGGTCTTGGCGGGCCGCGCCCTGTTTGGCGGCGGCCTGGATCGGCGTCGCTGTCGCGATGGGATCGGTGCAGGCTGGGCTGGGCGTCGCTGCCTCGATCGGAGCTTGGCGGGCCGCACCTGGCGGGGCTGCGGCCTGGTTCAGCACCTCACTTGCGGCGCGGACGAGCGTTGCTGCTGCGGTGGGGTCTCGGCGGGCCGGGCCTAGCATGGCGGCGGCCTGGGTCAGCGTCACACCTGCGGCATGGATGAGGGTCGCGGTGGCAGCCGGTTCTTTGCGGGCCGGGCAGGGCATCGCTGCAGGGACCGGGTCTTGGTGGGCCGAGCAGGGCATCGCTGCGGCGGCCTGGGCTTGGCGGGCCGCACCTGGCGTGGCTGCGGCCTGGCTCAGCGTCGCCGCGCCGGGCGCCTCCTCGGGGACTGCGGGCGTGGCAGCAGGGGTCGGGGCACTCGCGCTGGCAGGGGCATCACTGGACTCACCCATCGGTGGCAGCATCGGGGTCTGAGTCGTCACCGCCCGGTCTGGCACTCGGCGCGCGGCTCTCCCTTCATAGGCCTGAACCGCGGCAGCCATCTCCAGAAGTTCCATGCGTTCTTCTCTGATCTGCTCCACGACCCGGGTCTCCAGTCGGTCGCAGAACTGGGCCAGCTCCCGATACCACCAGGCAGCGGAGCCCGGTTCTGGGTTTCTGCGGTCAGACGCCATTTCTTCTGCGCCCTCTTCTGTACGATTTCCCAGCAGTGGACTCGTCGTTGCCTCTAGTAGCAAGCTGTTCAGTTTTCGCTCTGCCTCTTTCAGCAGCTCCTCTCCCAGCAGCAGGCTTCTGGCTCCCTTTCTGTCCCGACGTCTCCGGACGCTTCCGCTCTCTTCACAAGCGAGGTCAGAACTCTGCAGGGGATCTCTGGGTAGCCACACCTCTTCGTGGGCGGCAACTTCTCCCAGCGCGGGCTGCTGTTGTTTTTCGGCGCGCTTTTCATGGTGGCAATATGGCGGCGCTTCCAATTTTTCAAGCGGACCGCCCAGGCACATGGTCACCTGTCTGAACAGGTCTAGTCCTTATCCTGTTCGTGACGCCAGATGTGAAGCCCCACAAGTGCAGTGTCGGTGCATTACCTTCAGGGACTCCACTCGGCTGGATCTTGTCACCGGTAGGAAATCCTCTATTCGTCGTGACGCCACTCTCAGAATTGCGGTCAGTGGGGACCGCCACTGCAGGTTGAGGGTCGCCTGGGGCTGATGGTGTGTGCAGTCAGTTGGGATAGCCTCCTGAGAGTGAGGCAAGCCCCAGGGCCCGGTGTAGGTGCGTAGTACCACAAGGCGCAGAATAACTCCACACACGCAGGATGTCTTTCAGGGGTTTTACTCACTTCAGGTGGCAGGGTGAGTAACCCGGGCGTAGCTGGGATGAACCAGGCGGGAACCAGGTATCCTTCAGGCTGACTTCTGATGGTGACTACCAACTCGCCTTCCTTAGCCCTTGGTGGTTTGGGGTAACCCCGACTTTTAGTCCCTATGGGGGTCACCCAGGGAAGTTGCTGAAGCCTCTCTCCCCTTCGTTTGCCGTTTGCTTGTTGCCTGGGCCAGATCACTCCAGCTGCTTGCCTCCTGTGAACTGTGGGCCCTAACTGTGGCTACGTGGCTGCGGCTTTTAGGTGTTGTGGTGTGGGCTTTGAGGGCCCCACACCGGCAGGTTTAGCAGGGAAAGGTGGATCTATCCCCGCTCCGGGATCTGCCGCCCGTTTGGGCCTGGTTCTCCCTAGCAGTCTCCTTACTTCCCACTCTGTGCTCTCTCTCTAGCTGGAGATGGGTTTCGGGTAGCCCTCCTAGGTGACCGTTCTCCCCCGTCGGTAGCCACTGCGCGGACGCTGTCAGACTACAGCAGCCCACGGGATCTGCTCCTCACTCGAGCTCCCTGGACTCTGCACTGAACCGGCTCACATCTGGGACCTTCACTGCTGCTCCTGTCAGAGCCTCACTTTCCTGCTCCTCACTCCTCCACACTCTGCTGCAGACTCTTTACTCCTCCTTCTCTTTTCCCTTTTGTGCCTGCCTACGCCACCTAGCAACCAGATTCTCTTACCACACCCCTTGAGAGGAGATGGAGGCTTTTGGCCCCCTCCACTATTCCAGTGGAGGTGAAGGCTTTTCCCCCTCCTGGGATCCCCAGGGGTCCTCTCATAGGTACATGTGTGAGACCTGATCACTATGCGCCTGTGTAGTCACACCTCGGTCAGCCTTCTGGATTACCTGTATTGTACTGTCCCCAGCATGGGTGCAGTACTCAGTGGTGCCTGACCAGGTCAGGGGCGCCACACACACCCACACTGACACTGCAGTCACATTGCGTACACACCCACACCGATACTGCAGTCACATTGCGTACACACCCACACCGATACTGCAGTCACATTGCGTGCACACCCACACTGACACTGCAGTCACATTGTGTGCATACGCACATTGACACTGCAGTCACATTGCGTGCACACCCATACCGACACTGCAGTTGCATTGTGTGAACATCCACACCGACACTGCAGTTGCATTGTGTCTATATGCACACTGACACTGCAGTCACATTGTGTGCACACCCACAACGACACTGCAGTCACATTGTGTGCACACCCACACTGACACTTGGAGTGTTACTCTGCCCCTCCAGTGTCAGGACACGTGCAGAAATACTAAGTGATTTTATACAGCACTGACTCTCACCAATGTACGTCTGTCAGTTAAGACGAGGGACTGTCTTTAATATGCAAATAGAAGAGTGCACCAAGACATCGGCCGCACCAGGGTGGACAGAACCATCTTCATATATAATAAAATATTAAAATAAATCTGTACATGCCAGGGCGATGTCTCCTGTATAAATGTGTCTGTAGATTAATTGGCATTTTGGGAGTAAAAGACTCCTTTAAAATGTCATTGTTCTTAGTAACACATTGTCCTGCGTCTCCCAAGACTTCCCTCTCTTCTGGTTTCTGCAGCACATACCGAAGCGGTGCCTGTACAGGGAATCTGTGACCAGGTTTTTGCTCCCCCATCTGAGAGCAGCATAATGTAGAGACAGAGACCATGATTCCAGCGATATGTCACTTACTGAGCGTTTTGCTGTCATTTTCTCTGCTGCAGATCTAGCAGTTTTACAGAGATCATGAATATGATGGACTACCTGCAGCACGTCAAGTAGTCCTCTAATGATAAGCTACTGCTGATTAAACAGTGATTTTATCAAAACTACACTACCAGCCCAGTAAGTGACATCGCTGGAATCAGGATCTCTGCCCCTACATTATGCTGCTCTCAGATTAGGTGGCAAAAACCAGGTAAAAGATTCTCTTTAAGACAAACCGTGTCAATATAATGCTCCTCTAACCACCCTAAGTAAGCCCTAGGCTGTGCCCAAAAAAAAATAATTGCCATTTACTGAGCTCACTTCACAAAAAAATTACCCCACATCGTCTCACTTATAGCATACGGCCTCCATATTATTCTCTCCTATATCATATTCCCACTACACTGTCCGTAGTGAAATATGACAGCCACGCTGCCACCTCAAATGAAGACCCCCCCACTGTACTCCCTACTATGAATTATACCCTCCAGACCTTCCTCACTTATGAACTATGACCTCCACTGTCCCCACCTCTCCATGCAGCCCCCACTTCTCTGCACCCCTCATGCTGTCCCCACTCTATAATGAGCCTTATCCTTCACATTCTGCATACCGAGCCCTCCCGGGCTCCTAACTGAGCGCTCCCCATGATGCCCTTTCTCCATATCAAGTCCCCTCCATACCAAGCGCACCCCATGCTGCCCTTTCTCCATATCAAGTCCCGTCCATACCAAGCACACCCCATGCTTCCCCTTTTCCAGATCAAGCCCCCTCCATACCAAACCCCCCATGCTGCCCCTTCTCCATATCAAGCTCCCTCCATACCGAATGCGCCCCATGCTGCCCCTTCTCCATATCAAGCCCCGTCCATACCAAGCGTGCCCCATGCTGCCCCTTCTCCATATCAAGCCCCCTCCATACTGAGCCCCCCCATGCTACCCCTTTTCCATATCAAGCCGCCTCCATAACAAGCCCCCTCCATACCGAGCCCTCCCTCCATGCTGGCCCGTCTCCATACCGTGCCCCTCCCATCTTATTCCTTTTCAATAACGTGCCCCCTCAGGCTACCCTATGTCTCCTATTCTCTATACTGCAAACCCCTTATTTTCCATCTCCCCTATTCTCCATCACCCCATCACCCAGGCTGCCGACACACATCATGCTCCATCCCCCTGGCTAAGTACCCCCATCATACTCCATCCCCAAGGCTGTGCACCCCATCATACTCCATCCCCCAGGCTACGCACCCCCATCATACTCCATTCTCCAGGCTGCGCACCCCCATCATGCTCCATCCTCCATGCTGCGCACCCCCATCATGCTCAATCCCCCATGCTGCGCACCCTCATCATGCTCCATCCCCCATGCGATGCATCCCCATCATGCCCATCCCCCCATCCTGCGCCTCCCCAGATGGCTTATTCGGCGCGGTCTTCGGCTGTAAAGCGCTTACCTACTCCAGGCTGCATCTCCCATCCTCCTCTGCGGTGGCTGCATCTCCCTTTCTCCTCGGCGGCGGGATCTCCCATCCTCCTCTGCGGCGGCTGCATCATTTCCCGTCCTCCTCTGCTCGGCGCTGCCTCAGGCTGCTGTGACCTCTGCAGAGTGAGCGCACAGCCGCACGTCGGGGCAAGGAGCTGATTGAAGCTCCGCTGACCCTGGAAGTGCTGCCGCGCTCACAGCTTCATTCTTATTCGGGAGTCTTATAGACGCAAAAATAAATGATTGCGGCGCCCCCTTCCTCCTCCAAAAAGACGGATTTAATGAAGAGTTTGGATGAGGGAGGAGAATTTAAAATATAAAAAAAGTTTTCTTGTGCAGTCGATAAAGCAGCTGATTTCCACCTTCCATGTACATTCTCTATTACTTTCCTCAGGTGGTCCTGGCATCAGTCCCCGGCCGAAACATCAAAATGGCTGTAAAGATCATCGAGAAAAAAGAGGGCAACACAAAGACCATCATGAGAGAGCGGCGGATACTCCTAGCGGCCAGAGACTGTCCATTCCTATGTCACCTGTATGCCGCACAACAGTCTCGGAAGCATGCGTATTTCATCATGGAGTATCTGTCCGGTCGCAGCCTGAAGGCTATGATTAACATGTGCGGCTACTTGAATATTGACACTGTAAGGTAAGAAAGAGGACGGTATGCCAACAAAATAAAAGCTGAGGATAGGATGTAGCTGAGACGGATGGAAGAGTATGTGGTCCAGGCAGGACAGAAGTGACGACGATGACATTGATACTACACTCTGTTCTCTCCATCAGATTCTACACAGCAGAGATGGTATGTGGCCTCCAGTTCCTCCATGGACATAACATCGTCCACCGGTAAGCAGAACTCTCCTCCTTCTGTCCGTCCCCTCTATATTCTTATCTTCTCCGTCCAGTCCTGCGCTGACCCATTCCTCATCTCTAGTATCAATGGGAAGATTTCTCATTCTGTTTTACTCTTTAATTGCAGAGATCTAAAGCCGGAAAACATCATGTTGGATGCAGAAGGCCACATCCGAATTATTGACCTGGGACTTGCCCGAGATGGTGTCACCGCCTCCAATACCATCTGTGGAGTGACGGGCACTTTCGGTTACATGGCTCCTGAGGTGCTTGCCAAAACATCATACGGCACAGCAGTTGACTGGTGGAGCCTGGGGATTGTGGTGTCCATGATGGCAACAGGACACTCCCCATTTAACATCGGCTCCGTTGGCAAAGAAGAGCGTGAAATTCCATCTTGGCTTGATGCTGACCTGAAACACCTTATCCAGCAACTGCTGCAGAAAGACCCTCAGGAGCGATTGGGTGTGTGCGGGAACATCAGAGCGCATCCATTCTTTACCACCATCGGCTGGGAGGATCTGGAGAAAAGGAGAGCACGGCCGCCATTTACACCATTCAGGCCAGTTCTGGAGAACATTCTTATGCAGTGGCCGGAAGTAAAGGCAGCCCTAGACCCCGTGGCCGGATTTAATTACATATCACCAAGTTGGGCCCGGTAAGAACCTCCTTGTCTGGGGATAACACCCATCAGATGTCCTCGTCTTGTGGTCATTTCCATTGTCCTTGTCTTCTCTCACTGTCTTTGCCTCTGACTAAACTATGACTCTGTTATTCTTAGGTGGATGAAAAGATCTGGGCTGTGAGAGAATCCACGACCATCTGGTGAGTGACCGCTGTCAGGGCCGGATCCAGGTTTTAGTGGGCCCCGGGTGAAATAGTCTCAGTGGGCCCTATGCACACACAGACACACACATACATAGATACATACACATACAGGCATACGTACATATACATGTTTAAAGAGAAATTCACAAAAATACATATAAACAGACATAAATCTATACACAGTCATGTACAGTGACATACATATATACACATCATACATGCACACACTGACACATTAGAGATAATAATATGGGGAAACCGGCAGCAGCCGCACTCCCCTCCCCCCGCTTGTCGCCCATCCAGCTCCTCCCGGGCATGTGGCTATGCCGCGCTTATTGGTGGCCATGACTAACAGACATGGCCACACATAGTGCACACTGACACTTCTGTATATACATTACAGGAGATGCTGGGGTATACAGCAATAGGGAGATATAAAGCTCTAGAGGAGGACATTCAGCTCTGGGGTGGTATACAGCACTGGGCTGGTATACAGCAATGGGGTGGAGGGGACAAACAGCTCTGGGGTGGTATACAGCACTGGGGTGAGGGGACAAATAGCTATGGGGGAGTATAGAGCACTTGGCTGGGGGGACATAACGCTCTGGGGGTATAGAGCCTTGTGGTGGGGGACATAGAGCTCTGGGGGTATACCACACTGGGATGGGGGGGAACTACAGCTCTGGGGTATACAGAACTCGGGTGGGGGGACATATTGCGCTAGAGGGGGGTATACAGCACTGGGGTGGGGGAAATATAGCTCTAGAGGGGGGTATAGAGCACTGGAGTGGGAGGACAAACAGCTCTGAGGGTTATATACAGCACTGGGGTGGGGGGACATATTGCTCTAGAGGGGTGTATAAAGCACTGTGGTGGGGCAGACAGTTTTTGGGGAAACAGAACTGGAGTCAGGGGACAGACAATTCTGGGGTGTATACAGCACTGTGGTGGGTAGACAGTTTTGGGGCTATGCAGTACTATGATGTGAGGCAGACAGTTCTGGGGGTATAAAGCACTGGGGTCAGGAGACAGACAGTTCTGGGGGATATACAGCATTGTTGTTGGGGGGCAGACAGTTCTGGGGGTATACAGCACTAGGGTCAGGGGACACACAGGTCTGGAGGGTATACAGCACTGTGGTGGGTCACGGGACAGTTTTGGGGGGACATACAGCTCGGCGGGATGTTGGTGCTGCGGCTCCTTTTTTCATGGAAGATGCTAGAATGTATAGGCTCCTTCCAGGTACCTTCTCTTCATCTGTGGATGGTAGGTAAGAACACAGCGCTCTAGCGCCGCCCACAGATGAACTTCACTGTCCCTGCACACAACGCTGAGCAGTGACACGCTGCGTGCAGGAACGTGCGGCTGCCGCCCGAGCACTGCGGTCTCCCCTGAAATCGATTTGGGGGCTGAGGGATACATGACCGCCACTGCCGACGGCGAGTAGGCCCCCCCGGCAGTCCATGGCCTTGGCATTTGCACATGTGTGTCGGGTGCGGACGCCGGCCCTGACCGCTGTACACGCAGAACACCAGTCATTATATCCATACATCGTATCTGATGTTACATAGGGGAGTGCTTCATTATAAAGATCATTCCTCCAAGATAACAGAAGAGCTGGAGATACAAGTTTCTGAATAATCTTCTTGTCTTGCAGGATGAGCCCGTGCCAACTGCCCAGAACTTCTGCCTCCTGACCCGTACCTCAAGTCTCTGCTGCTGTGTGTCACCTCGGCTGCCATAGAACACCATCTCTCTCCATAACATCTTCATGCCCGACCTCTGCCATCGTGGCCCTGCACCACGCTCTTCACTGTGCATCCTCCAATCCTGGGCTGGCACCGGACATCATCCAGCCTGAAGAGACTCTGCCCCCCAGGAGCGGCCTGTGCTTGATGTCTGTAAGTCCTGAACTCGCACAGGCCGGGTAAGTATGTCACCCACCACATCCACATCCACACCACACGATCAGTATAGACCCCCCCACACAACACGATAGGTATAGGCACCCACACACACTACACAATAGGTATAGACACCCAGACACACTACACAATAGGTATAGACACCCACACAGACACATAGATCATAGAGGGAGATTTTGGCTTTGATCCTGGGATTTAATCTGATCGCCATATTTGGGGTCGGGAAGGAATTTTTCCCCCTAATATGAGGACAATTGGCCCATTCCTCACAGGGGGTTTTCGCCTTCCTCTGGATCTACACGGCCTTAAATAGGTTTAGTATAATAGATCAATAAGTATATTTATACATAACTAGTGTCCAAAAAAAAGTTTACAAAAATTGTTAATTTTACACACACCAACATTTTTTAGTCCATATATATAACAATAAATTGTATATTAAAAAAAAAATAATATCTCACATGACAATCAAGTTAGGAGCCCTTGATCCTGGGATTTATTCTGATCGCCATATTTGGGGTCAGGAAGGAATTTTCCCCCCTGATATGAGGATAATTGGCCGATTCCTCACAGGGGGTTTTCGCCTTCCTTTGGATCAACAGCCAATAAGTAGATTTAGGAAAATAGAATAAAAAAGTAGATTCTCGTATTTATAGAAAAAAAAAAAACAACATAATCTATATTAATAAAATTGTGTAAAAATATGAAAAAAAATATAATTTACGTAAAATATTTTAGTATAAAAATTGACACAAATATAAACATAAATTTCTCCAAAAATAGAAAATAATTAAATATTTTTTAAAAAATTGCACTTATATATCCCACATCAACTATGAGCCCTTGATCCTAGGATTTATTCTGATCGCCATATTTGGGGTCAGGAAGGAATTTTCCCCCTGATATAAGGATAATTGGCCGATTCCTCACAGGGGGTTTTCGCCTTCCTCGGGATCAACGCGGCTAATAAGCAGGTTTAGGAAAATAAAATAAAAAAACAGATTCTCGTATTTATAGCAAAAAATTATATACATACATCTATATTAATAAAATTGTTTAAAAATATGAAAATAATATAATTTACGTAAAATATTTTTAGTATAAAAAATGAACACAAATATAAACAGAAATTGTTTCAAAAATAGAAAATAATTAAATATTTTTTAAAAAAAATTACACTTCTGTATCACACATTAACTACGAGCCCTTGATCCTGGGATTTATTGTGATCGCCATATTTGGGGTCGGGAAGGAATTTTCCCCCTGATATAAGGATAATTGGCCGATTCCTCACAGGGGGTTTTCGCCTTCCTTTGGATCAACAGCCAATAAGTAGGTTTAAGAAAATAGAAAAAAAAAGTAGATTCTTGTATTTATAGCAAATATATATATATATATATATATATATATATATACACATCTATATTAATAAAATTGTGTAAAACTATGAAAAAAATATAAATATAAACTACTCCAAAAATAGAAAATAATTAAATATTTTTTTTAAAAATTACACTTCTGTATCACACATTAACTATGAGCCCTTGATCCTGGGATTTATTCTGATCGCCATATTTGGGGTCGGGAAGGAATTTTCCCCCCTGATATGGGGATAATTGGCCGATTCCTCACAGGGGGTTTTCGCCTTCCTCTGGATCAACAGCCAATAAGTAGGTTTAGGAAAATAGAATTAAAAAAAGGTTCTTATATTTATAGCAAAACAATAATTAAAAAAAATAGAATTTTTGTTAAATATAATATTTTAGATTCAACATGTTTTAGTTGACACAAAAACCTGAATTAGTAAAAAAAAAAATAGTGCCCATAAAGAGGATTATTAATGTGATCGTTGTATAAATGACACTTACACATAATACAATAAGTGATTTTATCTATAAATAAAAACCTTTTTACCCCTCTACATCTTTGTTCTTGTCTTTATTTCATTGGACGTCCATTGGGTGAATGTGGGTATAAGCGGGTTTTACACGCAGCGACATCGCTAACGAGATGTCGTTGGGGTCACGGAATTCGTGACGCACATCCGGCCTCGTTAGCGATGTCGTTGCGTGTGACACGTACGAATGACCAAAATTACTCACCTTATCGTTGATCGTTGTCCGGTCGTTCTAATCCCGATTATCGTTGCTGCTTTTGCACGCAGGTTGTTCGTCGTTCCTGAGGCAGCACACATCGCTACGTGTGACAACCCGGGAATGACGAACTACAGCTTACCTGCATCCTCCAGCAACGAGGTGGGCGTGACTTTCCTTCAGCTGCTCTCCGCCCCTCGGCTTCTATTGGCCGCCTGCCGTGTGACGTCGCTGTGACGCCGCACAAACCGCCCCGTTAGAAAGGAGGCGGTTCACCGGCCACAGCGACGTCACAGGGAAGGTAAGTCCGTGTGACGGGGCCTAACGATATTGTGTGCCACGGGCAGCGATTTGCCCGTGACGCACAAACGACGGGGGTGGGTACGATCGTCAGCGATATCGCTAGCGATGTCGCTGTGTGTAAAGCCCGCTTTAGCCCCGGGGTCTTCTTCTCCAGCACTATGGACCTTTTGTTCACTGTCATTATTTTTTTCTTTCTTTTAAACTATTCACAGATTTTGTTGATTTCAATTATTTTTATTTATATTTTGCGTACAAGACATATTTTAACAATTCCAACCTTGCCACCCACTCTTAGGCGGGCTTTACACGTTGCGACATCAGTAACGATATATCGTCGGGATCACGTCATTAGTGACGCACATCCGGCGCCGGTAGCGACATCACAGCGTGTAAACCCTAGGAGCGACGATCGCAGATCGCAAAAAACTCAAAAATCGTTGATCGGTGACACGTCGCTCCTTTTCATAATATCGCTGCCGCTGCCAGTACGATGTTGTTTGTCGTTCCTGCAGCACCACAAGCCGCAGGAACGACAAACATCTCCTTACCTGTGTCCCGCCAGCAATGAGGAAGGAAGAAGGTGGGCGGGATGTTATGTCCCGCTCATCTCCGCCCCTCCGCTTCTATTGGCCGGCCGATTAGTGACGTCGCGGTGACATCGCTATGACGCCAAATGCACCTCCCCCTTGAAGGAGGGATTGTTCAGCCGTCACAGCGACGTCGCCGACCAGGTATGTGCCTGTGAAGCTGCCGTAGCGATAATGTTCCCTACGGCAGCAATCACCACATATCGCATGTACGACGGGGGCGGGTGCTATCACGCTCGACATCACTAGCAATTGCTAGCGATGTCGCAGCGTGTAAAGCCCGCTTTAGTGTCCCTGTGCACTAAAATTTCCCTAGATTTTCCCTATTGTCCTGTAACTGCCTAATTTTGAGGGAGAGCCGGCGTCAGCACCCGGCAAACCCGGTCAAATATGAGGCTGTATACTACATGAAGGTGCCTAATACTATCTGGGTCTGTACTGTGCTATATGGGGCTGTATACTACATGAGGGTGCCTAATACTATCTAGGTCTGTACTGTGCTATATGGGGCTGTATACTACATGAGGGTGCCTAATACTATCTGGCTCTGCACTGTGCTATATGGGGCTGTATACTACATGAGGGTGCCTAATGCTATCTGGCTCTGCACTGTGCTATATACGGGCTGTATACTACATGAAGGTGCCTAATGCTATCTAGGTCTGCCCTGTACTATATATGGCTAGATACTACATGAAGATGCCTAATGCTATCTGGGTATGCACCCTGCTATATGGGGCTGTATACTACATGAGGGTGCCAATTACTATCTAGGTTTGTACTGTGCTATATAGGGCTGTATACTACCTGAAGGTGCCTAATACTACCTGGGTCTGTACTGTGCTATATGGGGCTGTATACTACATCAAGGTGCTTAATGCTATCTGGGTCTGTACTGTGCTATATATGGCTGTATATTACATCAAGGTGCTTAATGCTATCTGGGTCTGTACTGTGCTATATGGGGCTATATACTACATGAGGGTGCCTAATGCGATCTGGATCTATACTGTGCAATATATGGGCTATGCACTACATGAGGGTGCCTAATGCTATATGGGGCTGTATACTACATGAAGGTGCCTAATTCTATATGGGTCTGCACTATGCTATATAGGGGCTTTGCACTACATGAGGGTGCCTAATGTATCTAGGTCTGCATTGTGTTATATGGGGGCTGTGTACTACATGAGGGTGCCTAATGGTTTATGGTTCTGCATTGTGCTATATGTGGACTGCTTAATGTTATATGGGGGTTGTATAGTGCCATATGGGAGCTACACAGTGCCATATGGGGGCTGTATAGTGCCATATGGGGGCTGCATAGTTCCATAAGGAGGCTGCATAGTGCCATATCGGGGCTGCATAGTGCAATATGGAGGCTGCATAATGCTACATGGGGGTTACATAATATTATATGGAGGACTATGGGGGTTTCACAACACTATATGGAGGAATATGGGGGCTACATACTACTAGAACCCCAGAGTTGTATGTCCCCCCACCCCAGTGCTGCACACCCCCCAGAGCTGTATGTCCCCCCACCCCAAAGCTGTATACCCACAGAGCTGCATGTAACCCCCACCTCAGAGCTTTCTGTCCCCCCACCCCAGAGCCACTGCCCCTCTCTAGAGCTGTATACCCCACTTTGCTGTATACCCCTTTCCTCAGTAATATGTATGCCCCCAGTAATGTGTATGTCCCCAGCCTCTATTGTGATGTATATGTGGAGCCCTACAGGTGCGGTGCAGCAGTGTATTACCCTTAGGGACTCCACGGGATGGGACGGTCTGGTCACAGGTAGGGAACCTTCGGTTTGGGATACGTCGTGACGCCACTCAGAATTGCGGTCAGTGAGGACCGCCACTGCAGGTTAAGGGATGCCTGGGGCTGATGGTGGGTGCAGTAGGTTGTAGTAGCCTCCTGAGAGTAAGGCAAGCCCCAGGTCCCTGTGTATGTGGGTGAGACCACAGGTCGCAGAATGACTCAAACACAGTCCAAGAAGTCTTTTAACGTGTTTACTCACTGTTTAGAGGTCACGGTGAGATGCCCGGGCGACACTGTGATAACCAGGTGGAACCAGGAATTCCAGGAGGCCGTTCTGAGGGTAGCTGTCCGCTCGCCCTCCTTGCACTCTTTTTGTTTGGGAGGATCCCTTGCTTGAAGCGTGGTAGGACTCCTCCAGGGAAGCTGTTACTACCCTGCTCCCCTCTCTCTGGCCCGTCTGCCGGCAGCGTGGCCTTGGTGGGATGGCTTCTGGCCCTGTCCCCTTATGGGCCTGGTGATTGCTGCTTGGCTCGAGCTCTGTGTAGTAGTGGTGAGGGCATAAAGTACCCCCCACCTGTAGGTTAAGCAGCTCTGGATGATTTGCTGCCTGCACTGGGGATCTGTTTCCCCTTGCGTGCTCGGATACCAGGATCTCCGTACTCAGCCACCCCTCTCTCTGGATGTCTTTCAGGCCGACCCACGGTGCCCTTTCTCCCCCGCTTTCAGCTACTGCACTCCTCAGGACCTGTCTTACACGAGAGCCCCTCTGCTCCCTTCCACACACTTCAACCTCCAGCTCCCGACTCCCTTCACTTCCTCTCTGCCCTGCTTCCTAGCAACCAGCCTCTGAACACACCCCCTAGCTGGGAATTGAAAGTTAACCCCTACTGGCTACCCAAGGGTCCCCTCTAGTGATGTGGGAGACCTGGTCACTATGTGTTTGTGTGTGCACCTCATCCTGGCCTTTGGAAATTACCTGGAAGCATTGTCCCCGCATGGGTGCAATACTCTGTGGTGCCTGACCGGGTCAGGGGCGCCACATTCCCCCTTAGTTATCATCAGCACGTCCTCGGGCTGCAAAGACAAGAGAAAAAGGTAAATACAAACTTTTCCCACGCAGGGGCAATTATTTACATTTAAACATACCAGGTACCATTCCACCACCAACCACCCACATGTCCGAACCCCACCCAAAAACCTCCAGGAGGTAGGTCGCCGGTCCTTTTGGTGACCAGGGCTGGGCCATCACATTCCCCAGACCTTTCCTCCAATCTTCCTCTCCTGAGGAGAGTGGTGTAAGGTAGGCCCCATAAACAGGCGTACCCGCTTCCGAGTGTTGGAGGGCAGGCCCCATAAACAGGCGTGCCCCCTTGTTGGTGCAGAGCCATGCCCCTCAACAGGCAGACTCTGTGGTTGATACCAAGAAGGTAACTTTTTACAATGCAAAAGTTTGTGGTTAAAGCCAGTTCATAACCGGTGGTCCATTTTTTAAAGTGCACGTGAACTAGTGCAAAGAAAACATTTTAAAGAAGTCTCACAATAGTCCTTGTGGGCACATTTCACTTAAACGTTACTTAACTGTAAACAGGTTAAACATTACATTTCATACCGTCACTGAACTAAACTGTACTTTCTCTATAGCGTAATGGGAGCTGACCAAAGTTGCTGCGGGTTGATCTACGCAGTACTATACTGTCATCTGTCTGAGGTTGTGTCCTCCCACCCGATGTATGTGTCTCAATGTGAATAATGGGTGTACTGGGTATTGATACCAGTGCATGGTCTTCTGCTTCAGCTACATTTGGCTCTTCCAGGTTCTGAACAGGTTCTTCTGGTTCTCTTACTTCTCTAGATTGAGGGAATGTAATGACTGGAATAACTACTGCTCCATTGTATTGAGGCCAACTTGCTGGAAAATCTCCAAGTACAGTATGGATCATCTTTTCTTTTGGTTCTTGAACTGGCAAAGGGTTGGGAATTTCTTCAGGGGTTCTTAGTTGTTCAGGACATTTCTTTAAGCGATCTCTAGAAACGACAGCTGTTGTTTTTCCTCCATCCTTGCTGATACGGCATGTCTTTTCATTGCTAAGCGTCGATGGTAACACAGTATAGGGTTCTTCTTCCCAGTGATTGTCAAGTTTATGATGTCTTCTCTTTCTCTTGAGAACTATATCTCCTGGCATCAAAGGAACAGCAGGTGCTTTTCGATTGTAGGCCTTTTCTTGTTTCTCACGTTGCTGAGTCAGGCTTCGCTCCACACACTCTTGTACTTTCTTGTATTGGGCTTGGCGGTTGGAATCCCAATCAGCACCTTGTTGATGGTCTTCAGGGGTCTCAACTCCCATTTCCAGATCTACTGGCAATCTCCCTGGTCTGGCCCTCATCAGGTATGCCGGTGTGCAGTTCGTGGAACTCACAGGGATGTTGTTATACATGTCCACTAGATCGGGCAGTTTTTCCGGCCACCGACTTCGTTCTTCTAATGGGAGAGTCTTCAGAAGGTCGAGAATGATGTGGTTCATTTTCTCACACATGCCATTGGTCTGAGGATGGTAAGGCGTGGTACGGATCTTCTTGCAGCCGTAAAGGTTACAAAACTCCTTAAACACTTCAGCTTCAAAGGCTGGTCCTTGGTCAGTGAGCACTTGGTCTGGATAGCCATGTGGTCGACAGAAATGTGTCTGGAACGCTTTGGCTGCAGTCTGACCGGTCAAGTCCTTGACTGGTACTACCACCAGGAATCTGGAGTAGTGGTCAACCATAGTGAGAGCGTAGTTGTAGCCTTGTCTGCTGGGTGCCAACTTTACATGGTCCAGGGCCACGATCTCCAGGGGCCGTTTAGTTTGGATTGGCTGGAGTGGTGCTCTCTGGCTGTGCTGGTCTTTTCTTCTAAGATTGCAGGGCCCGCAGTTTCGACACCACTTCTCTAGGGCAGATCTCATGCCCACCCAGTAGAATCTTACTTTAAGTAGGGCCTCCAGTTTCTTCCAACCAAATGGCCTGCACCATTGTGATAGGCTTCTAGCACCATCCTTGTATCCTTCTGTGGTACAATCACTTGCCACACCTTCTCATGCGTCCTCGGGTCAATGATGCTCCTGTAAAGTTTGTCTTGATAGATGAATAATCGACCCCTCTCCTTCCATAGGTACTGTGCCTCAGGTGGGGCTCCTTTGTCAAGGCTGGCGCCAGGCTGGTTGATCAGTTTCTTTACCAAGCCTACCGCTGGATCATTTTCCTGGGTCTCCTTCCAGTTGTAGTGAGGTAGTGGGTTCAGGGTCACCTCTTGGCGGTTGGCACGCAACTGCCGACACTGTTTTGCTCCATGGCGATGGAACGCTGGCAGCTCAATCTCTTCAAGATCATCTACATCTTCACCCTCGTCTGCTAGGTGAGGCATCCTGGACAGAGCATCTGCATTGCCGTTCTTGCGGCCAGCTCGATACTTGACAGTAAAGTCATAATTCGCCAGTCGGGCTACCCAACGCTGCTCCATGGCACCCAATTTAGCAGTATCCAAGTGGGTCAGGGGGTTGTTGTCCGTGAAGACAGTGAATTTGGTGGCTGCCAGGTAGTGCTTGAACCGCTCTGTGATAGCCCATACCATGGCCAGGAACTCTAGCTTAAATGAGCTATAATTTTCTGGGTTTCTTTCAGTAGGCCTGAGCTTCCTGCTGGCGTAAGCAATCACACGCTCTTTGCCTTCCTGCACCTGTGAAAGCACTGCTCCCAGTCCCACATTACTGGCATCTGTATACAGTACAAATGGTAGACTGTAGTCAGGGTAGGCTAGGATCTCTTCACCCGTCAAGGCCCCTTTCATTTGTCTGAAGGAGTGTTCTTCTGCTTCTCCCCAGTGAAATGGCGGGCCGGAGGTCTTTCCTTTCTTCTTTGGGTGGCCTACCAGGAGCTCTTGCAAAGGCGCTGCCATTTTCGTGTAGCCCTTGATGAACCTTCTGTAGTAGCCTACCAAGCCAAGGAACTGACGTACCTCCCGAACGGTAGTAGGTGTGGGCCATTCCTGGATGACTGTGACCTTCTCTGGGTCCGGTGCTACTCCTTCTGCACTGACCACGTGACCTAGGTACTGGACCTTTGGCTTCAGTAGATGGCACTTGGATGGTTTCAGCTTCATTCCATATCGGGATAGCGCTTCAAAGACTTCAGCCAGGTGTTTCAGGTGGTCCTCGTAGGTCTTGGAGTACACGATGACATCATCCAGGTAGAGCAGGACGGTCTCAAAGTTGAGGTGCCCTAGGCAGCATTCCATAAGCCTCTGGAAGGTCCCGGGGGCATTGCAGAGTCCAAATGGCATGCTGTTGAACTCACAGAGGCCCATTGGGGTGGTGAAGGCCGTCTTCTCCCGATCTTCCTCTGCTACAGATACTTGCCAGTAGCCACTAGTAAGATCTAGGGTAGAAAAGTAGTTGGAGGTTTTTAAGGCAGCGAGGGATTCCTCTATCCTTGGCAAAGGGTAGGCATCCTTGTGTGTTATCTGATTTATCCGTCTGTAATCCACACACATCCTCATCGTGCCATCCTTCTTCCTCACCAGGACTAGGGGAGCTGCCCAGGGGCTGCAACTGTCCCTTATGACTCCTGCCTCCTTCATGTCCTTCAGCATGTCCTTTGTGCACTGGTAATGGGCTGGTGGAATAGGCCTATGTCTTTCCTTAATGGGAGGATGACTGCCTGTGGGTATGTGATGTTGCACCCCTTTGATCCTACCAAAGTCTAGTGGGTTCTTACTAAAGACCTGCTCGTATTCCCGCACGACCCTGTAAACCCCATGTTTCCGGTAGACGGGTGTAGAGTCAGTCCCCACGTGTAGTTTCTGGCACCAGTCCTCTAACTGCTTTTGGGAGGTCTCATCCTCTGTTGAGTCAGCTTGTGTCAGGGGACCTACAGGTGTTATGGCGTCATCTGAGCATGTAAACAGTTTGGCTATGGTAGCGTACCTTGGTAGTCTGGCTTCCTCCTCCCCACAGTTCAACACTCGTACAGGCACTCGTCCCTTGTGTACATCAACTACCCCCCTGGCTGTCAGAATCGTGGGCCAGTGGTCTGAATGAGTGGGCTCTAGTACAGCCTGGTAATCTTGTCCTCTGAGACCTACCGCTGCTCTACACCACATCATCATTTCACTCCGTGGGGGTATCACAATGGGGTTAGCATCCATCACCCGTACACTACCAATCTCACCGCCAGTCTGTTTTACCTGTTGCTTCCTCAGAATAATTCGGATCTCTTTTTGCAAGGCTCTTTGCGACCTGCCCTCAGCACCTTCAACAATCTGGTGAAGCAACAACAACACTTCCCCTAGGCAATTTTCTATGACATTAGTGCCTAAAATCATTTGCGGGTTCCTTTCTCTAATATCAGTGTCCACAACAATCAGTCCTTGTCCCTTCATTTCCTGCCTTCCCACCTTTATGGTTACCTCCTTGACCCCAATCTGGTCTATAGGTTGTCCGTTGGCAGCATAGATGGTGAGGGAGGGGTCCGGTGGTCGGAGATCGTCGTCCGACCAAAACCTACGATACAGGACATACGGGATCGTGGTTACCTGAGAGCCGGTGTCCAATAATGCCGGGGTAGGGATCCCATCCAGGACGATGGACAGGACAGGACGTCCACCCACGTACTGATCATGGCAGCGACCTGGGCCTGATCTTCTTAATCCTGAGGACTGGCCCTCGGCCCCAGGTTTGGCTCGTTTAAAGGGCAAGCCCTTGCATAGTGACCTGCCTCCTGGCAACGACGACAGATGGGTTGTCCAGATGAGTCATAGCGATCACTGCTCCTGCCTCGGGTCGCAGGACCTCTTCTCCTCCGCATCCACGGGACGTCCTCTGGGCTGTCAGCTAGCAGGATCCGATGAGGGACTTTGGTGTCTGAGGGTAACTGCATTGCTTTCAGGATTTGTGCGACGTCCTTAGTGAGCTGTTGCACCTGGGAGGATAGTGTATTTATGGTCTCTGCTGGCGTGTTGAGTCCTTTTGCAGTTATCAGGGCCTGCGAGGAGGATTCCGCTCCTGCAGCCGTGGAACTGGCAGGCCATGCTGGTGCGACGGGGTCTGTGTCCACAGGAGGTTGGAGTGCTTTCACTGCCCTGTCTTTCAGAATGGCAAAGTCCACGTCAGGGTGTTCCAGGGACCACAGCTTCATCTGCTTCCCATCCTCAGGAGAGCGCAGGCCCCGCAAGAATTGTTCCTTCATCATCCGGTTTCCTTCCTGATCACTGACAGGGTCCACCAGCTTGAGAGCCCGTAGTGCAGCCTGCAGCCTGAGGGCATAGTCTCTTATACTATCTTGGGGCTTCTGACGGCAGTTATAGAAGTCCGTCCTCAGCTCTCCCTCTGTGCGGTGTTCAAAAGCAGCTGCTAGTTTGGCAAAGATGGTCTCAACAGAGCCCCGGTCATCATTGGTCCAGGACTCAGCCTCCAATTCTGCTGCTTCAGTCAATTGTCCCAGCACCACAGCGGCCCTCTGCTTACCAGTCATCGCGTGCATGTCTAGCAGGGTGTTGATCTTCTTCTTAAACCCGGTCAGCGTGTCTATTTTACTGGCGTATTGGGGCAGCCATTGCGCTCCTGGGACATACAGTAAGGAGACTGGCATTATGGGGGAAATTTCGGCCGGCGCAGCTGCGACCGCGGCACCGGCACCAGGCGCTGCTGCGTCCAGCGCGACGGGGGCTGGCATCGCTTGGGCTGCGTCGCCCTGACCAGGGGCATTACCTCCTGCAGCGTCCATTTTTCTTCAAAAATCTGCGCGCTCCCTTTCCACTTCCTGGGTCAGTACGCTCTCCGAATTGTGGGGATTCTGGGGCGGCCACACCTCTTCGTGGGCGGTGCTCTTCTCCCTCGCGCGGGCTGCAGCGCGCGCTTTTGAAGATGGCAATATGGCGGCGGTTCAATTTTTGCGGTCGGACCTCTGAGGCACACGGTCACCTGTCTGAACAGGTCTAGTCCTAATCCTGTTCGTGACGCCAGAACTGTAGAGCCCTACAGGTGCGGTGCAGCAGTGTATTACCCTTAGGGACTCCACGGGATGGGACGGTCTGGTCACAGGTAGGGAACCTTCGGTTTGGGATACGTCGTGACGCCACTCTCAGAATTGCGGTCAGTGAGGACCGCCACTGCAGGTTAAGGGATGCCTGGGGCTGATGGTGGGTGCAGTAGGTTGTAGTAGCCTCCTGAGAGTAAGGCAAGCCCCAGGTCCCTGTGTATGTGTGTGGGACCACAGGTCGCAGAATGACTCAAACACAGTCCAAGAAGTCTTTTAACGTGTTTACTCACTGTTTAGAGGTCACGGTGAGATGCCCGGGCGACACTGTGATAACCAGGTGGAACCAGGAATTCCAGGAGGCCGTTCTGAGGGTAGCTGTCCGCTCGCCCTCCTTGCACTCTTTTTGTTTGGGAGGATCCCTTGCTTGAAGCGTGGTAGGACTCCTCCAGGGAAGCTGTTACTACCCTGCTCCCCTCTCTCTGGCCCGTCTGCCGGCAGCGTGGCCTTGGTGGGATGGCTTCTGACCCTGTCCCCTTATGGGCCTGGTGATTGCTGCTTGGCTCGAGCTCTGTGTAGTAGTGGTGAGGGCATAAAGTACCCCCCACCTGTAGGTTAAGCAGCTCTGGATGATTTGCTGCCTGTACTGGGGATCTGTTTCCCCTTGCGTGCTCGGATACCAGGATCTCCGTACTCAGCCACCCCTCTCTCTGGATGTCTTTCAGGCCGACCCACGGTGCCCTTTCTCCCCCGCTTCCAGCTACTGCACTCCTCAGGACCTGTCTTACACGAGAGCCCCTCTGCTCCCTTCCACACACTTCAACCTCCAGCTCCCCGACTCCCTTCACTTCCTCTCTGCCCTGCTTCCTAGCAACCAGCCTCTGAACACACCCCCTAGCTGGGAATTGAAAGTTAACCCCTACTGGCTACCCAAGGGTCCCCTCTAGTGATGTGGGAGACCTGGTCACTATGTGTTTGTGTGTGCACCTCATCCTGGCCTTTGGAAATTACCTGGAAGCATTGTCCCCGCATGGGTGCAATACTCTGTGGTGCCTGACCGGGTCAGGGGCGCCACATATACAGCAGTGTTAGTGTTCTCTGTGTGCGGCCATGTCTGTTAATCATGGCCACCAATCAGCGTGGCACCATCACATGCCCAGGAGGAGCTGGACGGACACAAGTGGGGAGGTGAATGAAGGCTGTTGCCGGCTTCCCAATATTACAAATATCTCTAATGTGTATGTGTGTGCATGTAGATCTGTATCTAAGTATGTCACTGTATATGACTGTGTCTAGATTTATGTCTATATATATATGTGTTTTTGTGAATTTTTCTTTAAATGTATATGTGAACGTATGCCTGTATGTGTATGTATCTGTGCATGTCTATGTGTGGATGGGGCCCACTGAGACTCGTTCGCCCAGGGCCCACAAAAACCTGCAGCCGGCCCTGTGTGGGGGTCGGCACCCTATGTATGAAGGAATGGGTGCCCCCACTCCGCGGCGGCTTGCCCTTCCTGTATATTCCCTTTTGCTATCTATTAGGGGAATTAGGGTAGGTATAGACACCTGTGTAGAAGGATAGATTTAAGTGTTTAAGAATTACAGGATAGATATAGCTTTCCACCAGTCTGGACGGGAATTATAGGGCTCTATTAAAATTTGTGTTGACCCACTTGATGGACTGACTGAAATTTAACAACCCGATGCGTTTCTCCACACACTTTTGGAGTTCATCATGGGTCTCTTTAAAACAATAGACAACCCTTATTTGATAAAAGTATATCAATTTAACAAATAAGTGTTGTCTATGGTTTTAAAAAGACCCCTGATGAACCCCAAAAGTGTGTGGAGAAACGCATTGGGTCGTTAAATTTCAGTCAGTCCATCAAGTGGGTCAACACAAATTTTAATAGAGCCCTATAATTCCCGTCCAGACTGGTGGAAAGCTATATCTATCCTGTAATTCTTAAACCCCTAAATCTATCCTTCTACACAGGTGTCTATACCTACCCTAATTCCCCTAATAGATAGCAAAAGGGAATATACAGGAAGGGCAAGCCGCCGCGGAGTGGGGGCACCCATTCCTTCATACATAGGGTGCCGACCCCCACGTATAGGCAGTTACAGGACAATAGGAAAAATCTAGGGACATTTTAGTGCACAGGGACACTAAGGGTGGGTGGAAAGATTGGAATTGTTAAAATATGTCTTGTACGCAAATTATAAATAAAAATAATTGAAATCAACACTATGGACCTTGATGGGGTTGTCCGGTCTCATGTAAAGTTTCCCCATACAATACATGTAGGTAATGGTGCTGGGAATAAACCCCATAGAGGTCTTTGGCTCTTGATTAACCCTTTTGTTACGGAAGTCCCAGGTGATCACTTGATCCCTTCTGTATAAACGCCCTGATTTTAGTGGACACCCAGCAGCGAGTGCTCAATCTCTACAGCACCTCAATAGTAGTATTACTCATTAGTCTCTGCGCTGTCCATGAAAATCATGGAGGTGTTGGCTCCTCAAGAGCAGGAGACACCAATTGTTGGTCTTCTCCCCCCTGGGTAATAGATGAGAATACACAAAGTTCTCAGATCTCCATAAATTTGGAATTGTGTGTTTCTAAACTGGTTAATCACATTAAATGGTTATGTAATGCAGAGGGTTTGTTACAGTGTAGCAGTGTGCGCAGGATAGACTATTCATCTCATGGAGGATTGCCTGCCACAGCCCCATACACCGGTTACTGGCTGTAACTTAGTTCTCATCAATTAAATTGGAGAGTTGCAGTACCCAGGAGTGACCACTACATGATGGAGGGCGCTGTGTTGTCCTTGCTCTGTACATGGTTTATGGCAGATCATCCACCATGGAGCTGTCATTTCTAATAGTTACTCTGTACAAAGTGACAAAATAGAGGATTTGACACCAGACAAGACAATCTTTGCTGCGCATAATTGTATTTCGGGCTTTTCAGAGTAAATCCCCGACCCCAGAGCCCCCAGAGGAGAGGCGGGAGCCCCCTAGAAACAGGTTCACAACCAGAAAAGAGGTGACAGTGTGAGCAGAGCCGTAATGTCAGCCCCTCCGTGCAGGGTCATACGCCCCCAGGTCACAAGGGTCTAAACTGCTCTTTCCAGGGAATATTTACACATCTGAATTGTGGTATTATACAAGTTATACAGTCACTTACAAGAGGGTCCTCGTGCTCAGTGGTGATCTTGTGGAGGCAGCAGAGCCTGATTTACGCTCTTTTCAGGTTTTGGGGCGTCCTCCATAGCATTGGTGCCATTCCCCCATTCATCAGCCTCAGGTTTCTACAAGAGGAGAGAAAATAAATGTAATGTCAGAAGAACGTCCGGCCCCCAATATAGCAGATTCCCTCCATGTCACTAATTCTGCCAAATCAGACACAGTGTTCTCTAGATCAGGTTTCCAGAACTCCAGTCCTCATGGACACTACACATCAGTAGTGATGGGGGATCCTGGGCTGTAAAGTTGGGGGTTTGTACTGAACACATGGTGATTGTGCACACGACCCCGATCACGGCCTTTCCTGGGCATCTCGTGTTACAGTTCGGGTCCAGGGGCTGTAAAAGAAGAAGGGAATTTTGTTTACTTACCGTAAATTCCTTTTCTTCTAGCTCCTATTGGGAGACCCAGACAATTGGGGTGTATAGCTTCTGCCTCCGGAGGCCACACAAAGTATTACACTTTAAAAAGTGTAACCCCTCCCCTCTGCCTATACACCCTCCCGTGCATGACGGGCTCCTCAGTTTTGGTGCAAAAGCAGGAAGGAGGAAACTTATAAATTGGTCTAAGGTAAATTCAATCCGAAGGATGTTCGGAGAACTGAAGACCATGAACCAAAAGAACCATTCAACATGAACAACATGTGTACACAAAAGAACAAACAGCCCGAAGGGAACAGGGGCGGGTGCTGGGTCTTCCAATAGGAGCTAGAAGAAAAGGAATTTACGGTAAGTAAACAAAATTCCCTTCTTCTTTGTCATCCATTGGGAGACCCAGACAATTGGGACGTCCAAGAGCAGTCCCTGGGTGGGTAAAAGAATACCTCGATAAAAAGAGCCGAAAACGACCCCCTCTTACAGGTGGGCAACCGCCGCCTGAAGGACTCGCCTACCTAGACTGGCGTCTACCGAAGCATAGGTATGCACCTGATAGTGTTTCGTGAAAGTGTGCAGACTAGACCACGTAGCTGCCTGACACACCTGCTGAGCCGTAGCCCGGTGCCGCAATGCCCAGGACGCACCCACGGCTCTGGTAGAATGGGCTTTCAGCCCCAAAGGAAGCGGAAGCCCAGAAGAACGGTAGGCTTCAAGAATCGGTTCCTTGATCTGACTCGCCCACCCCAGGGCTATGGGACACCCGGTGCCGGGCCGGACTAGTCCGGTGGTGGTCAGTGGTGGCTGGGCCCGGCTCCGTGGCCCTGGTGGGTGTCAGTAGAATATGTGGCTGATGACTTTAAGTTTGTGTTCGTGACGCCACCTGTGGTATGCGGCTATTAAGCCGCCGCTGCTGTGTAAGGCCTCCGGGTTGATGAAGTGGCAGCAATGGTGGTACTGCTCCCCACAGGTGGAGCGGTGCCCCGGGACACAGTTGGTGCTTGTGGAAGTCTATGGTGTTGTGTGACTAGCACGATGCAGGGCCGACAAGCAATGAAAGAAACAGGCACAAACAGTAGTCTCTTTACCTTCTCCTCTTTTACTCGGCAGAAGTTTAGTCCAGGGAGACCGTCACAGATGGTACAGATGATCCGGCCGGCCTGGAAGTGCCTGGGGTGATCTTTGGCCAGTTGAGTATGAGGCCTACTCCTTAATCTTTCTTTGTTGTTTTAGGGCACTGCACTTTGAGTTTGCAATTGCCCTCCTGCTGCTGGGACTGGTGGTTCGTCCCTTTTTCTGTGGGGTAGACTGCGCAGGCCCTCTCTGGTGTTTCTCTGCTGGAGTTCACACCGGGCCCTTGGGATGCAGCTGTACCCTCAGTCTACTTTCTGGGCCAGGGGGCTTGCAGCTCTCCTGCCCTCCGGATTCAGCTACCAGGGATGGATTTTATGCCCTGGCAACTACAGACTCCGATGTCCGAGTCTCTGCTGTGCCTCGCTGCTCCCCTTGCTTCACTGGGCCAAGCTATCCCAGCTCTAGGCCCCAGTTTCACAAGGCAGCACTACTCTGCGTCTGTCCTCTTTCACTCCTGTCTCCAGACTAACCACTACTTCCTCCCTTCAGCCAGACTTAAGGAATGCTCCCTGAAGTTCCAGGTTCAGAGCTCCCCCTGCTGGCCGGAGGGAGAACTGTGTTGGGTGTTAACTTACTGGCCAATAGATCTCCCAATTACCTCCAGGCTCAGCATTAACCCTTTGGGAGGGCAATGCTGTTGTGGCGACCAGGTCCTGGGGCGCCACAGATCCACCGAGCCAAGGTTGACTTGGAAGCCTGCGAACCCTTACGCTGGCCAGCGACAAGGACAAAGAGCGCATCTGAACGACGCAGGGGCGCCGTGCGAGACACGTAGTGTCGGAGTGCTCTCACTAGATCTAAGGAGTGCAAATCCTTTTCACGTTGGTGAATTGGATTAGGGCAAAATGAAGGTAAGGAGATATCCTGATTGAGATGAAAAGGAGATACCACCTTAGGGAGAAATTCCGGAACAGGACGCAGAACCACCTTATCCTGGTGAAAAACCAGGAAGGGGGCTTTGCATGACAGCGCTGCCAGCTCCGACACTCTACGGAGCGATGTAACTGCCACTAGAAATGCCACCTTCTGCGAAAGACGTGATAAAGAGACATCCCGCAGCGGCTCGAAAGGTGGTTTCTGAAGAGCCGTTAGCACCCTGTTAAGGTCCCAGGGTTCCAGCGGACGCTTGTAAGGTGGGATGTGGCAAACTCCCTGCAGGAACGTGCGGACCTGCGGAAGCCTGGCTAGACGCTTTTAAAAAAATACGGATAGCGCCGATACTTGTCCCTTGAGAGAGCCGAGAGACAATCCCTTGTCCATTCCGGATTGAAGGAATGAAAGAAAAGTGGGTAAGGCAAAAGGCCAGGGAGTAAAACCCTTATCAGAGCACCAGGGTAAGAAGATCCTCCAAGACCTGTGATAGATCTTGGCGGACGTTGGTTTCCTGGCCTGTCTCATGGTGGCAATGACATCTTGAGATAACCCTGAGGACGCTAGGAGCCAGGACTCAATGGCCACACAGTCAGGTTGAGGGCCACAGAATTCAGATGGAAAAACGGCCCTTGTGACAGCAAGTCTGGGCGGTCTGGGAGCGCCCACGGTTGACCCACCGTGAGATGCCACAGATCCGGGTACTATGACCGCCGCGGCCAATCTGGGTCGACGAGAATGGCGCGACGACAGTCGGACCTGATTTTGTGCAGCACTCTGGGCAGCATCGCCAGAGGAGGAAATACATAAGGCAGTCGAAACTGCGACCAATCCTGAACTAATGCGTCCGCCGCCAGAGCTCTGTGATCTTGAGACCGGGCCATGAATGCCGGGACTTTGTTGTTGTGCCGTGACGCCATGAGATCGACGTCTGGCGTTCCCCAGCGGCGACAGATCTCTCGAAACACGTCTGGGTGAAGAGACCATTCCCCCGCGTCCATGCCCTGACGACTGAGAAAATCTGCTTCCCAGTTTTCTACGCCCGGGATGTGAACTGCGGAGATGGTGGAAGCTGTGGCTTCCACCCACTGCAGAATCCGTCGGACTTCCTGGAAGGCTTGACGACTGCGAGTGCCTCCTTGGTGGTTGATGTATGCGACGGCAGTGGCGTTGTCCGACTGGATCCGGATCTGCCTGCCCTCCAGCCACCGATGAAAGGCCAATAGGGCTAGATACACTGCCCTTATCTCCAGAATATTGATCTGAAGGGATGACTCTATCGGAGTCCAGGTTCCCTGAGCCCTGTGGTGGAGAAAAACCGCCCCCCACCCTGACAGGCTCGCGTCCGTGGTGACCACAGCCCAGGTTGGGGGTAGGAAGGATTTTCCCTGCGACAGAGAGTTGGGAAGGAGCCACCACTGAAGTGACGTCTTGGTTGCAAGGGAAAGAGACGTTCCTGTCGAGGGAAGTCGACCTCCTGTCCCATTTGCGGAGAATGTCCCACTGGAGTGGCCGCAGATGGAATTGCGCGAAGGGCACTGCCTCTATCGCTGCCACCATCTTCCCCAGGAAGTGCATGAGGCGCCTCAAGGGGTGTGATTGACCCCGAAGAAGAGATTGCACCCCTGCCTGCAGCGAAAGCTGTTTGTCCAGCGGTAGCATGACTACCGCTGACTGAGTATGAAACTCCATCCCAAGGTACGTCAGTGATTGGGTCGGTGTCAACTTGGATTTTGGGAAGTTGATGATCCACCCGAACTGCTGGAGAGTCGCCAGAGCGACGGAAAGACTGTTTTGACACGCCATCTGAGAGGGTGCCCTGACCAGAAGATCGTCTAAGTAGGGAATCACCGAGTGGCCCTGAGAGTGTAGGACCGCCACAACAGATGCCATGACCTTGGTGAACACCCGTGGGGCTGTCGCCAGGCCGAAAGGCAATGCCACGAACTGAAGGTGTTCGTCCCCGATGGCGAAACGCAAAAAGCGTTGATGTTCGGATGCGATCGGCACATGGAGATAAGCATCCTTGATGTCGATCGATGCTAGGAAGTCTCCTTGTGACATCGAAGCGATGACCGAGCGGAGAGATTCCATCCGAAACAGTCTGGTGCTCACATGTCTGTTGAGCAGTTTGAGGTCCAGAACGGGACGGAACGAGCCGTCCTTCTTTGGCACCACAAACAAGTTGGAGTAAAAGCCGCGACCATGTTCCTGGGGGGGGAACAGGGATCACAACTCCTTCTGTCTTCAGAGCGTTCACCGCCTGAAAAAGTGCATCGGCTCGCTCGGGGGGCGGAGAGGTTCTGAAGAAACGAGTCGGGGGACTAGAGCTGAACTCTATCCTGTAACCGTGAGACAGAATGTCTCTCACCCATCGGTCTTGAACATGTGGCCACCAGGCGTCGCAAAAGCGGGAGAGCCTGCCACCGACCAAGGATGCGGTTCGGGGATGCCGAGAGTCATGAAGAGGCCGCCTTGGAGGCATTGCCTCCGGCGGGTTTTTGGGGGCGTGACTTCGCCCGCCACACATAGGAGTTCCTCTGGCCTTTCTCCGGCCTGCTGGACGAAGAGGATTGAGGCTTGGCGGAGGGACGAAAGGACCGAAACCTCGATTGTATTTTCCGTTGCTGAGGTCTCTTCGGTTTGGACTGGGGTAAGGAGGAGTCCTTTCCCTTGGATTCCTTAATAATCTCATCCAATCGTTCGCCAAACAAGCGGTCGCCAGAAAACGGCAAACCGGTTAAGAACCTCTTGGAAGCCGAGTCTGCCTTCCATTCGCGCAGCCACATGGCCCTGCGGACTGCCACAGAGTTAGCGGATGCCACCGCTGTACGGCTAGCAGAGTCTAGAACTGCGTTCATGGCGTAGGAAGAAAAAGCTGACGCCTGAGAAGTCAAAGACGCAACCTGCGGAGCAGAATTACGTGTGACCGCATTAATCTCAGCCAGACAAGCTGAGATAGCTTGGAGTGCCCACACGGCTGCAAAAGCCGGGGCAAAAGACGCGCCCGTGGCTTCATAGATGGATTTCACCAGGAGCTCTATCTGCCTGTCAGTGGCATCCTTTAGTGATGAGCCATCTGCAACCGATACCACAGATCTAGCCGCCAATCTAGAGACTGGGGGATCCACCTTGGGACATTGAGCCCAACCCTTAACTACGTCAGAGGGGAAGGGGTAACGTGTGTCAGTAAGCCGCTTAGTAAAGCGCTTGTCCGGAACCGCTCTGGGCTTCTGGACCGCATCTCTGAAGTTAGAGTGATCGAAAAACGCACTCCATGTACGTTTGGGGAACCGAAACTGGTGTTTCTCCTGCTGAGAAGTCGACTCCTCTACAGGTGGCGGCAGGGGAGATATATCTAACACCTGGTTGATGGACGAGATAAGGTCATTTACTATGGCGTCCCCTTCAGGTGTATCAAGATTGAGAGCAACGTCAGGGTCAGAGCCCTGAGCTGCGACGTCCGCCTCGTCCTCCAGAGAGTCCTAAAGCTGGGAACCCGAGCAGCGTGAAGAAGTCGGGGAAGATTCCCAGCGGGCCCGCTTAGCCGGTCTGGGACTGTGGTCCGTGCAGGAGTCCTCCACGTGAGACCTAGGGCCCCCCCTGGGAACGCGCTGCGGCGCGGACAGAGAGGGGCCTGGAGGCGACGATCCAACAGGGCCCGGGGCCTGTGTAAGGACCGGTCTGGACTGCAAAGCTTCAAGCAGCTTGGCAGACCATTTGTCCATAGACTGAGCCATGGATTGTGAGAGTGACTCAGAGAGTTTTTCAGCAAAAACGGCAAACTCTGTCCCTGCCGCCTGGACAGGGAGAGCAGGGGGGTCTGCCTGAGCCGAGGTGCCCACTAGTGACCAAGGCTCCGGCTGAGCAAGCAAAACAGGGGTTGAGCATTGCTCACAGTGAGGGTAGGTGGAACCCGCAGGTAACTTAGCCGCACAAGAGGTACAGGTCGCAAAATAACCCTGTGCCTTGGCACCCTTGCTCCTTGTGGACGACATGCTGTTGTCTCCTAGGAGAGTGATCACTGAGGGTATATGGGAAAGGGTATACAGCCCGACCGAACAGAAATATATAAATATATAGTATCTATTCCGGCACCCTAAGGGGACCAGCACCGGGTGACCGGTGTGGCTTACCGACCGCTAAAAAGCGGAGCGTGTGTCCTCCAGATTCCCTGCCTTAGGTCTCCCAGTGTTGCAGAGCTCTTTCCTGGAAATCCTCCACCGGCAGAATGCCAAAAAAATGGCTGCCGGAGCTCTCTGGGGAGGAGTGGGGCCGTGGGCGGCGCTAGAAAAGTGCGGGAATCTGGAGTCCCCACAGTGATCAGTGAGGGGGGAGGAAACATACAGGACGCTCCGGCCCTCACATCCGACGTCAGGTCGGCAGTCCCGCCCTTACCCCTGATAGACAGGCCCGGGGGCGGGAGTTTTGCTACTAGGCCGCAATTGAAGCCGGGGACTAAATTTAAGACCGCGGCCGACAAGCAGGCGCGGTCGGCGCGGAAGTCCGCCAGCCGTCACAAATAAGCAGCTGCTGCAGCGTCCGGGATGAAGGCGCTCCATGCACATCCCCCATGGGGACACAGAGTACCTTAGTGATGCAGGGCCCGGTCCCTGAGGATAAATAGACTCCTGTCCGACAGATTCCCACAGGGGCTGCGGAGGGAGCACGGTCCCAGTGAATGGATGACCGCTCAGGATCCCACTTCTCCCAGAGCCGCTAAGGGATGGTGAAGGAGACGGCATGAGGCTCCGGCCTTTGTACCCGCAATGGGTACCTCAACCTTAACAGCACCGCTGACGTAGTGGGGTGAGAAGGGAACATGCCGGGGGCCCCGTGGGGGCCCACTTTTCTTCCAACCGATTAACTAAAATGAGAATGCATGAGTGGATGTGTGCCTCCTTCCACACAAAGCATAAAACTGAGGAGCCCGTGATGCACGAGAGGGTGTATAGCAGAGGGGTGGGGTTACACTTTTTTAAAAGTGTAATACTTTGTGTGGCCTCCGGAGGCAGAAGCTATACACCCAAATTGTCTGACTCTCCCAATGGAGCGACAAAGAAAGGTCATTATTAAAAAACATTATGATCATACTTACAGGTCCCGCGACGCGTCCTGCAGACTCTGTCTCCAGCCGCTTCTGCCTCCGGTCATTGCTGTGCCGCCCGGTAACCAGCACGCAGTTACAGGACCCGTGACGTCATACCCATGTGACCAGTCACGTGTGAGTGTTGTATTACCTCATTGGCTACAGACTGGTCACGTGAGTATGACGTCATCAAAGGTCCTTGTGTGCCGTGATGCGAGTGTCGTGTCACATCACAGTGCACAATCTCCCGACAGCAGCGGGTCAGCGGCGTTTATTTCCATGCAGCTGAGTCGCTCCTGTCCTAAGAGTGGGGAGATGCAATGTGAGACGTAAGTGCAATCATCCCCTCACAGTCACCTCTGCTACATCGCTCTGTGCACAGTGATGAAGCAGAGCCGACATCGGTCTCTGTGCTTCTCACTATGTATAGCCGCTGCTGTGCACAGTGATGAAGCAGAGCTGACATGGGTCTCTGTGCTTCTCACTATGTATAGCCGCTGCTGTGCACAGTGATGAAGCAGAGCTGACATTGCTGTCCCTTGTGGATTACGTCAGACTAAGGATTTTTTTTTTTAATAAAGATGAAGTCTCTAATTTTTTTTTGTTTTATTTCTAATAAAAAAAAATCTCTGTGTTGTGTTTTTTTTTACTGTTTACTAGAAATTCATGGAGGCCATGTCTAATTTGGCGTGACACCATGAATTTCAGGCTTAGTACCATCTGAGAATACAAAGCTAGAATTAACCCCTTTATTACCCAGCAAGCCACCTCCATCAGGGCCGCTGGTCGAGTCGGGTAACGAGCCTGGAAATGATGCTAAGAAACAATGCACCATTTCCAGGGGCGGCTGCGGGCTGCCGAGAATCCCAGACCCCAGCTGCCTGGCTTTACCTGACTGGCGATCAAAATACAGCAGGAGCCCATGCATTTTTTTTTTAAATGATTTTTTTTAAATAACAAAAATTAATGGGCTTCCCTATATTTTGATCGCCAGCCAAGGTAAAGCCAGGCAGATGGGGGTGGCAGCCCCTAGCCATCTGCATTATGTGCGCTGAGAATCAAAAATACCGCAGTGGGCTACGTCATTTTTTTAAAATTATTTATTTTTATACAACTATATATTGTGTATAATATATATATATATATACACATACATACATATATACATACACACAGGGTGGTCCAAAAGTATGTGAACAGTATGTGTGATAGGGTTATCACACATGGTGTAAAGTGAAACTGACTCAGTTGCCCTTAGCAACCAATCAGATTCCACCTTTCATTTTCCAAAGAGCCTGTGCAGAAAGAAAAGTGGAATCTGATTGGTTGCTAAGGGCAACTGAGTCAGTTTCACTTTACACCATGTTTGATAACCCTATTACACATACTGTCCACCTACTTTTGGACCACCCTGTGTGTATGTATATATGTATGTATGTGTATATATATATATTATACACAATATATAGTTGTATAAAAATAAATAATTTTAAAAAAATGACGTAGCCCACTGCAGTATTTTTGATTCTCAGCGCACATAATGCAGATGGCTAGGGGCTGGCACCCCCATCTGCCTGGCTTTACCTTGGCTAGCATTCAAAATACAGGGAAGCCTATTTTTTTTTTAGGTATTTAAAAAAATAATTTAAAAAACAATGCGTGGGCTCCCATTGCATTTTTTATTGCTAGCTAAGGGTAATCCAAGCAGCTACTGGCTGCTAACCCACATTGCTTGGTGTTATCTTCACTGGCAATGGAAAATCCAGGGAAGCCCTTTCTTTCTTTTTTTTTTAAGTTTTTTTGCCAAAAAACTAAAAAAAAAATCAAAAACGTGAGCTTCGCCATATTTTTGTATGCTAGCCAGGTACAGCAGGCAGGTACGGGCTGCCCCCAACCCCCAGCTGCTTATTTGTACCCGGCTGGGAACCAAAATTATAGAGAAGCCCATTTTTTTAAATATTTCATGAATTTCATGAAATAATAAAAAAAAAAAAAAGACGTGGGCTTTGCCCAATTTTTGTGTTCAGCCAGGTACAAGTAAGTAGCTGGAGATTGGAATCGGCAGCAAAGGTTGGACCAAGTTTTCTGGGCCCCCCCACTGCAAATTGCAGTCCACAGCCGCTCCAGAAAATGGTGTTTTCATAGAAGCGCCATCTTCTGGCGCTGTATCCAACTTTTCCAGCGGTCCTCCCTCTCACCCCTCCACGATCCTGGTCTTCTGTCTTCTTCAACCCATACCACTCTGCTATATCAGAAAGCACAGGGGAGGAAGAACGCTTCTGCTCCCCGCACTATCTAATCAGTGAATGAGTGAGCAGAGGCTGCGTGTTGGTAAGCATTGATGTCACCGCTGCCACCCTTGCCATAGTAACCTAACGAGCGGGTTACTATAGGAACGGTAATCTCTGATCACCTGATTCCGGCTCCGCTATTCATCACCGGCTGAGGCAGCCAATCCCTGCCTGTGGGCTGACTCTATAAAGAGTGCCAACATGCAGGGAGGGGGAGCTAAGCATGTGACGAGTATACCGAGTACTGAGATGCATGGGCGAGCACCGCGTAACGGCGAGATGCATTGACAGGACCTAGCATGACGTCATAGCCATGTGATCGGTCTATAACCAACGAAGTAATACAACATTTACACATGACTGGTCACATGGGTATGACGTCATGGAAGGTCCTATCGTCAGCGGTGGTTACCAGGAGGGCACAGAGATGATTGGAAGCAAAAGCGGCAGGAGACAGTCTGCAGGACGCGTCGCGGGAGCTGTAAGTATAATGACAATGTTTATTATTAACTGTATTCTTTATTTTATAGCCCCCCCCACGCCCTATCACAAAACTGTAAAGCCCAAGTTTGGTGTTCGGACGCAAATTCGCGTTATCTCAGAACCCGAATTCAAGCTTTACAGAACGTTCGGGCGAGTCTCCGGAACACCGAACATCGGGGGGTTCGCGCATCACTATACATCAGGTTTTCAGGCTTATTTTTACCCTTGCACATGTGATGGAATTATTAAAGATATCAGAAATTGCTACATTTTCTCTCACTTGTATAATACGAAGGATATCCTAAAAAAACATGGCCTGTTGGGGGTCCTGAAGGCTGGAGTTTGGGGGAAACAGATCTTAATAGAACCATGTATGGATTTAAATTAGCAGTGACATAAAACTTTGTGAAGGACGTATGAATCAAGCCGCATACAAGGTTATCCTGGAAAAACAGTTGCTTCCTCCTGCTCAGGCAATGCTCCCCAACTCTGAGGACTGTTTATTCCAGCAGGGCAATGTGCCAGGCTACACAGCTAGGTCAATCAATGTGTGGATGAAGGACCACCACATCAAAACCCTGTCAAGGCCAGCCCAATCTCCAGACCTGAACCCCATTGAAAACCTCTGGAATGTCATCAAGAGGTGGATGGATAGTCACAAGCCATCAAACAAAGAAGAACTGCTTACATTTTTGCAGCAGGAGTGGCATAAGGTCACCCAAAAGCAGAGTGACAGACTGGTGGAAAGCAGCCAAGACGCATGAAAGCTGGGATTAAAAATCATGGTTATTCCACACAATATTGATTTCTGATCTCTTCCTGAGGTAAAACATTATTAGTATTGTTGTTTCTAGATGATTAGGAACTTGTTTTCTTTGCATTATCTGCATTGTTCTGTTATTTTGACCATTTCTCATTATCAGAAAATATATACAAAATTTATTGCCTGGAAATTCAGAGACGTCAGTAGTTTATAAAATAAAACAACAATTTACATTTTACTCAAAAATCAGAAAAACTGACAATTTTGCAGTGGTCTCTAAATTTTTGCCATAGCTGTATATTGCAGCATTTGGCTTTTACAGGTTCTTTGTTTCTATACACATTCAACCTCGCTGTGGTCTATGATCATAAATCAGCTGAGAGGAGCTTAGAAAAAGAATTACATCCGGCAGAATGAGCTCACTGAAGGATTCTCAGTGAACTCATTCTGAAGCAAATAATTGCCAGAAGAACAAGGCAGCAAATAGCGCAAATATTTCAATGAAACCTTCTTGCAGTAATGATTTCTAGCCCCAACTGAAGTCATTACACGTAAAAACAATGTCCCCCAAGGTGAACAACCCAAATGTATCTGGGAGCTCTCGACTTTCTGCCAATACTAGATAACAGAGGAAGGAATGAGTTTCCCAAAATGTCATATTACAACATATAGTGGGTACGGAAAGTATTCAGACCCCTTTAAATTTTTCACTCTTTGTTTCATTGCAGACATTTGGTAAATTAAAAAAAACAAAACATTTTTTTCTCATTACTGTACACTCTGCACCCCATCCCCCATCTTGACAGAAAAAAAACAGAAATGTCAAAATTTTTCCAAATTTTTTAAACAAGAAAAAATGAAATATCACATGGTCATAAGTATTCAGCCCCTTTGCTCAGACACTCATATTTAAGTCACATGCTGTCCATTTCCTTGTGATCCTCCTTGAGATGGTTCTACTCCTTCATTGGAGTCCAGCTGTGTGTAATTAAACTGATAGGACTTTATTTGGAAAGGCGCACACCTGTCTATATAAGACCTCACAGCTCACAGTGCATGTCACACCAAAGGAGAATCATGAGGTCAAAGGAGCTGCCCAAGGAGCTCAGAGACTAAATTGTAGCAAGGCACAGATCTGGCCATGGTTACAAAAGAATTTCTGCAGTACTCAAGGTTCCTAAGAGCACAGTGGCCTCCATAATCCTTAAATGGAAGAAGTTTGGGAGCACCAGAACTCTTCCTAGACCTGGCCATCCAGCCAAACTGAGCAATCGTGGGGGAGGAAGGTAAAGAAGAACCCCAAGATCACTGTGGCTGAGCTCCAGAGATGCAGTAGAGAGATGGGAGAAAGTTCCACAAAGTCACCTATCACTGCAGCCTCCACCAGTCGGGCCTTTATGGCAGAGTGGCCAGACGGAAGCCTCTCCTCAGTGCAAGACATATGAAAGCCGCATAGAGTTTGCAAAAAAACACATGAAGGATCCCAGACTATGAGAAATAAGACTCTCTGGTCTGATGAGACGAAGACAGAACTTTTTGGTGATAATTCTAAGCGGTATGTGTGGAGCAAACCAGGCACTGCTCATCACCTGCCCAATACAATCCCAACAGTGAAACATGGTGGTGGCAGCATCATGCTATGGGAGTGTTTTTCCGCTGCAGGGACAGGATGACTGGCTGCAATTGAAGGAAAGATGAATGCGGCCAAGTACAGAGATATCCTGGAAGAAAACCTCTTCCAGAGTGCTCTGGACTTCAGACTTGGCCAAAGGTTCACCTTCCAACAAGACAATGACCCTAAGCACAAAGAAGTGGCTTCAGAACAACTCTGTGACCATTTTTGACGGACCCATCCAGAGCCCTGACCTAAACCCAATTGAGCATCTCTGGAGAGACCTGAAAATGACTGTCCACCAACGTTCACCATCCAACCTGACGGAACTGGAGAGGATCTGCAAGGAAGAATGGTAGAGGATCCCCAAATCCAGGGGTGAAGAACTTGTTGCATCATTCCCAAGAAGACTCATGACTGTACTAGCTGAAAAGGAGGGGGCTTCTACTCAATACTGAGCAAAGGGGCTGAATACTTATGACCATGTGATATTTCAGTTTTTCTTTTTTATAAAATTTGCAAAAATGTCTACATTTGTTTTTTTCTGACAAGATGGGGGATGGGGTGCAGAGTACACATTAATGAGAAATAAAAAATAACTTTTTGGAAATTATCAAATTGCTGCAATGAAACCAAGAGTGAAAAATGTAAAGGGGTGTGAATACTTTCCATACCCACTGTATTACAGAGATCTAGTCTATTAGAGGTCATGTTTCTAGCATATCTACAGCAGCACTGATGTGCACAGGTTATACATGGGGAGATAATGGGGAATGATATTGATTATTTTTTTGTATTTTAGACTTTTTCAGATGAAATGGCGACAATGATATTTCACATGAAGCGAGCAAAGAACAAAGTGTGGAAAAAAATAGGAAACCAGCAGAATAAACTAGGACAGCGACCTCTAATTATGTGTCACTAAATTGTAAAGAGGTTCTGCAGCAGCAAGAAAGAACACAAAGACACTTGGATATATGTGTCGCCCAGGGCTATGGGGTACTCGGTCCCGGGCGGTGTATTGCTGGGGAGATGTCACTTGGTGGCCGTTGCCCGGTTCCGTGCCCTGGAGACGCTTTTTAAAAGGGGGGATATTTACAGGGGAATTCAAGTGAAAGTTTATACGTGACGCCACTTGCGGGTTGCGGCTATGAAGATGGAGCCGCCGCTGCATAGTTCTCACTACTGGGGCTGGTGTTGGTGGCAGCCTGGATGTTAGGCCCTCCACAAGCAGGGCCGGGCCCCAGAGGATAGGTGATGTGGATGGGCACAGAAAGAAGGTAGGCCACACAAGGGATTGCAGTGTAACTGGTTCCTTTACTCACAGTCAGATGGAAACTGGTCACCCGAGGAAGGCTGGCCTTGACCGCTGGTCCCCTTAGTCTCAGTGCCGGTGTGGTGATCTGGTGGCTTCTTTCCCCTGCACCTGTTTCTGGTTGGTGGGTCCCCGTGGCTTGGAGCGTCTAGGGGTCCCCTCCTGTTAGTCTTTTAGTCTCAGTCCGTAGGATGGTAGCGTGAACCCCCTACGGGGTCGGTTCCTCTGGTCCTGTTCCCCGGTTCTCCCGTTGCTACTGTGTCCCGAACTTCAAGGTCAGTGAGGTCCTGGATGGTCCCCTCACTGTGCAGATTTTATCAGGTCTGCCTGGAGTGTTTGCCTGACCTAGGATTCTGTACCCCGTTGGTGCTATGGCTCCGGGAGTACTCCACCGGCAACCAATCGCCTGGGCCCTCAGGTCACCGATACACTCCTGTCAGTGCTTCCACTCTCTCTCACTGTCACTGACTAACTGCCTGACCCCTCCCACCTCATTGCCATCTAGTGGACTGGATCAGCTCCACCTCTGGGTGGCCATCCACGGGGTCCAACCCTAGTCTGTCACCAGTCATGGGGAAAAACAGGGATTCATTTGTGTTTTGCTGGTGCCGGCACTGGTCTTCTGGGTACCTGGGGATAGGCCCTCCATCCTGGTGAGGATGCAATACCTTGTAGCTCTCTGATGGCTTCAGGGGCGCTACACAGACAGCGTCAGAAAGAAAAAGAAACAGAATTTATGCAACGTGTGAACACGGCTTTATAGGCACAAATAAGCAACATGTCATATAGTGACACATATAAATATAAGAAACTTCTGGCTGCTATGACTATGAAGGAACAGTCCGGGGCATCTGCTGAATGACCCTTACTGCCAAATGGGTGTGGCTAGGGGTGTGGCTATGGCGTGGTCATAATTTGCCGCGGTGTGCTGTACGTGCTGCACACTTTCTCCCTCTTTCCTTTCTTCAAACGTTGGGAGGTAGAAACGCTTCCGATGGATGAGCCTGGAAGGAATCGTACGGGGCTATTAGCCAGTCTAGGATGACTGATGAAGATAATATAGGTTTCTAGAAGAACGGACAGAAAGAAGAGCTATGACGGGCACATATCCCATAAACACAGTAATCTCTGTATTCAACGCCAGCTTAGTTCACAAGGGTATAATCACATCTGCATTAGGATTTCCGCTTTTCAGTTTCATCAAAGGGAACCTGTCACCAGATTTCTCCCCTATAAGCTGCGGCCACCACCAGTAAGCTGTTATATACAGCATTGTAACATGCTGTGTATAAGAGCCCAGGCAACTCTATAATGCAGAGGTCTCAAACATGCGGCCCCTCAGGCTGCTTCGTGCGGCCCCCAGGCCCGGGCCCCTGTTGACTATCGCGGCCGGTGCAGGGGCCGCAGCCACTGTCTGCGCTTTATGTCAGATGAATGTTTTGCCAGCACTGCGCTCTCAGAGTCCAGCGCTCTGTGCACAACTATTCCTCCAATGGAAACTGCCTGACCTCAGCTGCTCACCTCTGATTGGTGGACGGCTACGGCTGCGTTGGAAACGTTGTGCACAGAGAGCTTGACCTAAATACAGCAAAATACCTAAAATATAACTTTTATTAGTTCCTCTAAAAATAGGGAAGGATCACCTTGCCTATGAATAAAATAAATAGTCAGCTTCAGAGTTTTACAAATCGCAAAGTCCTCCAGTGACAAAGAGGGGACTAGCACACCCTGTCGTGTGATATTACACCAAAAAACAGATGGTGCTGGCAGGTGTTAAACTTAACCGGGATGGCAAAAGTTGGTTCATTCAGAAAACTGCTCACTCCATACGATATCCACATTGTGGCAGTAATACCAATAACATGTGACACCACCCTCAAGTTGGTAACGAGGGGGTTAAATGACCATGACACTAACAAGTGTTTAAACAAAATCCAACTGATGCTCCAACACCCGGATTACAATCAGCAATGTCCAGGGATTATAGTGAAAAACATTACCCTAGCATTGTCTTAAAGAATGGAACAATCTCACCCAATTACTGGTGTATCTTGTTTCCCAGAGGTCAGTTTGTCCTCATAATCGGCGTTTCCACAGACCCTCACAGAATAGGTCTGGGACCCCCTTAGAATGGACTCACTGTCCTCTCCCAGAATCTCCTTCTCCCTTCTCCTGACGCGTTTCCTATATTAATTCATCAGGGGAGCATTAAATGAGGAGAAACCTCTACTGGGTTAATCTGGAAAAGATGAGAACATGGGATGAATAAGAGGGGTTCACAAAAACAGCCCCTAATACACCTCTCCCTAAATGGAGAAACATGGAGAAACATGGAGAAACGAGCGACTTACCAGACGGTGACAGCGCGAGTCTCATCAGCTGTACACCGATGACTACAGCCACCACATTTAAATAATCGCCGCTCTCCCGCCGGCGTCTGACGTCACATCCGCGATCGCGCTCCCCGCTTCCGCATCAATGGAACGCAAGTCCCCCAGGAAGCGACGTCAGAAAACATCCGGCGCACTCAAGGTACTTCATAATGAGATACATGAGTAGGACGCAACAGCGCCCAGCGGTCCGCCCCCTCACAGATTCAGGACAGTGCATCGCATAACACCTCACTGCGCATGCGCTCAGCCCAAAAAGCGGACAGTCCGTGCTGTGATTTAAAAAAGTGTTTCTTTTAACAAATACTGTAGAAACAGGGCGAAATCTGCTTGTACCAGATAATATGTGCAGGTTTACAGAACACAGTTAAACATCAAGTATATACTGAATCACAGAGAAAGTGTATAGTCTCAAAAATAGAAGAGATCGATAACATGAGAAACCACTGTATTTTAAGGAACTAGGACATAGTATAGAGGAAAAAAAACCCTAAGAGAGAAGTGCTGGAGGGCTACTATAACAGTTTTAACAGAACCGGCAAACCTATGGGGATGGAGGAGGGGGGGTTGAAAGACTAACAGAGTTAGATCGGATCATTGCCTCAGGAAAATAATAGAAACAGTGGAAAATAGAGCTAAACAACTCCACCACCCACTACGCTAATCTGAGAAAACTAGCCCTACCTAGCTGCGGAGGTTGGCACCCTAAAGAGCGGTGGTTGGCGCCCCCGCTCGTCTGGTGGCTTTCCCTCCTAGCAATCACTATAGCCTCCACCTACAGAAAGGGTGCATAGGATAAAGATTCATTAAGACCATGAGGGTGGACTGTCTTTAGCCGAAAAATCCACCTACATTCCTTCTGGAGAATTTTCTTATCCCAGTCACCTCCCCGCTTGAGTGGTGGAACCACATCGATGCCCTGAAAGGTGATTTGATTTATATGCCCCCATAAATTGTATTCAGATTTTATCCGTGGGCAGAGTGGAATCACCGCCAAAAACCACAGTCTCCTCCCACCAGCCCAGGAGCAAATTTGCGTACGATGGCGCACAGGGGCTGCCCATCGCGGTGCCCCTGAGCTGGTGGTAGAGCTGGTTCCCAAATGTGAAAACATTATGTGTTAGGCAGAATTCCAAGATCTCCAAAAGGAAGGCATTATGCTCATTGAATTGTCTACCTCGACCATTCAAAAAGTGTGCTACAGCTTTCAGACCTATATCGTGTCTTATCGAGGAATACAAGGACTCGACATCAATACTGGCTAGAATTACATCTTCTTCGAGGACAATACCCTCAAGTTTCTTCAGGAGGTCAGTCGTGTCCCTTAGGTATGAGTTGAGAGAGATTACAAATGGTTTAAGGAGTTCATCCAAATATATTCCCAAATTTTGGGTGACACTGCCCACCCCCGAGACTATCGGCCTCCCCTTTAATGGATTCGTTCCCTTGTGTATCTTGGGGAGACAATAAAAAGTTGGAGTCACCGGGAACCTCGGGAGTAGGAACTCAAATTCCCCTCTATCAAATCGTTATCCCTTGCTCTCAAAAGGATTTCTCTTAACTCACCCATGAAAATATTGGTCGGGTTAGTGGCAAGTTTGCCATACCCCTTGACGTCGTTCAGAATGTTCAAACACATGTCCCTATAGTTATCAATGTCCATTAACACAACATTTCCACCCTTGTCTGATTTTTTTATGACCAACTCGGGGGAGCGCTCCAGGGACAACAGGCCCCCCATTTCTGCCTTGGAGAGATTGAAGTCCCGGGACCGGCCCAACCAAAGATTTTCAATGTCACGGGTGACTAAATTACAAAAGATTTCAATGGAGCCCACATCACTCATTGGTGGCGGCATTTTATCACTCTTTTGTTTAAGGCGTGTAAACGGACCCAGACCGTTTAAATTGAGATCAGTTTCACCAATACTGTATAACAATCTGACGTCCTCCAAAATGTCCTCTGATATACCTAGTTCGGCGCTTTGTTTTTTATTTTCTCTAATGTAATGTTTCTTCCACTTAAGTTTGCGGATGAACAGATTCAAGTCCTTCACCCCCTCGAATTTATCAAAATCTGATGTAGGTACAAACCCCAGGCCTTTACTCAAGACCGCTCTCTCCGCCTCTGTTATGACATGTCCTGACAGATTAATTATCTGGGCTGACCCGGTGGTGGGGGGGAGATGTTGTTCTGTCGTTGTTTGTTCCTGAGGGGGTAGTGCGTTTGCTCTAAAAAACGGAAACCACCCCGTCCCTTCCCTTTATTCTTCCCCCTCCCACGGGAAGCTGTGTTCCTTCCCTCCAAATCTGATGCTTCTGTATCTGTAGAGGTGCTTTCTGGCTCGCTCTGCCTGATGGGTCTACTGGAGAAAAAAGTGTAAGCTTTATTATGTGGCACCCCAGGGTTGCCACAGTAACAACACAAAGGGTTAACTCCCCACACACAACACCAAGACCTCCTGGCCAGAAGGGGGAGACCAAGCTGCTTCCCTGTACATTCTGCTGGGGGGGAGGAAATGGTCAGAAGTAGTTTCAGTTTGGAAGTTCAGTGCAGAGCACTGAGGAGACAGGATCTCTGCAGGTTGGAGGCTGGCTTTAGCTCACCTCAGGATCCACTGACCAATTCCAGGCCTAGCTGAGGGTCTGAGGAAAGGAGACAGATTACACAGAGAACATTCCTGGGAGGCAGAGCATTGCTGAGCTCATCCCCAGTGGAGCACACAGAACGGATGCTGGATCCGAGACTGCAGGTTACATACTGCACAGTTACCACCAGAGAAGTGAAGATTCCAGATCTTTCACCTGTACCACAGACACAAGCAACAAACGCAGAGTTCAGGAACATACTAGTAAGGACTCGAGTTGCCTGTCAGGTCGGTACCGAGGAGCACAGAGCCAGCTGCATAGTTCACTCAGCAGCGGGGCCACAGACACACAGTGCAGGCAAGGAAGCCAAAACGGCCCGGCTGGGTGGGAGAAGCCCTGAACCCCTCACAGACTCCGTGGACAGTACTCTGCTGAATGCCATCTACAGTAAAGGACAAAGAAACTGCAAAACCGTGAGTCTGCCTGTTTATTGTGCTCGTGTCCTGCACTCCCCCCATAGACTAACACACTGCCCCGGGGAAAAGGCTCTACCCGTGGGGAGCCGTCCCATCTCAAGCTGCCTTCCATCACCCCGGAGGTTCTGCAGCAGCGGTGGTCATCTCTGATCACATTCCACGGGTGGCGTCACGAACATAACCCCCCTTTTTATTGTGGAACCAGGGAGCACGGACCGGGCCACGACACCGTGATCCCCTTTCCAGAAGCAACCCCTTGGCCCGGTTCTGGGTATCCCCTTAACCCCTGGCGACACAATTATCTCTAAATTCCTGTAGATCCCTGACATAGAACCTATGCTTTTTTTCTTGAAGGTGATATTGAAATTTTTCTATGGTATTCTGCAGCGTTACCTCTTTAGCCGCAAAATCCCCATCACCTGAAAATGTTTTTGTTATATCAATCTGTTCTTTTAGAGCCAATTCCAGGGTCGCTAGGTTTTTGCACTCCTCCTCAAGTAAACATGTCATCAGCCTGAGCGAGCAGTCAGTCACCTCTTTTTCCCACTTGAGAGCCAAGTCAGGAATTTTGTACCTAAATCCGGGTGTGAGAGAGATCCTAAGGTACCTGGGGACGATTTTGGCCTTCAAATAATTCTCGAGCGATTGCACTTCCCACCAGGAAGTGGTACGCTCCTTATAAATTCTAGTTAAATCATTAAAGGCGCCATTGAGAGTTGGGGTGTATTTTTTTTGGACAAAGTTTCTCTCTGAGAACACCTCCTTTGCCTCTGAGATCCAGTTGTCTGTATCAATGCCTGCTGTTAAGAAACCAGCCATATCACATTAGATAATATAATACAGCCACTGGTGTGGTATATAAAGTGAAGGACCCAAATACAGCAAAATACCTAAAATATAACTTTTATTAGTTCCTCTAAAAATAGGGAAGGATCACCTTGCCTATGAATAAAATAAATAGTCAGCTTCAGAGTTTTACAAATCGCAAAGTCCTCCAGTGACAAAGAGGGGACTAGCACACCCTGTCGTGTGATATTACACCAAAAAACAGATGGTGCTGGCAGGTGTTAAACTTAACCGGGATGGCAAAAGTTGGTTCATTCAGAAAACTGCTCACTCCATACGATATCCACACTGTGGCAGTAATACCAATAACATGTGACACCACCCTCAAGTTGGTAACGAGGAGGTTAAATGACCATGACACTAACAAGTGTTTAAACAAAATCCAACTGATGCTCCAACACCCGGATTACAATCAGCAATGTCCAGGGATTATAGTGAAAAACATTACCCTAGCATTGTCTTAAAGAATGGAACAATCTCACCCAATTACTGGTGTATCTTGTTTCCCAGAGGTCAGTTTGTCCTCATAATCGGCGTTTCCACAGACCCTCACAGAATAGGTCTGGGACCCCCTTAGAATGGACTCACTGTCCTCTCCCAGAATCTCCTTCTCCCTTCTCCTGACGCGTTTCCTATATTAATTCATCAGGGGAGCATTAAATGAGGAGAAAACTCTACTGGGTTAATCTGGAAAAGATGAGAACATGGGATGAATAAGAGGGGTTCACAAAAACAGCCCCTAATACACCTCTCCCTAAATGGAGAAACATGGAGAAACGAGCGACTTACCAGACGGTGACAGCGCGAGTCTCATCAGCTGTACACCGCTGACTACAGCCACCACATTTAAATAATCGCCGCTCTACCGCCGGCGTCTGACGTCACATCCGCGATCGCGCTCCCCGCTTCCGCATCAATGGAACGCAAGTCCCCCAGGAAGCGACGTCAGAAAACATCCGGCGCACTCAAGGTACTTCATAATGAGATACATGAGTAGGACGCAACAGCGCCCAGCGGTCCACCCCCTCACAGATTCAGGACAGTGCATCGCATAACACCTCACTGCGCATGCGCTCAGCCCAAAAAGCGGACAGTCCGTGCTGTGATTTAAAAAAGTGTTTCTTTTAACAAATACTGTAGAAACAGGGCGAAACCTGCTTGTACCAGATAATATGTGCAGGTTTACAGAACACAAAGATCAAGTATATTACTGAATCACAGAGAAAGTGTAAAGTCTCAAAAATAGAAGAGATCGATAACATGAGAAACCACTGTATTTTAAGGAACTAGGACATAGTATAGAGGAAAAAACGGCTACGGCTGCGTTGGAAACGTTGTGCACAGAGAGCTTGACTCTGCGCGCGCACCGCCGGCACAACAATCATCTGACATAAAGCGCTGACAGTGGCTACTGCCCCTGCACCAACCGAGATAGTCAACGGGGGCAAGGGCCTGCAGACAGCAAGAAGCAGAGATGAGGCAGCCGAGAGAACGCGGGACTGGTGAGAAGAATGTTTTTTTTGGGGGGGGGATTTTGTGTGTATGTGAAGGATGGCACATTAACCCCTTAGTGACCTATGACGTACTGGGTACGTCATGGCTCCCTGGTACTTAAGGACCCATGAAGTACCCAGTACGTCATGGCAAAATCACGGCCCCGGTGGCTGCGATCGCTTTGCAAGTACCTTAGATTCAGGGAGGAGGGGACCTCAGGAGGAGCGGTGTATCCTCCCTGGACCTACGGAGGCTGTGATTTGCTGAGCGGCGTTCGTCAGCCAATCACAGTCACTGTAATGTTTTAGCCATTGAAAGTGGCTAAAACATTGAAATCCAGCCAAGATCAGTGCAGCTTTAGCACCGATCATTGGCTGGAGCTGGGTGACGTGTTTCACCCGCCCCCAGCTCTGATTGGAGAGACCGGCCTTGTGACCGATCTCGCCAATCACTGTGGATCTGGGGCCAGAGACCGCCACCCTCAGCTTCACTCCGGCGTCTGTGGAAGCGGAAGAGAGCGACCGGTAAGTTACAGCCACTGCCCCTTTCAGCTGCCGCCGTCGCCCCCCCCCCACCCATTACTACAGGATGGGGACAAAGTGCGCACATTACTATGGGATGGGGATAAGGCTGGGGACATTACTATAGGATTGGGACATTACTATACGATTGGGACATTACAAGGATGGGCACAATACTATTGGATGGGGACATTATTACTATAGAATGGGGACAAGGTGGGCACATTACTATAGGATGGGCACATTACTATAGGATGGGGACATTGCTACAATGGGACAAGGATGGGGAACATTACTATAAGATGGGGGACAAGGATGGACACATTACTATAGATTGGGGACATTACTATAGGATGGGGACCAGGATGAACACATTAGTACAGGATGGGCACATTACAATAAGATGGGGACAAGGCTGGGGACATTACTATAGGATGGGGATAAGGATGGACACATTACTATAACATGGGGACAAGGATGAGGCACATTACTACAAGATAGGGCCAAGGATGGGGAACATTACTTTAGGATGGGGACAAGGATGAGCACATTAGTGTGGGATGGGGACTAGGATGGGGCACAATACTACAAGGGAACAAGGATGGGCACGTTACAATGTCGCGGGCGGGGAGGAGGGTGTCAGCACACCGCGCTCACCCCTTCTGCTCGGGTCCGGCGGCTGCTCAGTGGTGGCTCGAGCCGTGGGCCGGATCCCGGGGGTTTCTCTAGCGGCGCTCCTCGCCCGTGAGTGAAAGGGGGGTTTGGGGTGTTGGGATAATGTCCGTGACGCCACCCACGGTTGTGGTGATTGAGTGTACACCACCGCTGCTCTATGTGGAGGTCCCGGGGATGGTGAGGCGGAGCAGCCAGTTGTTGTGTTGTCCCTCCGTGGGTAGGGGTTGGTGATCCCGGGGCCCAGTGGGGTGCAGGGGCGCGGGGGCAGCGCTGTGCCTTGCGGCACGAAGGTACTCACTCAGCCAGTAAACACGACACAGTTCTCGGTAAACAAACGGCTGGTTGGACGGGTCCCTCGGACGGTTCACGGTGCTGCGGTTCCCTGCAGTTAGCGGTGACGGTCTCTTCCCTGCACCTTTGAAATGTTTGTTTGGTAGCGATGGATTCCCACCGGTTACCCGCTCCCCGACTGCAATCTGGGCCGGAGGAGCTCCACACTTTGCCCGCAGGCGCCGGCCCTGGGAAACTGGTGCCTTGGCGGTGGCGGTGTTTCCCCGTTGTGGTTGGACCTTTGCCGTCAATCAGGACTTGCTTGTTGGGAGATCTACGTCCCCTTCACTAACGGATTTAGCAATTTACAGCGACTCCAAGCCTTGCTGGGATCCGAAAAGCCCCTGCTCTGGTGCTGACTGCCCTTTGTATCCGCTCCAGACCACCGGGCACACAGCCAACGGGGTCCTTCCAGTAACCTCCAGACAGTCCCACTGCAGACCTTCACCGCCGTCTGCTGACCTTGCTGACTCCGTCTGGGCACACAGCCACAGACCAACTTCAGGCTTTCTGTCACTTCACTACTGTTTCACTTCACTCTAGCTCCCTCCTGAGCTACACTCTGTTGTTTCTCCTTTCACTTGGTTCGTTACTCCGCTCTAGCCCTCAGCTAGACTTCACACTTGCCCTGCCTGGGCTCAACTGCCTGACACTTCCTGCCTCCAGAGCTGTGAGCTCCTTGGTGGGCGGAGCCAACCGCCTGGCCCACCCCCTGGTGTGCATCATCAGACTCTTGGAGGAAGGCAACAAGGATTTCTGGTTCAGCTTAGGTGTGCCTACCTGGGATGTGGGGTGTGGTGGTGTGTGACCTGTGTCCCCTGGCTTGCCCAGGGCGACACAACAACAAGATGGGGAACATTACTAAAAGATGTTGGTCAAAATTTCTATATAGTGCTAATTGTAAAGCCTGCTTTACACGTTGCAGTTTCGCATACGATATCGTATGCGATTTGCAACGCCCCCATCGTATGTGTGGCACGTTCAATTTGTTAAATGTGCCGCACAAACGATTAACCCCCGTCACACGTACTTACCTACCATACGACCTCGATGTAGGCGGCGAACGTCCACTTCCTGGAGTGGGAGGGACGTTCGGCGTCACATCAACGTCACGCTGCAGCCGGCCAATAGAAGTGGAGGGGCGGAGCTGAGCGGGACGTAAACATCCCCCCCACCTCCTTCCTTCCGCATTGTGGGCCGGGAGCCGCAGGACGCTGGTAAGATCTGTTCATCGTTCCCGGGGTGTCACACACTGCAATGTGTGCTACCGTGGGTACGATGAACAATCTGACGTGCAATTCTAGAGAAAGGTACGATGTGTATGCCGTTCAATCGCAATCGCACGTACCTGTCACACACTGCAATGTACCTTACGATGCCGGATGTGCGTCAATTACGACGTGACCCCGCCGACACATTGTAAGATACATTGCAGCGTGTAAAGCAGGCTTAAGACTTAGTTACAAAAAAGAAATAAAATGTAAAAAAAAAAAAAATAAAAAAAAAAAAATGTTTTATATTTAAACAAAGAATCTGCACGTTTGCTATAATAAACACGTGAAAATGTTCAAAATCAGTGATCCCAAGGTGTGTAAAAAAAAATTATATTATATATGGTACCAATAAAAATGTCACTTTGTCCTGCAAAGAATGCGGCCCCCCAAATTATTTTTTTCCTCTGTGCTGTCCATACACCCAGCCGAGTTTGAGACCCCAGTATGAGCCCCTACATACCTCCATATATACAGTATGAACCTCCCTATATAAAGTATGAGCCCCTACATAGACCCATATATACAGTACGAGCCTTCACATAACCCTCTTATGTACAGTATGAGCCCCTACATAGACCCATATATACAGTACGAGCCCTCACATAGCCTCCTATATCCAGTATGAGCCCCTACATAAGTCCATATATACATTATGAGCTTCCCTATATACACTATGAGCCCCTACATAGCCCCATATATACAGTTAGAGCCTTCACATAGCCCTCTTAAACACAGTATGAGCCCTTACATGAACTCACTATATACAGTATGAGCCTTAAATAGCCCCCTATATACAAAATGTGCCCTCATATAGTCCCCCTATATACAGTATGAGCCCTCACAATGCTCCCTACATACAGTATGAACCTTCACATACCCCTCTATATACAGTATGAGCCCTCACATACCCCTCTATATACAGTATGAGCCCTCACATACCCCTCTATATACAGTATGAGCCCTCAAATACCCCTCTATATACAGTATGAGCCCTCACATAACCCCCTATATACAGTATGAGCCCTCACATAACCCCCTATATACAGTATGCGCCCTCACATAGCCCCCCCTATACACAGTATGTAGAGATGTGTACAGGAGTGGTAGGCTGTATATAACAATCTATATGCTGCTACTGGGATTCCTATGAACGAATACGCAAAACTAAAATACAAGTAGACATAATATTTAAAATAAATCAGATAATAAAGTATGAAAACCCATCAGCAATCAGCCACACAATTGCCAATTGTAGGATAAATAGTCCCATTAAATACAAGGAACATGATGATATCAGGCCAATAGCAGTGGCAAAAATATACAGGCAGCATTATATGTTAGTGGCTTGTTACAGCTACATGCCTGGATGTCAGTATTTTATGTTCATAGCTTTGCGTGTTTTGTACTATTCAATAAAGTTATATATGATTTAGGTGGGCACATCGCTTTTGTATTACCTATTTTTCATGATCAGGCAGTGTTTTAATACATGATGTAGCCCCCTCTTGTTGGTGTAGAGCTGTGCACCTGTTTTCTGCTCTGTTGTCCTCTTTTTGTGTTCGGCGCGTACATTCCGGTGCTGGCGCGATGGCGTCATCACATCGGCACGCCACAGAAAGACAACCAGAGCTCCCCTGGAGTGGTGCTGCCATGCGGGTTTACCGGCAGCTGAGCTTCAGGAAAGCTGCCTGCCTGCCAACACATTATAATAAGGGCAATCTGGCCATGGGCCCTCCAAAGCCTCAGACCCCGGGCAGGAGCCCAGATTACCCTCATTATAGCCCGCCTATGACCTCCTGGTTCTGTGGCTTCCAATATGTCCTGCCTTATCTTTACTGTATCATGTACCTTCCACCCTTCTGTGCCAGCACCCTGGATCCATGGAGCCCCCCCGGCCTGTGAATCCCCCCCACCAGATGACCTCTAACCCCCTCATAATGGGCTGTGCTATATCATGTGAGTTATTATGCAGCTGCCCTTGAAGTCATGGAGCCTTCTCTTGCTCATGAAATCTTTTGGTTTGTTTAGAACAGTAGCTGCCATTTTTGGGGCATTTCAGATGAGTTAAAGGGGACAGCCATGACTTTTCTTTTACTAAGTGCCAAAAAGCTAAGAGGCAGATAGTTGCTAACAAAGGAAACTACCTCCTGTATGTGTTGTCTGTGGAGCGTGACTGCCGATGTCATGCTGACTGACCACCAGATTCCCCCAATTAGGCAGAAGGGAACCGGCTGTCAATCAGCATGATGTTGAAAGTCATGCCTCGTCAACACAGCTGTCACTCAGTCAACATGGCTTCAGGGGCGTGGAATCACCGGCAGGACCGGTCTGTGACCCCTCTGTGCAGGCAAAGATCGGCACTGGGCAGAACAGACAGGTAGTTAGCAACTACCTCCATATAAGTGCTCAGGCACATTGTAAGATTAAAAATGGTCCCGAAATCCCTTTAAATCACAAATTGTTCAATTTCACCTGTTCCAGAGAATTTCCTTAAATTTGACGCTAATTAAATTTGCACCAAATTGATTTTCTCATCTGTAATACCTGTGATATAGGAGATAGGATTATAACAGGGAAGATAAAAGTAATAAATTTTTGGTTAAATATGGAAACCCTAGAAGAATGACATTAGTGATGGGAAGAGCTGGGATGTTATAGTATGGGAGGTTTTTTCATGTATTCTTTTGTATATTTTTACATTTCTGTATATGTGTATAAAAAAAAATGTATTATGAAAAAAAAATTCAGCACTAGAAGCTGCCATGAAGTTTTCTTTCCCATCTCTGGATGGTAAACTGTCCTCCATGATGGCCACCACAGTGTATAGGGCAGAGCAGGTGCATGCGCCGCTGCCGGGCAGGAGCCACCTGAGGATCCGTCACCGCTGACATCACCTGCACACGACCAACTGCCGTTTACTTTCAAACGTCGACTGAAGTGATCGGGCTGAAGTCTGCAGATTGGAAGAGATTTCTGAGAATGGCGTCCACTGGACATGGAGAAGACAGCGAGAAGAAGAGAGAAGACAAGAGGAAGAGAGAAGAGGATGGAGATACCTCTGGATTCAAGAAGATCTCAAAGAAGAGGAAGAAGGACAAAGACAATGGATTGGAGGATGATAAAGAGCCAACACCTGGATGCAGCGGAGCCCCCGGAACATCCAGCCCCTACCCCAGGCTTAACATGAGCCACTACAACATCCACAAAATTCTGGGTAGGGGCAGCTTTGGCAGAGTGAGTATGATGTATTTTTTCTTTAGAAAACTGTTAGTCATTTTATCTCCATCCATTTTTGTCTTTAGGTACATATTCATTAATGTGTACTTTTATGGATTTAAAAAAAAACCAAAACATCCAGACCCTCCCCTGCCCCATGACCACTCTGTATGTCACATATTAGTGCCTCTTATCACCATAGATAGGTGTAGCTGACATGTTTAATACCATTTTTGTGCAGATGAGATGTTTTAATCACCTGTCATTGCATTTTTTAAAAAAAAAAACATTTGCGGTGACCAAGAATGTATTTTTGGCATTTTTATTTTTTTTCTCGCAACACTATGTACCAATCAGATGAATTGATTTTATGTTTTGATACATCGGGCGTTTCTGAACACGGCGACACCATTTCACGTTTTTTCACTATTTATACCCCATTATTTATTTATTCATTTATTAATCATTATTTTTTTTGCATTCAGTACATGATTGTATATTTATGTGGGGATTTTATGTTAAGGGCCGGATAAGTTAATGGTGTTATGTATATTTATGGTACTATGTGTGTCTTCTGTATTTATTACTTACAATTGTACACATATAATTGACACTGTTTTGTATGTGTGTGCATCGGTTTATCATATATACACACATTATCACTATGTTTATGATTGTGCATTGGCATATGGCTTTTGACACACATTATATATAGATTTGTATGTATATATATATATTTAAATATATGTATTTATACACATGTATTCTGTCATACTGCATTATATATGTTGTATTTGCTTCACATATTGTAATTGGCATATTGCATGTATATATTTTATGTTTATCCTCTGACCACATGCACTTGGATATACTGTATATATGTTCTTTGATTGTACTTGTATTTTGCCTCGTATATGAGCTTGTATGTTTCAGCTTTTACTTTCTTATCTCTAACTCTACACAAGTAGCATGATTTTGCACATTGGTCTGTTATATCAATGTATTGTCTTATTACTGACTTTGTGTTGTACATTCTTTGTATTTTTTGTTGTTGTATTCATAGTCATTTTAGGATATATTTTTTGACCCCGCTTGTATCTTGTTGAATTATCTGCTATTCTGTATTAATTTAATAATTGATATATTAATATATAATTCCTTTCATATTTTATGACATGTAATATAGATACGGTTTTGGTCTTGACGTTATACTTTTCTGCTGTTTTTAAAGTTCCTTGGTTTACAGTCAGGGTCCCATGGGCAGCCGCATCCTGTATAGCATTCTGGATTGGTGCACATGCACAGATGGAGGGGGGCAGGCGTCACCATTGGGGGTGTCTGTTTCTCGGCTCGGGTCACTTGATTAGTAGGGCTGAGCGGATCCGGACTGTAAAAGTCCGGATTCACGCAGTTTCAAAGATGCCCGGGTGCCGCACCCGAGATTCCGGGTGCACGATCCGGATCCAGCACTGGGGAAATTAAAGGGAAAATTAAAAAAAAAAACAGGAATTAAGCGAGAGTTTCATACTTACGGTACCTGGGTGTCATGGCGGCAAAATGCTTCCGGGTCGCGCATTCAATTCCTGTACTGCGCATTAGGCTTATCGCATACACACAGCTGTTCGTGCTTTCCCCACCCACTGGCCGTCCTGTCGTCTGTGATTGGTTGCAGTTAGACGAGCCTCCAGCCTGTGACAGCATCTGCCTTCAGTCATCGCGGCTCAGTCATAGTCTACACTCACAGCCGGCGGTCGTTCTCTATGGCTACTCGCTGTGACACGTAGCAGAGCTGGAAGCGGCGTCGGATCTCGTGTGGATTACGCCGGACCTGGAGGGGTGTGTTGGTGTTAATAAAGTGGTGAAAGAGGGTGTGTTTTTGTATTTTATTCCAAATAAAGGATTTTTTCTCTGTGTTTGTACTTATTCACTGTCATTTACAGGTTTGTAATGCAGGTATCTCATAGACGCCTGTGCCATCACTAACCTAGGGTTTAGTAGCAGCTGTGTGCTGTAATTAACCCCTACAATTCCCCCGATTGCCACCGCACCAGGGCATTCGGGAAGAGCCAGTAGAGCTCTGGGATTGTCCCATTTAATCCAGACCACCTGGCTTTATCTTGGCTGAGTATCAAAATTGGGGGGGGGGGGGGGGGCGGGGTTTTCTTTTTAAGTAACAAAAAAATGCAAATTTGGTGTAGAAATCTAGTGCAGACGATTTCAGCACCAAATGTGCACCTACTGGCACAAAACTGCAACAAACACCGCGGCAAAAAAATGCGGCAAAAAACACAAGGTTTATTTGCCAGTAGGTGTTCATTGGGTGCAGGAATATGGTGTAAAAATTCCAGCACCAAATTTGCATCCCTCGGCTAAAAAAACTGCCATTTTCTGCTAGGAAATGCAGGTCTGTGAACTCAGTGACCTCCACCTGAGGTCAGGTTACCTGCGATGCAGGTGAAGGACCGTGGGAACCTACAGCTGTGACCTCAAATGACCTGAGTGATGTCACCGCTCATTTATTCTCTGGAGCTCACAGCGAGCGGTCTTGTTCTATGGCCGCTCACTGTGATATTGAGATGTAGCAGAGCTGAATATCCGTGGGACCTCGTGTGGATTACTTCGGACTAGGAGGAGTGCTTGGGGTTAATAAAGGGGTGAAAGAGGGTGTGTTTTTGTATTTATTCCAAATAAAGGATTTTTTCTCTGTGTTTGTGTTTATTTACTGTCACTTATAGGTTAGTGATGCACGTATGTCAGAAACGCCTGTGCCATCACTAACCTAGGGCTTAGTAGCAGCTGTGCACTGTTATTAACCCCTGCTATTACCTTGATTGTCACTGCAGCAGTGCATTCGGGAAGAGCCGGTAAAGCATCGGGATTGTAACATCTAATGGATGGGGCAATACCGGGCGGCTGAGGGCTGAGAATACCAGCCCCAGCTGGCTTTTTCTTGCTTGTGTATCAAAATTAGGGGGACCGCACGTCGTTTTTTAAAAAAAAAATTCTAAAATAATGATAATGAAAATGAATAAAAAAAAAAGTTGCATGCAGTTTCTTTTAGGCCAGAATCACACTTATGAGGGACTTGTGCGCGTCGCATCACCCGACACAGCCGCACACTCTTCTGACAAGAGCGGGTCGGCAGCATGTATTTCTATATACCTGCACGCTCCTGTCAGGAGAGTGTGCAGCTGCCGGGTGATGTCATGCAAGTCCCTCACACATGTGACTCTGGGCTCTGCATACACAGCACAGATAAAGCCTGACAGCTGGGGGCTGCAGCCGGGGGCTTTATCTGTGCTGGCATCAGAATATGGGGGGACCCTGCACCGATTGTTTTATTTATTTATTTTACCATACTGACCCATAGACACTTGCACTGCTTTCCCCGTCCACCAGCCATCCTGGTGCCTGTGATTGGTTGCAGTCAACTGACACGCTGCCGCTCAGGGTGGGGGCACGTCTAACTGCAACCAATTAAACACGCCGGTGGGCAGGTAAAGCAGTGACCAGTCAATTCTTGGCTCCGGAAGGGAAAGCGTGATCCGGAAGGAGTGTGCCGCCATGACACAGCCTCAGTGAAAACACCTCGCGCGCTCCTACCCCCCTATCCCTTCCAGCAACGTTTTTGTTCTCGGGATTCTGGTCCCCATAGACTTATGTGGGTGCCGAATTCCGGAGCGGATTGGGTTTATTTTTTAATTGAGCAGCGACCCACCGCTCCCGTTTATTTGAAAGCCTGGGCAGCTCTATTGATCAGCATTGAGTCATTTGTTTATCATGTGTCTCCGTGCTAACCGCGTCACCCGCCTCGCCTCCGAGTGACATCTCCGATGATGTTGTGCTGCTGCCCCGACGTCTTGTTCGCATGCGCCATATAAATTGTTTAGGAATTTTTCCCTTTTTTAATTGAATGGCTGCCATTTAAAAAGCATCTGACATGCTGATTCGGCACCACGTTTCCTGACAAAGGTACGCCGAAACGAGCGTAGGGATTCTGGGACTTAGTGCCGGTACAGTAGCTGTTTGGACACAACCGCAGGTAATCGCCATCAATACAACTGTGTTACTTCTATCATGTAAATTTTTGGATGACTGCCTCATGGACTGATCTCCAGCACTAGCAGTTTACTATCTGTCATGCTTCTGCACACATTTTAACTGCTATTTGGATTTACATAGTGATCTACAGTGGGTATGGAAAGTATTCAGACCCCTTTAAGTTTTTCACTCTTTGTTTCATTGCAGTCATTTGGTAAATTCAAAAAAAATCATTTTTTTTCTCATTAATGTGCACTCTGCACCCCATCCCCCATCTTGTCAGAAAAAAAACAGAAATTTAGAAATTTTTGAAAATTTATTAAACAAGAACAACTGAAAGATCACATGATCATAAGTATTCAGCCCCTTTGCTCAGACACTCATATTTAAGTCACATGCTGTCCATTTCCTTGTGATCCTCCTTGAGATGGTTCTACTCCTTCATTGGAGTCCAGCTGTGTGTAATTAAACTGATAAGACTTGATTTGGAAAGGCGCACACCTGTCTATATAAGACCTCACACCTCACAGTGCATGTCACACCAAATGAGAATCATGAGGTCAAAGCAACTGCCCAAGGAGCTCAGAGACTGAATTGTGGCAAGGCACAGATCTGGCCAAGGTTACAAAAGAATTTCTGCAGTACTCAAGGTTCCTAAGAGTACAGTGGTCTCCATAATCCTTAAATGGAAAAAGTTTGGGACCACCAGAACTTCCTAGACCTGGCCAACAAGCCAAACTGAGCAATTGTGGGAGAAGAGCCTTGGTGAGAGAAGTAAAGAAGAACCCCAAGATCACTGTGGCTGAGCTCCAGAGATGCAGTAGAGAGATGGGAGAAAGTTCCACAAAGTCACCTATCACTGCAGCCTCCACCAGTCGGGCCTTTATGGCAGAGTGGCCCGACGGAAGCCTCTCCTCAGTGCAAGACATTTGAAAGCCCGCATAGAGTTTGCAAAAAAAACACATGAAGGACTCCAGACAATGAGAAATAAGATTCTCTGGTCTGATGAGATGAAGATAGAACATTTTGGTAATAATTCTAAGCGGTATGTGTGGAGCAAACCAGGCACTGCTCATCACCTGCCCAATGCAATCAGACTTGGCCAAAGGTTCACCTTCCAACAAGACAATGACCCTAAGCACACATTTAAAATAATAAAGGAGCGGCTTCAGAACACTCTTGACCATTCTTGACCGGCCCAGCCAGAGCCCTGACCTAAACCCAATTGAGCATCTCTGGAGAGACCTGAAAATGGCTGTCCACCAACGCAGGGGTGGACACAGACTGCAGGGGGCCCGTGTGCAAGAAATCGTTTTGGGCGCCCCCATACCACAACAAAATGATGGAAACATACAGATTACACAGTTTATTCCTAGTTTAGGACACAACTACCAAATCTAAACAATAAATAAGCTCCATATTTACCCTCTGAATATAACACAGCACAGTCCTGCCCCTTCTATCTGCTGCAGCTTCAGCGCTGTCTCCAATGCCTCTAGTTCCATTGGCTGGAAATGGCACAACCTGGACACCCTGTGTGTTTTGCAGCTTGTCAGTGGTATACAGCTCAAGTCTGAAACCAGTGATTGCCTGCAGCGGTCACATGAGGCACCTGGGCTGTGATATCTGCAGCAATTGTAAACAGAAGCATCAGGGAATGTAAAGGGGGCTTTACACGCTGCGATATCGCTAATGATTTATTGTTGGGGTCACGGTGTTTGTGACGCACATCCGGCGTCGTTAGCGGCATCGCAGCGTGTAACACGTACGAGCGACCTTCAACGATCGCAAAAGTGGCAACAATCGTTGGTTTTGGAGAGGTCGTCCAAACACAAAATATTGTTGTCTGGTGAGTAACGATGTTGTTCGTCGCTCCTGCGGCACCACACATCACTATGTATGACACCGCAGGAGCGCCGAACATCTCCTTACCTGTGTCCACCGGCAATGCGGAAGGAAGGAGGTGGGCGGGATGTTACGTCCCGCTCATCTCCGCCCCTCCGCTTCTATTGGATGCCTGCCATGTGACGTCGCTGTGACGCCGCACGAACCGCCCCCTTACAAAAGAGGCGGTTCGCCTCTCAGAGCAACGTCGCAGGGCAGGTAAGTCCGTGTGACGGGGACCAACGAGGTTGTGCGCGACGGGCAGCGATTTGCCCGTGTCGCACAACCGACGGGGGCGGGTACGCTCACTTGCAATCTGACTAGCGAGATCGCAGCGTGTAAAGTACCCTTTACACTAGAGCTGTCAGGTGGAAGAAAGATGAGGATTATAGTTTATTAAAGGGATTGTCCAGACAACGGTCATTACCTGGAGGCCAGATTCTGTAAAAATAACCAAATAAATTGTACTCACCTGCTGTCACCTCCTGGATCCAGCGCCGGCCGTCCTGTGCTCTGTGCCAGCATTAATTATGTCACTGTTCTATGGGAGACAGGACCGCTGCACCCTCTGATGCCTTACACAATCCAACGTATGGAACAAGAAAACTCTCCTAAAACTTAACTTTTAATATAGTGAATCAATAAAAGTGACACAAGTCACATAAAATCGTGAACATAAAAACCACACACACTACTCTCCCATAGCAGGGGAAACCCAGTGTATGCGTACTGCATAAAGACAAACAAACCCCGTGAAGTGGCTAAATTCACAGTGGTATTAAGCTCCCATATATACCCGTGATGGAGTTCACCACCCGAACAACAGGGAAAAACCGGGATTGCTTGCAAACTAGATGAGATCTAAATCATTTTTGACCACTAAAATCATTAACAAACTGATACGGGTCTTATATAAATATATAGATATGAAATATGGAAAGATCTCACCCAGTTCGCTTATCGGATATAATCCATTTCATAATATTCATACATGACCGACTCTCTCCTTCTTAGTCGTCGTCATAATCCTTTTTTGGAAGAAATATGGCAGTGTTTGTGCATACACACACGTGGAATATATGCGCCCGTTTGTGTGGTAAAACCCATGATGTTGCTGTGATGGGAGATACTATTATGGTGACTGGTAAAGACTCCCCTGATGAGTAAAGGGATGACGAAACGCGTCGGGAGTGACCTCATTAATCCACACATGATGCGATGACAGGAGGAAGTATACCCTGATCCGCAGAATCTGTTCCATTTCTTCCAAAAAAGGATTATGACGACGACTAAGAAGGAGAGAGTTGGTCATGCATGAATATTATGAAATGGATTATATCCGATAAGCGAACTGGGTGAGATCTTTCCATATTTCATATCTATATATTTATATAAGACCCGTATCAGTTTGGAAATGATTTTAGTCGTCAAAAGTGATTTAGATCTCATCTAGTTTGCAAGCAATCCCGGTTTTTCCCTGTTGTTTGGGTGGTGAACTCCATCACGGGTATATATGGGAGCTTAATACCACTGTGAATTTAGCCACTTCACGGGGTTTGTTTGTCTTTATGCAGTACGCATACACTGGGTTTCCCCTGCTATGGGAGAGTAGTGTGTGTGTTTTTTATGTTCACGATTTTGTGACTTGTGTCACTTTTATTGATTCACTATATTAAAAGTTAAGTTTTAGGAGAGTTTTCTTGTTCCATACGTTGGATTGTGTATTTCTCCTGGACCCTTTTCTTGCTATTCAATATCTCTGTTGTTGGGTCTATAACATATTAGTATCTAGCTTACAACCTTGTGATGCCTGCAGTTCAAGTCACCTGACCGCTGCAGCCGATCACAAGCTGCAGCAGTCCTGTGTCTGGTAGAACGGTGACATAATTAATGCTGCACAGACCACAGGACGGTCAGCGCTGGATCCAGGAGGGTGACAGCAGGTGTAAATAATTATTTTGTTAGTTTTACAAAATGTAACCCGCATTAGAGCCTTTTGCCAGACAGTTTCTTTACAGTGCATGTATTATTTCACACAACTCCTTCAAAGGGAACCTGACAGCTGATACCCATGAGCCGTGGCAGCCTGTACCAGGCAGTGGCTGTATGATCACAGCCAGTTATGTGTGACCCTGACAGCTGATACCCATGAGCCGTGGCAGCCTGTACCAGGCAGGGGTTGTATGATCACAGCCAGGTGTGTGTGATCCTGACAGCTGATACCCATGAGCCGTGGCAGCCTGTACCAGGCAGGGGTTGTATGATCACAGCCAGGTGTGTGTGATCCTGACAGCTGATACCCATGAGCCGTGGCAGCCTGTACCAGGCAGTGGCTGTATGATCACAGCCAGGTATGTGTGACCCTGACAGCTGATACCCATGAGCCGTGCCAGCCTGTACCAGGCAGGGCTGTATGATCACAGCCAGGTGTGTGTGACCCTGACAGCTGATACCCATGAGCCGTGGCAGCCTGTTCCAGGCAGTGGCTGTATGATCAGAGCCAGGTGTGTGTGACCCTGACAGCTGATACCCATGAGCTGTGGCAGCCTGTACCAGGCAGTGGCTGTATGACCACAGCCAGGTGTGTGTGACCCTGACAGCTGATACCCATGAGCCGTGGCAGCCTGTTCCAGGCAGTGGCTGTATGATCACAGTCAGGTGTGTGTGACCCTGACAGCTGATACCCATGAGCCGTGGCAGCCTGTACCAGGCAGTGGCTGTATGATCACAGCCAGGTGTGTGTGACCCTGACAGCTGATACCCATGAGCCGTGGCAGCCTGTACCAGGCAGTGGCTGTATGATCACAGCCAGGTATGTGTGATCCTGACAGCTGATACCCATGAGCCGTGGCAGCCTGTACCAGGCAGTAGCTGTATGACCACAGCCAGGTGTGTGTGACCCTGACAGCTGATACCCATTAGCCGTGGCAGCCTGTACCAGGCAGGGGCTGTATGATCACAGCCAGGTGTGTGTGACCCTGACAGCTGATACCCATGAGCCGTGGCAGCCTGTACCAGGCAGTAGCTGTATGACCACAGCCAGGTGTGTGTGACCCTGACAGCTGATACCCATGAGCCGTGGCAGCCTGTACCAGGCAGTAGCTGTATGACCACAGCCAGGTGTGTGTGACCCTGACAGCTGATACCCATGAGTCGTGGCAGCCTGTACCAGGCAGTGGCTGTATGATCACAGCCAGGTGTGTGTGACCCTGACAGCTGATACCCGTGAGCCGTGGCAGCCTGTACCAGGCAGTGGCTGTATGATCACAGCCAGGCAAGTGTGACCCTGACAGCTGATACCCATGAGCCGTGGCAGCCTGTACCAGGCAGTGGCTATATGATTTCAGCCAGGCAAGTGTGACCCTGACAGCTGATACCCATGAGCCGTGGGCAGCCTGTACAAGGCAGTGGCTGTATGATCACAGCCAGGTGTGTGTGACCCTGACAGCTGATACCCATGAGTCGTGGCAGCCTGTACCAGGCAGTAGCTGTATGACCACAGCCAGGTGTGTGTGACCCTGACAGCTGATACCCATGAGCCGTGGCAGCCTGTACCAGGCAGTGGCTGTATGATTTCAGCCAGGCAAGTGTGACCCTGACAGCTGATACCCGTGAGCCGTGGCAGCCTGTACCAGGCAGTGGCTGTATGATCACAGCCAGGCAAGTGTGACCCTGACAGCTGATACCCATGAGCCGTGGCAGCCTGTACCAGGCAGTGGCTGTATGATTTCAGCCAGGCAAGTGTGACCCTGACAGCTGATACCCGTGAGCCGTGGCAGCCTGTACCAGGCAGTGGCTGTATAATCATAGCCAGGCAAGTGTGACCCTGACAGCTGATACCCGTGAGCCGTGGCAGCTTGTACCAGGCAGTGGCTGTATGATCACAGCCAGGCATGTGTGACCCTGACAGCTGATACCCATCCACTGTTCTGCTCTTCTCAGTGATGTCCCCGCTCTCCAGTTTCCAGCGCTGTTCTGCTCCTCTTCTCAGTGATGTCCCCGCTCTCCAGTATCTAGTGCTGTTCTGCTCCTCTTCTCAGTGATGTCCCCGCTCTCCAGTATCTAGCGCTGTTCTGCTCCTCTTCTCAGTGATGTTCCCGCTCTCCAGTTTCTAGTGCTGCTCTCCTCCTCTTCTCAGTAATGTCCCCGCTCTCCAGTTTCTAGTGCTGCTCTCCTCCTCTTCTCAGTGATGTTCCCGCTCTCCAGTTTCTAGTGCTGCTCTCCTCCTCTTCTCAGTGATGTCCCCGCTCTCCAGTTTCTAGCGCTGTTCTGCTCCTCTTCTCAGTGATGTCACCTCTCTCCAGTATCCAGTGCTGCTCTCCTCCTCTTCTCAGTGATGTCACCTCTCCCCAGTTTCTAGCGCTGCTCTCCTCCTCTTCTCAGTGATGTCCCCGCTCTCCAGTTTCTAGCGCTGTTCTCCTCCTCTTCTCAGTGATGTCCCCGCTCTCCAGTTTCTAGCTCTGTTCTCCTCCTCTTCTCAGTGATGTCCCCGCTCTCCAGTTTCTAGCGCTGTTCTCCTCCTCTTCTCAGTGATGTCCCCGCTCTCCAGTTTCTAGCTCTGTTCTCCTCCTCTTCTCAGTGATGTCCCCGCTCTCCAGTTTCTAGTGCTGTTCTGCTCCTCTTCTCAGTGATGTCCCCACTCTCAAGCATCTCCAGATCACACTGCTCTGCAGGACATGAAATACAATGTAAGTCTATGGAGCGTCAGAAAGGCTTTAATTGTAAAAGACTTCTGGCTCAGAGTGTAGTGTGACCCGAGATACCGGAGAGCGGTGACTGCACTCAGGAAAGTAGAAGAGCAGCAGCAGGTGAGTATATAAATACAACACTACATTACTTGCACAGACACACTCCATCAATACTAAAAGTGAGTAGGAGGCCTCTGTATGTGAATGTAGTCACCTATATGCTCACATGCGACTTCCCCACATCCGACCTTTCTCACACTTGTAATGGAGCTGAAATAATATGAGCATATAGGTGACTACAAGGATGTATACAGATAAATACATGTACAACATACAGTCATATGAAAAAGTTTAGGCACCCCTATTAATGTTAACCTTTTTTCTTTCTAACAATTTGGGTTTTGCAACAGCTATTTCAGTGTCATATATCTAATAACTGATGGACTGAGTAATATTTCTGGATTGAAATGAGATTTATTGTACTAACAGAAAATGTGCAATCTGCATTTCAACAAAATTTGACAGGTCCTTATCAATTTCTTGATTTGAACACTCCTAACTACTTTTTACTGACTTACTAAAGCACTAAATTGGTTTTGTAACCTCATTGAGCTTTGAACTTCATAGGCAGGTGTATCCAATCATGAGAAAAGGTATTTAAGGTGGCCATTTGCAAGTTGTTCTCCTATTTGAATCTCCTATGAAGAGTGGCATCATGAGCTCCTCAAAACAACTCTCAAATGATCTGAAAACAAAGATTATTCAACATAGTTGTTCAGGGGAAGGTACAAAAAGTTGTCTCAGAGATTTAAACTGTCAGTTTCCACTGTGAGGAACATAGTAAGGAAATGGAAGAACACAGGTACAGTTCTTGTTACGCCCAGAAGTGGCAGGCCAAGAAAAATATCAGAAAGGCAGAGAAGAAGAATGGTGAGAACAGTCAAGGACAATCCACAGACCACCTCCAAAGACCTGCAGCATCATCTTGCTGCAGATGGTGTCAATGTGCATCGGTCAACAATACAGCGCACATTGCACAAGGAGAAGCTGTATGGGAGAGTGATGCGAAAGAAGCCGTTTCTGCAAGCACGCCACAAACAGAGTCGTCTGAGGTATGCAAAAGCACATTTGGACAAGCCAGTTACATTTTGGAAGAAGGTCCTGTGGACTGATTAAACTAAGATTGAGTTGTTTGGTCATACAAAAAGGTGTTATGCACGGAGGCAAAAAAACACGGCATTCCAAGAAAAGCACTTGCTACCCACAGTAAAATTTGGTGGAGGTTCCATCATGCTTTGGGGCTGTGTGGCCAATGCCGGCACGGGGAATCTTGTTAAAGTTGAAGTTCGCATGGATTCAACTCAGTATCAGCAGATTTTTGACAATAATGTGCAAGAATCAGTGACAAAGTGGAAGTTACGCAGGGGAAGGATATTTCAGCAAGACAATGATCCAAAACACCGCTCCAAAATCTACTCATGCATTCATGCAGAGGAACAATTACAATGTTCTGGAATGGCCATCCCAGTCCCCAGACCTGAATATCATTGAACATCTGTGGGATGATGTGAAGCGGCTGTCCATGCTCGGCGACCATCAAACTTAACTGAACTGGAATTGTTTTGTAAACAGGAATGGTGAAATCTACCTTCATCCAGGATCCAGGAACTTATTAAAAGCTACAGGAAGCCACTAGAGGCTGTGATTTTTGCAAAAGGAGGATCTACAAAATATTAATGTCACTTTTATGTTGAGGTGCCCATACTTTTGCACCTGTCAAATATTGTTTAAATGCGGATTGCATATTTTCTGTTAGTGCAATAAACCTCATTTCAATCCAGAAATATTACTCAGTCCATCAGTTATTAGATATAGGAAACTGAAATAGCTGCTGCAAAACCCAAATTGTTATAAAGTAAAAAGATTAACATTAATAGGGGTGCCCAAAATTTTTCATATGACTGTATACCCATATGCGCAGAAATACATAGACAGGACACAAATACAAACATATTGGACATATAGATGAATGGATGGATAGATAGATTAGATACCCAGATAATAGATTAGATACCCAGATAATGTATAGACAGCTTACATACACAGATAATAGATAATTAGATACACAGATAATAGATTAGGTGTACAGATAATAGGTAGATTAGATACACAGATAATATATACATTAGATACACAGATAAAATATAGACATATTAGATACACAGATAATAGACATATTAGATACACAGATACTAGATTTGATACACATAATATATAGATAGACAGATAGATTAGATACACAGATAATGGATAGATAGATTAGATACACAGATAATATATAGACATATAATTAGATACACAGATTATAGATAGATTAGATACACAGATAATAGATTAGATACACAGATAATATATAGACATATAATTAGATACACAGATTATAGATAGATTAGATACACAGATAATAGATAGATGTGCACACATTACACATGGACTCACCCTCTCTGTAGATGATGGCACATGGGGCACAGGACGGCAGGCTCTTCTCTTGTACTTCCATCTTCTCTGTGGTGCAGCCTCCCCTCCTCCTCCTCCTGGGGCCTGACTGCTGTATTTTCTTTAAATAATTCCAGTGCAGGAGGGGGAGAGCAGCTCAGAGATGAGGGGGGCTGGGAGCCATGTTTGCATACAGATGCCTCTGCTCTGCTGGAGATGGAGCTGGTGGGCGGAGCCTCTTCTAGGCTCTGAGAAATGACATCATCCTCTTCTGCAGAGATGAATGCTCCCTCCTGCAGGCCCTAACAGGTGAGGAAGGGGCCCGTGTGAGCTCAGCATCACCATATGCGGTCAGCTGATCAGGCTCCTACTTCTCCTGTTAGTGTTCAAAGCTGCCGGCAAAGGAAATCCCCATATGTTTTCAGGCCCTAGGGGCCCCCTCCCGCTCGGGGCCCCTGTGTGACTGCACATGCTGCACCCAGGGGCGGATTAAGGGTAACCAAGGCCCAGGGCTGTTCAGGATCTGTGGGCCCCCCATCCCTACACATGGGTCACGTGACAGGTCCATCATCATACACCTGAAACAGATATTTTGAAAAATAGTTGCCGAAACTATAACCTGAAAAACATTCACTAATCTAATAAATATTCCCTTTAGTTTATAAAAACAAAAACACTAAGGCCTAGTATTGAACAGTCCAACTTTAATCTGTAAACAAGACTACTGACAATGAACAAATGTAAAAATGAAAAACTGAGCAAAAACTCCCCGTGTGAACATAGTTTAACAAATACTGAATTAAAATACTCAAATTCTCAGCGTGTGCACGAGGCCTTACAAATACCACAGATTGCAGCCCCAAGCAAGTAAATCTAACCCTAACCCTTCCCCACTCAGTCCCCTAGCAGGTAGTACCCCAGCATGAAGCCCCCAAGTACACAGCCCCCTAACAACTGTAACATCACCCCCTCCTTCCCCAAGAGTGTAACATCACCCCCTTTCATGCACAGTATCCCACTACGCAGCCCCACACTTACAAGATCCCCCCTTTTCCCATCCAGCCCCATGTATATAAAATCACCCTTTCCCTGCACAATTCCCCAATATGCAGCACCTTCACTGTACAATCCCCCATTATGCCGGCCCATACTGTGCAATCCCCCATTATGCAGGCCCATACTGTGCAATCCCCCATTATGCAGGCCCATACTGTGCAATCCCCCATTATGCAGGCCCATACTGTGCAATCCCCCATTATGCAGGCCCATACTGTGCAATCCCCCATTATGCCGGCCCATACTGTACAATCCCCCATTATGCAGGCCCATACTGTGCAATCCCCCATTATGCAGGCTCATACTGTGCAATCCCCCATTATGCAGGCCCATACTGTGCAATCCCCCATTATGCAGGCCCATACTGTGCAATCCCCCATTATGCAGGCTCATACTGTGCAATCCCCCATTATGCAGGCCCATACTGTGCAATCCCCCATTATGCAGGCCCATACTGTGCAATCCCCCATTATGCAGGCCCATACTGTGCAATCCCCCATTATGCCGGCCCATACTGTGCAATCCCCCATTATGCAGGCCCATACTGTACAATCCCCCATTATGCCGGCCCATACTGTGCAATCCCCCATTATGCAGGCCCATACTGTGCAATCCCCCATTATGCAGGCCCATACTGTACAATCCCCCATTATGCAGGCCCATACTGTGCAATCCCCCATTATGCAGGCCCATACTGTGCAATCCCCCATTATGCCGGCCCATACTGTGCAATCCTCCATTATGCAGGCCCTTACTGTACAATCCCCCATTATGCAGGCCCATACTGTGCAATCCCCCATTATGCAGGCCCATACTGTGCAATGCCCCATTATGCCGGCCCATACTGTGCAATCCCCCATTATGCAGGCCCATACTGTGCAATCCCCCATTATGCAGGCCCATACTGTGCAATCCCCCATTATGCAGGCCCATACTGTACAATCCCCCATTATGCAGGCCCATACTGTGCAATCCCCCATTATGCAGGCTCATACTGTGCAATCCCCCATTATGCAGGCCCATCCTGTGCAATCCCCCATTATGCAGGCCCATACTGTGCAATCCCCCATTATGCAGGCCCATACTGTGCAATCCCCCATTATGCAGGCCCATACTGTGCAATCCCCCATTATGCAGGCCCATACTGTGCAATCCCCCATTATGCAGGCCCATACTGTACAATCCCCCATTATACAGGCCCATACTGTGCAATCCCCCATTATGCAGGCCCATACTGTGCAATCCCCCATTATGCCGGCCCATACTGTGCAATCCCCCATTATGCAGGCCCATACTGTACAATCCCCCATTATGCAGGCCCATACTGTGCAATCCCCCATTATGCAGGCCCATACTGTGCAATCCCCCATTATGCAGGCCCATACTGTGCAATCCCCCATTATGCAGGCCCATACTGTGCAATCCCCCATTATGCAGGCCCATACTGTGCAATCCCCCATTATGCAGGCCCATACTGTGCAATCCCCCATTATGCAGGCCCATACTGTGCAATCCCCCATTATGCAGGCCCATACTGTGCAATCCCCCATTATGCAGGCCCATACTGTACAATCCCCCATTATGCAGGCCCATACTGTGCAATCCCCCATTATGCAGGCCCATACTGTGCAATCCCCCATTATGCCGGCCCATACTGTGCAATCCCCCATTATGCAGGCCCATACTGTGCAATCCCCCATTATGCAGACCCATACTGTGCAATCCCCCATTATGCAGGCCCATACTGTGCAATCCCCCATTATGCAGGCTCATACTGTGCAATCCCCCATTATGCAGGCCCATACTGTGCAATCCCCCATTATGCAGGCCCATACTGTACAATCCCCCATTATGCAGGCCCATACTGTGCAATCCCCCATTATGCAGGCTCATCCTGTACAATCCCCCATTATGCAGGCCCACACTGTACAATGCCCCATTATGCAGGCCCATACTGTGCAATCCCCCATTATGCAGGCCCATACTGTTGTGCAATCACCCATTATGCAGGCCCATACTGTGCAATCCCCCATTATGCAGGCCCATACTGTACAATCCCCCATTATGCAGGCCCATACTGTGCAATCCCCCATTATGCAGGCCCATACTGTACAATCCCCCATTATGCAGGCTCATACTGTGCAATCCAACATTATGCAGGCCCATACTGTGCAATCCCCCATTATGCAGGCCCATACTGTACAATCCCCCATTATGCAGGCTCATACTGTGCAATCCCACATTATGCAGGCCCATACTGTGCAATCCCCCATTATGCAGGCTCATGCTGTGCAATCCCCCATTATGCAGGCCCATTCTGTGTAATCCCCCATTATGCAGGCCCATACTGTGCAATCCCCCATTATGCAGGCTCATACTGTACAATCCCCCATTATACAGGCTCATACTGTGCAATCCCCCATTATGCAGGCCCATACTGTGCAATCCCCCATTATGCAGGCCCATACTGTGCAATCCCCCATTATGCAGGCCCATACTGTGCAATCCCCCATTATGCAGGCCCATACTGTACAATCCCCCATTATGCAGGCCCATACTGTGCAATCCCCCATTATGCAGGCCCATACTGTGCAATCCCCCATTATGCAGGCCCATACTGTACAATCCCCCATTATGCAGGCCCATACTGTACAATCCCCCATTATGCAGGTGTGAAGCCCCACAGGTGTTGTGTCGGTGCATTACCTTCAGGGACTCCACGTAGCTGGTGCTGATCACAGGTAGGGAATCTTCGGTTTTGATCGTGACGCCACTCTCAGTATTGCGGCCAGTAGGGACCGCCACTGCAGGTTGAGGGTCGCCTGGGGCTGATGGTATGTGCAGTTAGTTGGAATAGCCTCCTGAGAGTGAGGCAAGCCCCAGGGCCCGATGTAGGTTTGTAGTACCACAAGTCGCAGAATGACTCACACAGGCAGAACTGTCTTTCAAGGGCTTTACTCACATTTGATGGCAGGGTGAGTAGCCCGGGCGTAGCTGAGATGCACCAGGTGGGAACCAGGTATCCTTCCGGCTGACTTTATGAGGGTGACTACTGACTCGCCTTCCTTAGCCCTTGGTGGTTTGGGGTGACCCCGACTTTGAGTCCCTATGGGGGTCACCCAGGGAAGTTGCTGAAGCCTCACTCCCCCTTTTGGTTGCCGTTTGCTTGTTCCCCGGACCAGGCCACTCCAGCTGCTTGCCTCCTGTGACCTATGGGCCCTCACTGCGGTTACGTGGCTGCGGCTTTTGTGGTGTTGTGGTGTGGGCTTTGAGAGCCCCACACCGGCAGGTTTAGCAGAAGAAAGCTGGATCTATCTTCGCTTCGGGATCTGCCGCCCGGTTGGGCCTGGTGCTCTCTAGCAGTCTCCTTACTTCCCACTCCGTGCTTTCTCTCTAGCTGAAGCTGGCTTTCAGGTAGCACTCCTAGTTGACCGTTCTCCCCCGTCAGTAGCCACTGCGCGGGCGCTGTTAGACAGCAACAGCCCCACAGGTCTGCTCCTCACTGAGCCCTACGGAGTTCTCTGCTCTAACTGACTCACTGCTCCTCCTCTCCTGTTCTTGCCTACGCCACCTAGCAACCAGACTCTCCACCACACCCCCAGCTGGGAATTGTAAGTTAACTCCTTCTGGCTACTCAAGGGTCCCCTCTGGTGATGTGGGAGGCCTGGTCACTATGCGCCTGTGTTCCACACCCCTGTCAGCCTTCTGGATTACCTGTATTGTACTGTCCCCAGCATGGGTGCAGTACTCAGTGGTGCCTGACCAGGTCAGGGGCGCCACATTCCCCCTTAGTTATCACCAGCACGTCCTCGGGCTGCAAGACAACATTTTTAAAATGCATAAAACATTAAAACATGTAAAAACATTTTTAAAAGCACCAGGTACCATACATCACCACCCTCCACCCACAAGTCCGTTAACCCACCCAAAACCCTTTCACGTTGGCCGTGACTTCAGCCACTTCTGGCAGGATGTAGAGGCGGCTTACATGGGCTGGTGGTTTCAGGGTATACCTGGCCTGGTGGATCCGCGCCTTCAGCCTCTTCTGGCAGGATGCAGAGGCGGCCTCCACAGTTGGTGCTGACCAAGTACCCTCTTTGTGGTGGAGAGCCAGGCCCCATAAACAGGCATGCTCTCTGGTCGCAGGTGAGCCAAGGCCCTATATACGGACGGGCTCCTCCTGGTTGCAGACGAGCCAAGCCCCTAAACAGGCTGACTCTGGTGGTGGTGGTGCCCTTTTGGTGTAACTATTTACACTGCGAGAGTTTGTGGCTATAGCCAGTTCATAGCCTTAAGGTTTATGGTTTTCTCACATCAGTTTATGTGGGCACATTCTTAAACTTGTAAAACGTTGCAAAACAAACTTTTCAAAACTTTAACTGATAACTTCTTTCTTTACTTTACTTTACTCCTCTTTACCAGGGCTTTGGCCTGTTCTCAGTAACCTTTTCTCCTGTAGGTCTCTGGCTGTAACTTCTCTCTGCTCTGGAGACTGTGGTGCAGGGGACAGCGTTGGTCTGTTGCGACGCCTTGTCTTGCGGGCTGGGTTCTGCTGGGCTGTTACCTCAATGCCTGCAGGGCCCCAGGTGAGGTTTCTGGGCTGATCTTCGTCAGCAGACGGTGTCAAGTCCTCCTCATCCCAACGTGAATAGGGTAACATCTCCGGCTCTGAGTATAGATCCACTGCTGGTGGCTCCGGAGTCAGCTCCTCAGCTTCCTGGCCTCCTCTCCCCCTTAGTTCTTCTTGGCACTCCTTTGGTGGCAGTGCTGGGGATGGGCTTTCTTCAGCAGGCTCAGGCAGGGGACTCTTTGGCGTGGTTGCAGGGGTTGCCTGAATCTCCTTGGGGGTATGCGGAGGGAGCAGATACCGATCCACCATCTCTTGTGGGAACTGGGCCTCTAGGTCAGCCTTCAGCTTCCAGTATTCGGGGTCCTCTCCTATCAGGGTCTTCCTAGCAGGGACCTCTTTGGACTGGGGAGCGGTGTCTGCTCTGGCCTTGCAGGCCGGGGTAAATGATGAGGTAATCTCTTCTTGGCGGGCCGCGCCCGGCATGGCGGCGGCCTGGTCTTGGCGGGCCGCGCCCTGTATGGCGGCGGCCTGGTCTTGGCGGGCCGCGCCCGGCATGGCGGCGGCCTGGTCTTGGCGGGCCGCGCCCGGCATGGCGGCGGCCTGGTCTTGGCGGGCCGCGCCCGGCATGGCGGCGGCCTGGATCGGCGTCGCAGCTGTGATGGAATCTGTGCAGGCTGGGCTGGGCGTCGCTGCAGGGACCGGGTCTTGGTGGGCCGAGCAGGGCATCGCTGCGGCGGCCGGGGCTTGGCGGGCCGCGCCTGGCGTGGCTGCGGCCTGGTTCAGCACCTCACTTGCGGCGCGGACGAGCGTTGCTGCGGCGGTGGGGTCTCGGCGGGCCGGGCCTAGCAGGGCGGCGGCCTGGGTCAGCGTTACGCCTGCGGCGCGGATGAGGGTCGCGGTGGCAGCCGGTTCTTTGCGGGCCGGACTGGGCGTTGCTGCAGGGACCGGGTCTTGGTGGGCCAAGCAGGGCATCGCTGCGGCCGCTGGGGCTTGGAAGGCCGCACCTGGCGTGGCTGCGGCCTGCTTCAGCGTCGCCGCACCGGACGCCTCTTCGGGGACCGCGGGCGTGGCAGCAGGGGTCGGGGCACTTGCGCTGGCCGGGGTATCACTCGACTCACCCACCGGTGGCAGCATCGGGGTCTGCGTCATCGCCGTCCTGTCTGGCACTCGGCGCGCGGCTCTCCTTTCATAGGCCCGAACCGCCGCGGTCATCTCCAGCATTTCCATTCGTTCTTCCCGGATCTGCTCCACAACCCGGGTCTCCAGTCGGTCGCAGAACTGGGCCAGCTCCCGATACCACCAGGCAGCGGAGCCCGGTTCTGGATTTCTGCGGTCAGACGCCATTTCTTCTGCGCCCTCTTCTGCGCGACTCTCCAGCTGTGGACTCGCCGTTGCCTCTGATAGCAAGCTGTTCAGTTTCTGCTCTGCCTCTTTCAGCAGCTCCTCTCCCAGCAGCAGGCTTGTGGCTCCCTTTCTGTCCCGACGTCTCTGGACGCTTCCACTCTCATAGCTGGCAAGGTCAGAACTCTGCAGGGGATCTCTGGGTAGCCGCACCTCTTCGTGGGCGGTAACTTCTTCCAGCGCGGGCTGCTGTTGTTTTTCAGCGCGCTTTTCATGGTGGCAATATGGCGGCGCTTCCAATTTTCCAAGCGGACCGCCCAGGCACATGGTCACCTGTCTCAACAGGTCTAGTCCTTATCCTGTTCGTGACGCCAGAAGATGTGAAGCCCCACAGGTGTTGTGTCGGTGCATTACCTTCAGGGACTCCACGTAGCTGGTGCTGATCACAGGTAGGGAATCTTCGGTTTTGATCGTGACGCCACTCTCAGTATTGCGGCCAGTAGGGACCGCCACTGCAGGTTGAGGGTCGCCTGGGGCTGATGGTATGTGCAGTTAGTTGGAATAGCCTCCTGAGAGTGAGGCAAGCCCCAGGGCCCGATGTAGGTTTGTAGTACCACAAGTCGCAGAATGACTCACACAGGCAGAACTGTCTTTCAAGGGCTTTACTCACATTTGATGGCAGGGTGAGTAGCCCGGGCGTAGCTGAGATGAACCAGGTGGGAACCAGGTATCCTTCCGGCTGACTTTATGAGGGTGACTACTGACTCGCCTTCCTTAGCCCTTGGTGGTTTGGGGTGACCCCGACTTTGAGTCCCTATGGGGGTCACCCAGGGAAGTTGCTGAAGCCTCACTCCCCCTTTTGGTTGCCGTTTGCTTGTTCCCCGGACCAGGCCACTCCAGCTGCTTGCCTCCTGTGACCTATGGGCCCTCACTGCGGTTACGTGGCTGCGGCTTTTGTGGTGTTGTGGTGTGGGCTTTGAGAGCCCCACACCGGCAGGTTTAGCAGAAGAAAGCTGGATCTATCTTCGCTTCGGGATCTGCCGCCCGGTTGGGCCTGGTGCTCTCTAGCAGTCTCCTTACTTCCCACTCCGTGCTTTCTCTCTAGCTGAAGCTGGCTTTCAGGTAGCACTCCTAGTTGACCGTTCTCCCCCGTCAGTAGCCACTGCGCGGGCGCTGTTAGACAGCAACAGCCCCACAGGTCTGCTCCTCACTGAGCCCTACGGAGTTCTCTGCTCTAACTGACTCACTCCCCTCCTCTCCTGTTCTTGCCTACGCCACCTAGCAACCAGACTCTCCACCACACCCCCAGCTGGGAATTGTAAGTTAACTCCTTCTGGCTACTCAAGGGTCCCCTCTGGTGATGTGGGAGGCCTGGTCACTATGCGCCTGTGTTCCACACCCCTGTCAGCCTTCTGGATTACCTGTATTGTACTGTCCCCAGCATGGGTGCAGTACTCAGTGGTGCCTGACCAGGTCAGGGGCGCCACACAGGCCCATACTGTACAATCCCCCATTATACAGGCCCATACTGTACAATCCCCCATTATGCAGGCCCATACTGTGCAATCCCCCATTATGCAGGCCCATACTGTACAATCCCCCACTATGCAGGCCCATACTGTGCAATCCCCCTTTATGCAGGCTCATATTGTACAATCCCCCATTATGCAGGCTCATACTGTGCAATCCCCCATTATGCAGGCTCATACTGTGCAATCCCCCATTATGCAGGCCCATACTGTGCAATCCCCCATTATGCAGGCCCATACTGTACAATCCCCCATTATGCAGGCTCATACTGTACAATCCCCCATTATGCAGGCCCATACTGTGCAATCCCCCATTATGCAGGCTCATACTGTACAATCCCCCATTATGCAGGCCCATACTGTGCAATCCCCCATTATGCCGGCCCATACTGTAAAATCCCCCATTATGCAGGCCCATCCTGTGCAATCCCCCATTATGCAGGCCCATCCTGTGCAATCCCCCATTATGCAGGCTCATACTGTACAATCCCCCATTATGCAGGCTCATACTGTACAATCCCCCATTATGCAGGCCCATACTGTACAATCCCCCATTATGCAGGCCCATACTGTACAATCCCCCATTATGCAGGCCCATACTGTGCAATCCCCCATTATGCAGGCTCATACTGTACAATCCCCCATTATGCAGGCCCATACTGTGCAATCCCCCATTATGCAGGCACATACTGTGCAATCCCCCATTATGCAGGCCCATACTGTACAATCCCCCATTATGCAGGCCCATACTGTGCAATCCCCCATTATGCAGGCCCATACTGTGCAATCCCCCATTATGCAAGCCCATACTGTGCAATCCCCCATTATGCAGGCTCATACCGTGCAATCCCCCATTATGCAGGCCCATACTGTGCAATCCCCCATTATGCAGGCCCATACTGTACAATCCCCCATTATGCAGGCCCATACTGTGCAATCCCCCATTATGCAGGCCCATACTGTGCAATCCTCCATTATGCAGGCCCATACTGTGCAATCCCCCATTATGCAGGCCCATACTGTGCAATCCCCCATTATGCAGGCCCATACTGTGCAATCCCCCATTATGCAGGCCCATACTGTACAATCCCCCATTATGCAGGCCCATACTGTGCAATCCCCCATTATGCAGGCCCATACTGTGCAATCCCCCATTATGCAGGCCCATGTTGGAACATCCAGTTATACTGCGACCCCCAAAAAACAACCACCACCTGACATTACTCACCATTACTCCTGTGTATGAAGCCCCTTGCTCCATGGGCAGCCCCTGAGTCCTTTCAGTGTGTTCTTCCAGAAACCTCAGCTTCTCCAGCAGCCACAGTACACGCTGAACAGTGATCACAGCTCCGCGCTGGAGGAGGAAGCCCCGCCCCTTCTGGTGACATCATCACCTCACAGGAGCACCTACATTGTAACCACAGGGGGGTTCCTGCGGCTCCGCTGTTCATACTGTGCAGCAGGTTCGCTCCCGGCCCGAAACACCGCTTATAATAGATGAGGGCAATCTGGGCATGGGCCCCCCGGAGCCACGGGCTCCGAACAACTGGCCAGATTGCCCTCATTACTAACTGGCCTGAATGAGCCCCCTGGAGTCTTGGGCCCAGGGCGGTAGCCCAGATTGCCCTCATTATAATCCGCCTCTGGCTGCATCGGCGGTATGTCCGCCAGTGCACCAACGTTCACCATCCAACCTGACGGAACTGGAGAGGATCTGCAAGGAAGAATAGCAGAGTATCCCCAAATCCAGGGGTGAAAAACTTCTTGCACCATTCCCAAGAAGACTCATGGCTGTACTAGCTCAAAAGGAGGGCGCTTCTACTCAACACTGAGCAAAGGGGCTGAATACTTAGGACCATGGGATATTTCAGTTTTTCTTGTTTAATAAATTTGCAAAAATTTCTACATTTCTGTTTTTTGAGACAAGATGGGGGATGGGGCGCAGAGTGTACATTAATGAGGAAAAATAAACTCTTTTGAATGTATCAAATGGCTGCAATGAAACAAAGAGTGAAAAATGTAAAGGGGTGTGAATACTTTCCGCACCCACTGTACATTTGCCCCTGGCTACACAGTGTTTGCACATTTGCACTTTGGGTGCAGGGTTTCCATTTCCAGCATTTTCCATTGTAGCTGCTATTTGGAGTTACATAGTGATCACATTCGCCCTCTGACTACACATTGCTGCACAGTTGCACTTTGGTGGTCCTTGCATATTTGCACCATGGGTATATTGCCTACATATTCTATTTCTTTAGATCATACACTATATATTCTAGCGCTGGCTGACCCTTCTATAATTATGTACAGTATATGGATTTTTTGCTGTCCGGACCCATATTTCGTTGTGTTGTTATTTTTTTCTTGCTCTTTCTTTTTTAATTTAATAAAGATTATAATATTTTTTCTCTGTTGTGGTTATTTTTTGTGAATTGTTTCTCGATATCAAATATGTGTATATTTTTTATTTTTACTGTTTTATTTTCAATAGGTTGAAAAGGGGGTGATTTCAACTTTCAGGTTTTTTTACATTATGTGAGGTATCGTGGTCGGCTGCGCAGCAGAAGACACGGGATCCAGGCACCAAGGGTCACAGCACATGGTTTAATATCCAACCAAAAGTCCACAACAGTACACATGTGCCTCTCCGGCAGAGAACTCAGGGAGTTGTGTTCACTCCCTCACACTCGGCACCCCCGCCCTTGTTCCTGTTTCCTTTTAACCCTTCCTTCAGCCTGTAGGGAAACAGCATTAACCCTGGAGTGGAGTTACTTTCTATCATGGAGTGAGCACAACCGGGGCGAGACATACCGGCCGTCATAGATAACCCCAGTCACAGTCTCACATACCCCCCCCCTCAGTTCAAGCGTGCGGGGTTGAACTCCCGCCATCAAACACGGGCCGCGGGACAAGGCATCGGCGTTGCCCTGCAACCTACCGGCCCGGTGTTCAACCGTAAACCGGAAGTTCTGCAGAGAAAGGAACCACCGGGTAACCCGGGCATTCCGTTCCTTGGCGGACCTCATCCAGACCAGTGGAGAGTGATCCGTCACCAAGCGAAACTGCCGTCCCAGCAGGTAATAGCGTAGGGACTCCAAGGCCCACTTGATCGCCAGGCACTCCTTCTCCACTACGCTATAATTCCGCTCGGGAGGGGTGAGCTTCCTACTTAAGAAGGTGACGGGATGTTCCTCCCCCTGAACCACCTGAGACAGCACTGCCCCCAGGCCGACCTCCGAGGCGTCAGTCTGTACTATGAACTCCTTCCGGAAATCAGGGTGTACGAGAACGGGCTGTCCGCACAGGACCCCCTTCAGGGCCCGGAAGGAGTCCTCGGCCTGCGGAGTCCAGCGCACCATGACGGACTTCTTGCCTTTGAGAAGGTCCGTCAAGGGGGCTGATAGTCCCGCAAAATCTTTTACAAACCTCCTGTAGTACCCCACGATACCCAGGAAGGCCCTAACCTGCTTCGTGGTCAGGGGTCTAGGCCACTTCTGGATCGCCTCAACCTTGTTAATTTGGGGCTTAATTACTCCTTGGCCTATCACGTAGCCCAAGTAGCGGGCTTCCGTGAGTCCCAACGCACATTTCTTGGGATTGGCTGTCAATCCGGCTGTTCGAAGCGCGTCCACCACCGCTTGTACCTGTTCCAAGTGGGTCTGCCACTCGGAGCTGTAAATAATGATGTCATCAAGGTACGCTGATGCATACGCCTGGTGGGGTTCCAGCACCAAGTCCATCAACCTCTGGAACGTGGCCGGAGCGCCATGTAACCCAAAAGGCAAGACAACATAGTGGAAGAGACCCTCCGGCGTAACAAAAGCGGTTTTCTCCTTGGCGGACTCCGTCAGTGGCACCTGCCAGTACCCCTTGGTCAGGTCGAGCGTGGTGAAATATCGCGCCTGTCCCAGCCTATCAATCAGCTCATCCACCCGGGGCATGGGGTAGAGATCGAACTTGGATATTTCGTTCAATCTCCTAAAGTCATTGCAGAACCTTAAGGAGCCATCGGGTTTTGGTATTAGGACAATGGAACTAGCCCATTCACTCCGGGATTTTTCGATGACCCCCAGGCGTAGCATTCTCTTTACTTCCTCTGATATGGCTTGTCTTCGAGCCTCCGGCACGCGGTATGACTTCAGGCGTGCCTTCAGGTGGGGCTCGGTGACAATATCATGTCGTATCAGACTGGTCCTACCAGGCAGCTCGGAGAAAACATCGGGGTTCTGCTGAACCAGCCGTCTGGCCTCTCGCCTCTGTGTCTTGGTGAGGGCTTCTCCAATCCTTACTTCCGGTTCGTCCTCTCCGGAGGTCGCTGGAGCCGGGTTTGAACGACCCGAAGAGGAGGGAGATGGGGAAAAGACAACCATCAGGCTTTCCCGTTCCTGCCAAGGTTTTAATAGGTTGACATGGTATATTTGTTCAGGTTTCCGCCTACCGGGCTGCAATACTTTATAGTTGACCACCCCGACTCTTTCCTTTATCTCGTAGGGGCCTTGCCACTGAGCCAGGAATTTACTCTCCGCCGTGGGGATTAAAACCAACACCCGATCCCCGGGTTTAAAGGTCCGCACGGTGGCTTGTCTATTGTAGCGGCCACTTTGCGCGGCCTGAGCCTCCTGTAAATGCTCCTTCACAATTGGCATGACCGCGCTTATGCGGTTCTGCATTCCTAAAATGTGTTCAATCACACTTTTATGGGGGGTGGGCTCTTGCTCCCATGTTTCCTTTGCCAGGTCCAACAATCCCCGGGGATGTCGCCCGTATAACAACTCAAAAGGCGAAAACCCCGTGGATGCGTGTGGCACCTCTCGTATGGCAAACATCAGATAGGGAAGCATCATATCCCAGTCTTTCCCGTCTTTGGAGATCACCCTTTTGAGCATGGTTTTCAGGGTTTTATTGAATCGTTCTACTAACCCATCCGTCTGAGGATGATACACAGACGTACGCAACTGCTTGATCTGGAGTAGCCGGCATAGCTCTTTGGTCACTTTAGACATGAATGGGGTCCCCTGATCCTTAAGGATCTCCTTGGGCAACCCCACCCGGCAGAACACAGCAAACAACTCCCGAGCTATAAGCTTCGCCGCAGTATGTCTGAGAGGTATCACCTCTGGATACCGGGTGGCATAGTCAACAATCACTAGGATGTGTTGGTGCCCTCGAGCAGACTTTACGAGGGGCCCCACCAGATCCATCCCTATCCGTTCAAAAGGGACTTCTATAATGGGTAACGGTACCAACGGACTGCGAAAGTGGGTCAGGGGTGCGGTAAGCTGACACTCCGGGCAGGTTTCGCAGAACCGTTTTACCTCCCCAAAGACCCCGGGCCAATAGAACCTTTGCAATATTCGCTCCTGCGTTTTCTTGACCCCTAGGTGGCCACTCATCAGGTGTTTATGAGCCAAGTCGAGGACCCGCTGGCGATACGGCTGGGGCACCACCAACTGCTCTACCCCCACGCCCCGTATTTCATCTACCCGGTAGAGTAAATCCTGCTTAAGTGCGAAATGGGGGTACCTTACCTGGGCACCGGGCAGCTGTGCCACCCCGTCAACTACTGTCACCCGACTCCGGGCATGTATTAATGTAGGGTCCTGGAGTTGGGCTGTCCCAAACGTATCCGGGGACGCCTCCAACTCCGGGATGGACTCGACCGTCTCAGCCTCTCCTGCCAATACCTCTAGGGGCGACCTATCGGGTTCACATTCTGTCCCTATCATGGGAACCCCTACGGCAGGCGTCCCGGATTCAGGATTGTAGGGCTCAGGTCCCGGACTGACCAATATCTGAGGGGACTTAGGAGTTCCCTTCCATAAAGTCCAAAAATAGGGCAGATCCCTTCCTAGGATCACGTCATAGAGAAGAGTGTTAATAAGTCCCACCTCATGTTGCACCTGACCGCAAGGTGCTGTGATGGTGACAATCCCCGTGGGATAGTCTCGGCGGTCCCCATGTATGCAAACCACCCCCACGGTACGTCCTGTGGCCTTTACTTTAGCCCTTAGGGTTGATCGCACAAGGGTCACTAAGCTTCCGGAATCCAACAAGCCTGTAACCGGACATCCATTCACCTGTATTTGGCACAAGTGGGGCTCAGTCTCTGGGGAGACCAGGTCAGCGGTACACACCACCTGAGCATACATTGAACCCCGCCGGGTAACCCCACAATCCATGGGCTCCGTGGTGAGTGGACACTGGGCTTCCATATGTCCCACCCGCTGGCACCGCCAACATCTAATAGGGAAGGAAACCCCTTGACGAGTTGTCGTTTAGGGTACAGAACCTTCCGGACCTCAGGGACGGCGGGCGCGGCCTCAGACGGGACGGTAGCGGACTCCTGCACCGGTGTCGGCGGTGGGTCCTTGGCCCTAGGCTTGGAGGGGCCGGACCGACGGGCGGTACGCAAAGTCTCAGTGTCCCGTATCAAGTCCTGCGTAGCCACATGCCGCTCTACCAGGGACACTAATTGGTCCAGGGTACTCGGGTCGCCCTGTCCTACCCACCGTTGAATGGTGACGGGTAAAGTGCGCACAAAACGATCAACTACTACCCTTTCCACCATTTGCGCCGGGCTCAGAGTGTCAGGCTGCAACCACTTTTTTACGACATGCAACAAGTCATAGGCCTGGGAGCGTACGGGTTTGGCTTCCTCATAGAACCACTGATTTACCCGCTGAGCTCGTACATAGGTATTCACCCCCAACCGAGCCAGTATTTCGGCTTTCAAAGTCGCATATTCTATGGCGTCCTCGGTACAGAGGTCCAGGTACGCTTTTTGGGGCTCCCCCGTCAGATAGGGCGACAATACCTCAGCCCACTGGGGGGTCGGCAGCTTTTCCTGCTCGGCCACCCGCTCAAACACCGCCAGGAACGCTTCCACATCATCCCCCGGGGTCATCTTTTGCAACGCTTGTCTCACCGCTTTCCGGACGCTGCCGTCGTCACCCGGTCCCGGGGTTGTTGCTGCCGGTCCGGCACGGATCGACTTGGCCAGTAGGACCATCTGTTCTTGGTGCCTTTGTTCCTGCAATTTCAAAGATTGCTGCTGATGATCCAACGACCGGAGCAGGTGTGCATTGATCTGTTGCTGCTGCTTTAGTATTTCCTCCATGGTGTCGCCGGGTTTGGGCTGTAGTATAGCCGCTTGAATCCAGGACATGTGCTACCGGGTCACCAGAAATGGAAGCTACACCTCACCGGGCTGGCATGCCCGCCGATTCTCCACCATATGTGAGGTAGCGTGGTCGGCTGCGCAGCAGAAGACACGGGATCCAGGCACCAAGGGTCACAGCACACGGTTTAATATCCAACCAAAAGTCCACAACAGTACACATGTGCCTCTCCGGCAGAGAACTCAGGGAGTTGTGTTCACTCCCTCACACTCGGCACCCCCGCCCTTGTTCCTGTTTCCTTTTAACCCTTCTTTCAGCCTGTAGGGAAACAGCATTAACCCTGGAGTGGAGTTGCTTTCTATCATGGAGTGAGCACAACCGGGGCGAGACATACCGGCCGTCATAGATAACCCCGGTCACAGTCTCACAATATGTTTAAACTTTTTTTTTTACATTTTTTATTTATTTTACTAATCCCTCTAGGGGACTTTTTCACTGCAGTGTCCGATTGTTTGTTCATTGCTGCTGATCAGAGCAGCATCGCTCTGATCAGGAGAAATGCTGATCTCTTGTGAGTGTCGGCGCTTCTCCGGCTCTCACAGGAAGTGAGTCATGGCAATGTCAGGGGTCATCAGCTCACCCCGCGCTACCATGGCAACACACTGGTGCCCTGTAATCACATCAAGGGGCCACCAATAGTGGCAGGGAACAGCGCAGTCCCCGCCACAGCTATTTATATAACGCTGTCAGTATTTGACAACACGATCTAAGGGGTTTACAGGCGCGGGTGATCTCCGATCCACCTGCGCCTGTTAGCCACACATCTCACACATGTCTGCTGTCAGCCACCAGACACCCCAAACTATAAATTGTAAAAGGAATGAACTCATACACTGCAATGTAAAAACGACTTGCTGTCCATATGTTCAGTCTTTGGAGGGTTTCTAAGCGCGTCAGCTTTCCTCAGACATGCAGCGGCTGACGGTGACCGGTCCATTATATGGCGGCTGCTGCTTGGAGGCCACTTACTAGTTTATTAAATTAAGAAAAATCCAGTAGATAAAAGATGTTGGAAAAAACGACCAAGAAACAACAAAAAAAAAAAAATATTTGCTTCAGGATAAAATGATGACAGTCCTGAAGCGTCTTCTGTCTGAATATCTCAGGGGGTTCACAGACATCTACAAGACATGTGCACATGACCTGAGAGAAGCCCAGAGCCTTCAGAGAGTAGATAAGACCTCCATACACATTAACCTAAAGTTGTCTAAACCCACCAATATCGACAGGTTCTGCTGACAGTCCAATGTGTATGGGGGCTCTAACCTATGATTGTCGGGGGGGAATAAGGATCCAGCATGTCCCATTACGGAGTGTAGATCCTATTATCCTCTAAATGATAAACTGCTGCCGGAGTCGTCTAGCATCGGCTCCAATAGAGAACACAGGAACACTTGGCAGAATGAGTGCTCCTGTATATGGGAGAGCCAAGCAAGATAGCCGCCAGCCGAAACATCAGACTATAGTGTATGGGGGCTGTAGTCTCTTACTTATTCGGCTGACAGACATGCAGATAGCTGTATTTTTAGTCCAGCACACTGCCTTGTGTTTTAGGATCAAGACTGAGAAGGTAAAGATTACAACATCCACATAACTATCACCAGAACCACCATCAGTACAGTAATACATCACTTAAACCACACTACATACAAAAATACATCACTAAAACCACTGTTAGTACAGTAATACATTACCAGAACCACCGTCAATGCAGTAATACATCACCAAAACCACCCTAAAGAAAATAATACATTAAAAAAAAACACCGTCAGTACATGAATACATTGCCAAACTTAGTAGAGCAATCAAGTGCAGTGTCAGGTTTAACCCATATATACATATATGTATTGCATTAAAGTACAACTCCCAGTATGTCCTTAACAATGTAAAGGAGATGATGGTACTTGTTACCAGCCATCATCAGACTGTGGACTATATAAGAACCACAATACTAATTAGTCGCAGGCAGTAGACAACTTTTGGAAGATATCTTATATGTTTAGGCCCATTAATTCTGAAAAAAATTAGTAGGGGCAGAGATGGGTTCAGTAGTGAGAAGGAGCATCATGGGGTGGGACTTGAGACCCCCACTAATTGCTCAAAAGACCTCTTAACTGCACAACTCAGGAGACAGGACTGTGAAATCTACTCACGGCCTCCAGTCTGTCTGCACGCTCATCTGTCTCCTGAACTGTGGTCTTCTAATCAGTCTACTCAGAAGGAGCCTAAAACATTAAAAATATCCCAAAACTTTAGATAATCTTTATAGCAGATTTCTCAAACTTCAACGTTATCCCTCTATGTGATAGGGAATAACTTTCCGATCTCTGGGGGTCCGACTGCCGTGTGCCATGGCCCCCAACAATTGAGTGATCCGGGGCTCTTCTGAATGTAGTGTAGATGGATCATCCGCACCTCTGATCCATTCATTCTAATGCCAAAGATCAGCAGAGCGCTGCGCTCAGCACGCCCATTAAGAACGGAAGACAAAGTAGTGCGGTTCATCGACCTCTGTTCTTGTTCTTGGATACACTGGGGGCCACAGTGGTCGGACCCCCAACGATTGGAAAGTTATTCCCCATCCGGAGGAAAGGGCATAAGTTTCCAATGTGAGAAAACCTAACACTGCAGCCAAAAATGGGAAACTGATTTATCTAAACAGTGTCAATCACCCGATGCACGAGCAAAACGTTCATACGTCGGGTGAGATGATTTTTAAGCTGACAAAGGGGACTTCTCACCCCAAAATGACACCTAGACTACATAAATATTTATATGTGGGACGTGGTCTGTGGAGAAATAATCCCACCCATAGAGTTTAGCTTAAAAGGACCCGGTCACGTCCTTTAATATTAAACTGCTCCATTGTCTTGTTAGTGAGAAAATGTGCATCACTTGCACTGCGTCACTAACAAGACATTGAAGGCAGATTAATATCGAAAAACGGTGACAGGTTCCCTTTAATATTTACTGAAAAAGCCACATTTAATATGAAAATGAGGACATTTCTGCGCACCCTCAGCGTGGCCTAAGCCTGGGTGCACTGATACCACCGAATATAGGAAATAATAGCCAGGCCTTCATCTTGATTGATAATGATCCATTGGTAGGAGTGAGCAGTGTAACATCAGATCTCCTGTCTGCACCGCACCCAACACAGGAGGAGCACAGCGGCACACTCCAAGCGTCAGTGCAGGTGTGCACACAACACAGGAGGAGCACAGCAGCACACTCCAAGCGTTAGTACAGGTGTGCTCACAACACAGGAGGAGCACAGCGGCACACTCCAAGCGTCAGTGCAGGTGTGCACACAACGAGCACAGCGGCACACTCCAACAGTCAGTGCAGGTGCGCACCCAACACAGGAGGAGCACAGCGGCACACTCCAAGCGTTAGTACAGGTGTGCACACAACACAGGAGGAGCACAGCGGCACACTCCAAGCGTCAGTGCAGGTGTGCACACAACGAGCACAGCGGCACACTCCAACAGTCAGTGCAGGTGCGCACACAACACAGGAGGAGCACAGTGCCACACTCCAAGCATTATTACAGGTGTGCACACAACACAGGAGGAGCACAGCGGCACACTCCAAGCGTCAGTGCAGGTGTGCACACAACGAGCACAGCGGCACACTCCAAGCGTTAGTACAGGTGCGCACCCAACACAGGAGGAGCACAGCGGCACACTCCAGTGTCAGTGCTGCGTTCTGATGCCTGGATCCTGTGTGTGTAGCTGTCATTTGATGCACCTGGAATATAGCAAGTGAGCGGCTCCAGTGCGGAGGGGAACACGGCGCTGTGATGTGCTGTCTGCTCACTTCAACAACCTTCCTCCTCACCGAATCTGCAGTCACATACATGCAGCAACCAGGTGTCAGGACGTATCTGCAGTCACACTGCGTGCACACCCACACTGACACTGCAGTCACATAGCGTGCACACCCACACTGACACTGCAGTCACATTGCGTACACACCCACACCGATACTGCAGTCACATTGAGTGCACACCCACACTGACACTGCAGTCACATTGTGTGCATACGCACACTGACACTGCAGTCACATTGCGTGCACACCCATACCGACACTGCAGTTGCATTGTGTGAACATCCACACCGAAACTGCAGTCACATTGTGTCCATACGCACACTGACACTGCAGTCACATTGTGTGCACACCCACACTGATGTCACATAGCGTGCACACCCACACTGACACTGCAGTCACATTGCGTACACACCCACACCGATACTGCAGTCACATTGCGTACACACCCACACCGATACTGCAGTCACATTGCGTGCACACCCACACTGACACTGCAGTCACATTGTGTGCATACGCACATTGACACTGCAGTCACACTGCGTGCACACCCATACCGACACTGCAGTTGCATTGTGTGAACATCCACACCGAAACTGCAGTCACATTGTGTCCATACGCACACTGACACTGCAGTCACATTGTGTGCACACCCACAACGACACTGCAGTCACATTGTGTGCACACCCACACTGACACTTGGAGTGCTACTCTGCCCCTCCAGTGTCAGGACACGTGCAGAAATACTAAGTGATTTTATACAGCACTGACTCTCACCAATGTACGTCTGTCAGTTAAGACGAGAGACTGTCTTTAATATGCAAATAGAAGAGTGCACCAAAACATCGGCCGCACCAGGGGGGACAGAACCGTCTTCATATATAATAAAATATTAGGTTAAATCTGTACATGCCAGGGCGACGTCCCCTGTATAAATGTGTCTGTAGATTAATTGGCATTTTGGGAGTAAAAGACTCCTTTAAAATGTCATTGTTCTTAGTAACACATTGTCCTGCGTCTCCCAAGACTTCCCTCTCTTCTGGTTTCTGCAGCACATACCGAAGCGGTGCCTGTACAGGGAATCTGTGACCAGGTTTTTGCTCCCCCATCTGAGAGCAGCATAATGTAGAGACAGAGACCGTGATTCCAGCGATATGTCACTTACTGAGCGTTTTGCTGTCATTTTCTCTGCTGCAGATCTAGCAGTTATACAGAGATCATGAATATGATGGACTACCTGCAGCACGTCAAGTAGTCCTTTAATGATAAGCTACTGCTGATTAAACAGTGATTTTATCAAAACTACACTAGCAGCCCAGTAAGTGACATCGCTGGAATCAGGATCTCTGCCCCTACATTATGCTGCTCTCAGATTAGGTGGCAAAAACCTGGTAACAGATTCTCTTTAAGACCAACCGTGTCAATATAATGCTCCTCTAACCACCCTAAGTAAGCCCTAGGCTGTGCCCAAAAATAAATAATTGCCATTTACTGAGCTCTCTTCACAAAAAAATTACCCCACATCGTCTCACTTATAGCATACGGCCTCCACATTATTCTCTCCTATATCATATTCCCACTACACTGTCCGTAGTGAAATATGACAGCCACACTGCCACCTCAAATGAAGACCCCCCCACTGTACTCCCTACTATGAATTATACCCTCCACACCTTCCTCACTTATGAACTATGACCTCCACTGTCCCCACCTCTCCATGCAGCCCCCACTTCTCTGCACCCCTCATGCTGTCCCCACTCTATAATGAGCCTTATGCTTCACATTCTGCATACCGAGCCCTCCCGGGCTCCTAACTGAGCGCTCCCCATGCTGCACCTTCTCCATATCAAGCCCCCTCCATACCAAACCCCCCATGCTGTCCCTTCTCCATATCAAGCCCCGTCCATACCAAGCACACCCCATGCTGCCCTTTCTCCATATCAAGTCCCCTCCATACCAAGCGCACCCCATGCTGCCCTTTCTCCATATCAAGTCCCGTCCATACCAAGCACACCCCATGCTGCCCCTTTTCCAGATCAAGCCCCCTCCATACCAAACCCCCCATGCTGCCCCTTCTCCATATCAAGCTCCCTCCATACCGAATGCGCCCCATGCTGCCCCTTCTCCATATCAAGCCCCGTCCATACCAAGTGTGAAGCCCCTCAGGTGTCGTGTCGGTGCATACCTTCAGGGACTCCACGTAGCTGGTGCTGATCACAGGTAGGGAATCTTCGGTTTTGATCGTGACGCCACTCTCAGTATTGCGGCCAGTAGGGACCGCCACTGCAGGTTGAGGGTCGCCTGGGGCTGATGGTATGTGCAGTTAGTTGGAATAGCCTCCTGAGAGTGAGGCAAGCCCCAGGGCCCGATGTAGGTTTGTAGTACCACAAGTCGCAGAATGACTCCACACAGGCAGGATGTCTTTTAGGGTTTTTACTCACATTTGATGGCAGGGTGAGTAACCCGGGCGTAGCTGGGATGAACCAGATGGGAACCAGGTATCCTTCAGGCTGACTTTATGAGGGTGACTACTGACTCGCCTTCCTTAGCCCTTGGTGGTTTGGGGTGACCCCGACTTTGAGTCCCTATGGGGGTCACCCAGGGAAGTTGCTGAAGCCTCACTCCCCCTTTTGGTTGCCGTTTGCTTGTTCCCCGGACCAGGCCACTCCAGCTGCTTGCCTCCTGTGACCTATGGGCCCTCACTTCGGTTACGTGGCTGCGGCTTTTGTGGTGTTGTGGTGTGGGCTTTGAGAGCCCCACACCGGCAGGTTTAGCAGAAGAAAGCTGGATCTATCTTCGCTTCGGGATCTGCCGCCCGGTTGGGCCTGGTGCTCTCTAGCAGTCTCCTTACTTCCCACTCCGTGCTTTCTCTCTAGCTGAAGCTGGCTTTCAGGTAGCACTCCTAGTTGACCGTTCTCCCCCGTCAATAGCCACTGCGCGGGCGCTGTTAGACAGCAACAGCCCCACAGGTCTGCTCCTCACTGAGCCCTATGGAGTTCTCTGCTCTAACTGACTCACTGCTCCTCCTCTCCTGTTCTTGCCTACGCCACCTAGCAACCAGCCCCTGAACACACCCCCAGCTGGGAATTGAAAGTTAACTCCTTCTGGCTACTCAAGGGTCCCCTCTGGTGATGTGGGAGGCCTGGTCACTATGCGCCTGTGTTCCACACCCCTGTCAGCCTTCTGGATTACCTGTATTGTACTGTCCCCAGCATGGGTGCAGTACTCAGTGGTGCCTGACCAGGTCAGGGGCGCCACATTCCCCCTTAGTTATCACCAGCACGTCCTCGGGCTGCAAGACAACATTTTAAAATGCATAAAACATTAAAACATGTAAAACATTTTAAAAGCACCAGGTACCATACATCACCACCCTCCACCCACAAGTCCGTTAACCCACCCAAAACCCTCTCACGTTGGCCGCGGCTTCAGCCACTTCTGGCAGGATGTAGAGGCGGCTTACATGGGCTGGTGGTTTCAGGGTATACCTGGCCTGGTGGATCCGCGCCTTCAGCCTCTTCTGGCAGGATGCAGAGGCGGCCTCCACAGTTGGTGCTGACCAGGTACCCTCTTTGTGGTGGAGAGCCAGGCCCCATAAACAGGCATGCTCTCTGGTCGCAGGTGAGCCAAGGCCCTATATACGGACGGGCTCCTCCTGGTTGCAGACGAGCCAAGCCCCTAAACAGGCTGACTCTGGTGGTGGTGGTGCCCTTTTGGTGTAACTATTTACACTGCGAGAGTTTGTGGCTATAGCCAGTTCATAGCCTTAAGGTTTATGGTTTTTCTCACAATAGTTTTTGTGGGCACATTACTTGAAAACGTTGCAAAACAAAACTTTTCAAACTTCAACTGATAACTTCTTTCTTTTCTTTACTTTACTCCTCTTTACCAGGGCTTGAGCCTGTATGGCGGTGGCACCTGCTGCTTTCCTGCTCTCTGTCGTCGTCTGTGGTCGTCTCATCCGTAGGTTCTTTTTCTCTGCTTTGTCTTCCTTCTCTTTCTTTAGGACTTTGTGTTACGTCCAGGGCATACAATCCTCTTTCACCTTGATGCATAGTAAACTGGACTGAATCTCCCATCTTTAGATTTCTGCCAGGGTGTCCTCTAGGCAGATGAGCTCTCACATCTCTTCTGTTGACAAATATCCCTTCTTTGATACCAGGTGCTACGATGAATCCATATCCACTTCTCAGATTAAAATCCTCTACTACTCCTCTGAAAAGGGGTCCTCTGGCCTGGGCTTTGGACCTTCTCAGGGCTCGTTTTTCTTGCAGGTCTCTGGCGGTGACTTCTCTCTGCTCTGGAGATGACGGTGCAGAGGATAGTTGCGTTCTGTTGCGGTGTGTCTTACGGGCTGGATTCTGTAGGGTGCAGCTCACAAACTCCCAGGTAAGGCTTTTGGGCAGATCTTCTTCTGCAGATGGTGTCAGGTCTTCCTCATCCCAACGGGAATAGGGTAACATCTCCGGCTCTGAGTATTGCTCCACTGCCGGTGGCTCCGGAGTCAGCTCCTCAGCTTCCTGGCCTCCTCTCCCCCTTAGTGCTTCTGAGCACTCTGGTTGTGGTAGCGCTGGAGATGAGGGGTCCTCAGCTGGTCTGGGCGGTGGACTCTCTGGCGCGGCTGCAGGGGTTGCCTGAATCTCCTTGGGGGTATGCGGAGGGAGCAGATACCGATCCACCATCTCTTGTGGGAACTGGGCCTCTAGGTCAGCCTTCAGCTTCCAGTATTCGGGGTCCTCTCCTATCAGGGTCTTCCTAGCAGGGACCTCTTTGGACTGGGGAGCGGTGTCTGCCCTGGCCTTGCAGGCCGGGGTAAATGATGAGGTAATCTCTTCTTGGCGGGCCGCGCCTGGTATGGCGGCGGCCTGGTCTTGGCGGGCCGCGCCCGGCATGGCGGCGGCCTGGTCTTGGCGGGCCGCGCCCGGCATGGCGGCGGCCTGGTCTTGGCGGGCCGCGCCCGGCATGGCGGCGGCCTGGTCTTGGCGGGCCGCGCCCTGGATGGCGGCGGCCTGGATCTGTGTCGCTGTTGCAGGGGGCTCTGTGCAGGCTGGGCTGGACGTCGCTGCAGCAGTCTGGGCTTGGCGGGCCGCGCCTGGCGTGGCTGCGGCCTGATTCAGCACCTCACTTGCGGCGCGGACGAGCGTTGCTGCGGCGGTGGGGTCTCGGCGGGCCGGGCCTAGCAGGGCGGCGGCCTGGGTCAGCGTTACGCCTGCGACGCGGATGAGGGTCGCGGTGGCAGCCGGTTCTTTGCGGGCTGGACTGGGCGTTGCTGCAGGGACCGGGTCTTGGTAGGCCGAGCAGGGCACCGCTGCGGCCGCTGGGGCTTGGAAGGCCGCACCTGGCGTGGCTGCGGCCTGCTTCAGCGTCGCCGCACCGGACGCCTCTTCGGGGACCGCGGGCGTGGCAGCAGGGGTCGGGGCACTTGCGCTGGCCGGGGCATCACTCGACTCACCCACCGGTGGCAGCATCGGGGTCTGCGTCATCGCCGTCCTGTCTGGCACTCGGCGCGCGGCTCTCCTTTCATAGGCCCGAACCGCCGCGGTCATCTCCAGCATTTCCATTCGTTCTTCCCGGATCTGCTCCACAACCCGGGTCTCCAGTCGGTCGCAGAACTGGGCCAGCTCCCGATACCACCAGGCAGCGGAGCCCGGTTCTGGATTTCTGCGGTCAGACGCCATTTCTTCTGCGCCCTCTTCTGCACGACTCTCCAGCTGTGGACTCGCCGTTGCCTCTGATAGCAAGCTGTTCAGTTTCTGCTCTGCCTCTTTCAGCAGCTCCTCTCCCAGCAGCAGGCTTCTGGCTCCCTTTTTGTCCCGACGTCTCTGGACGCTTCCACTCTCATAGCTGGCAAGGTCAGAACTCTGCAGGGGATCTCTGGGTAGCCACACCTCTTCGTGGGCGGTAACTTCTTCCAGCGCGGGCTGCTGTTGTTCTTCAGCGCGCTTTTCATGGTGGCAATATGGCGGCGCTTCCAATTTTTCAAGCGGACCGCCCAGGCACATGGTCACCTGTCTGAACAGGTCTAGTCCTTATCCTGTTCGTGACGCCAGATGTGAAGCCCCTCAGGTGTCGTGTCGGTGCATACCTTCAGGGACTCCACGTAGCTGGTGCTGATCACAGGTAGGGAATCTTCGGTTTTGATCGTGACGCCACTCTCAGTATTGCGGCCAGTAGGGACCGCCACTGCAGGTTGAGGGTCGCCTGGGGCTGATGGTATGTGCAGTTAGTTGGAATAGCCTCCTGAGAGTGAGGCAAGCCCCAGGGCCCGATGTAGGTTTGTAGTACCACAAGTCGCAGAATGACTCCACACAGGCAGGATGTCTTTTAGGGTTTTTACTCACATTTGATGGCAGGGTGAGTAACCCGGGCGTAGCTGGGATGAACCAGATGGGAACCAGGTATCCTTCAGGCTGACTTTATGAGGGTGACTACTGACTCGCCTTCCTTAGCCCTTGGTGGTTTGGGGTGACCCCGACTTTGAGTCCCTATGGGGGTCACCCAGGGAAGTTGCTGAAGCCTCACTCCCCCTTTTGGTTGCCGTTTGCTTGTTCCCCGGACCAGGCCACTCCAGCTGCTTGCCTCCTGTGACCTATGGGCCCTCACTGCGGTTACGTGGCTGCGGCTTTTGTGGTGTTGTGGTGTGGGCTTTGAGAGCCCCACACCGGCAGGTTTAGCAGAAGAAAGCTGGATCTATCTTCGCTTCGGGATCTGCCGCCCGGTTGGGCCTGGTGCTCTCTAGCAGTCTCCTTACTTCCCACTCCGTGCTTTCTCTCTAGCTGAAGCTGGCTTTCAGGTAGCACTCCTAGTTGACCGTTCTCCCCCGTCAATAGCCACTGCGCGGGCGCTGTTAGACAGCAACAGCCCCACAGGTCTGCTCCTCACTGAGCCCTCTGGAGTTCTCTGCTCTAACTGACTCACTGCTCCTCCTCTCCTGTTCTTGCCTACACCACCTAGCAACCAGCCCCTGAACACACCCCCAGCTGGGAATTGAAAGTTAACTCCTTCTGGCTACTCAAGGGTCCCCTCTGGTGATGTGGGAGGCCTGGTCACTATGCGCCTGTGTTCCACACCCCTGTCAGCCTTCTGGATTACCTGTATTGTACTGTCCCCAGCATGGGTGCAGTACTCAGTGGTGCCTGACCAGGTCAGGGGCGCCACACAAGCGTGCCCCATGCTGCCCCTTCTCCATATCAAGCTCCCTCCATACTGAGCCCCCCCATGCTACCCCTTCTCCATATCAAGCCGCCTCCATACCAAGCCCACCAAGTTACCCCTTTTCCATATCAAGCCGCCTCCATAACAAGCCCCCTCCATACCGAGCCCCCCCTCCATGCTGGCCCGTCTCCATACCGTGCCCCTCCCATCTTATTCCTTTTCAATAACGTGCCCCCTCAGGCTACCCTATGTCTCCTATTCTCTATACTGCAAACCCCTTATTTTCCATCTCCCCTATTCTCCATCACCCCATCACCCAGGCTGCCGACACACATCATGCTCCATCCCCCTGGCTATGTACCCCCATCATACTCCATCCCCAAGGCTGCGCACCCCATCATACTCCATCCCCCAGGCTACGCACCCCCATCATACTCCATTCTCCAGGCTGCGCACCCCCATCATGCTCCATCCTCCATGCTGCGCACCCCCATCATGCTCAATCCCCCATGCTGCGCACCCTCATCATGCTCCATCCCCCATGCGATGCATCCCCATCATGCCCATCCCCCCATCCTGCGCCTCCCCAGATGGCTTATTCGGCGCGGTCTTCGGCTGTAAAGCGCTTACCTACTCCGGGCTGCATCTACCATCCTCCTCTGCGGTGGCTGCATCTCCCTTTCTCCTCGGCGGCGGGATCTCCCATCCTCCTCTGCGGCTGCGGCTGCATCATTTCCCGTCCTCCTCTGCTCGGCGCTGCCTCAGGGTGCTGTGACCTCTGCAGAGTGAGCGCACAGCCGCACGTTGGGGCAAGGAGCTGATTGGAGCTCCGCTGACCCTGGAAGTGCTGCCGCGCTCACAGCTTCATTCTTATTCGGGAGTCTTATAGACGCAAAAATAAATGATTGCGGCGCCCCCTTCCTCCTCCAAAAAGATGGATTTAATGAAGAGTTTGGATGAGGGAGGAGAATTTAAAATATAAAAACCGTTTTCTTGTGCAGTCGATAAAGCAGCTGATTTCCACCTTCCATGTACATTCTCTATTACTTTCCTCAGGTGGTCCTGGCATCAGTCCCCGGCCGAAACATCAAAATGGCTGTAAAGATCATCGAGAAAAAAGAGGGCAACACAAAGACCATCCTGAGAGAGCGGCGGATACTCCTAGCAGCCAGAGACTGTCCATTCCTATGTCACCTGTATGCCGCACAACAGTCTCGGAAGCATGCGTATTTCATCATGGAGTATCTGTCCGGTCGCAGCCTGAAGGCTATGATTAACATGTGCGGCTACTTGAATATTGACACTGTAAGGTAAGAAAGAGGACGGTATGCCAACAAAAAAAAAGCTGAGGATGGGATGTAGCTGAGACAGGGATGGAAGAGTATGTGGTCCAGGCAGGACAGAAGTGACGACGATGACATTGATACTACACTCTGTTCTCTCCATCAGATTCTACACAGCAGAGATGGTATGTGGCCTCCAGTTCCTCCATGGACACAACATCGTCCACCGGTAAGCAGAACTCTCCTCCTTCTGTCCGTCCCCTCTATATTCTTATCTTCTCCGTCCAGTCCTGCACTGACCCATTCCTCATCTCTAGTATCAATGGGAAGATTTCTCATTCTGTTTTCCTCTTTAATTGCAGAGATCTAAAGCCGGAAAACATCATGTTGGATGCAGAAGGCCACATCCGAATTATTGACCTGGGACTCGCCCGAGATGATGTCACCGCCTCCAATACCATCTGTGGAGTGACGGGCACTTTCGGTTACATGGCTCCTGAGGTGCTTGCCAAAACATCATACGGCACAGCAGTTGACTGGTGGAGCCTGGGGATTGTGGTGTCCATGATGGCAACAGGACACTCCCCATTTAACATCGGCTCCGTTGGCAAAGGAAAGCCTGAAATTCCATCTTGGCTTGATGCTGACCTGAAACACCTTATCCAGCAACTGCTGCAGAAAGACCCTCAGGAGCGATTGGGTGTGTGCGGGAACATCAGAGCGCATCCATTCTTTACCACCATCGGCTGGGAGGATCTGGAGAAAAGGAGAGCACAGCCGCCATTTACACCATTCAGGCCAGTTCTGGAGAACATTCTTATGCAGTGGCCGGAAGTAAAGACAGCCCTAGACCCCGTGGCCGGATTTAATTACATATCACCAAGTTGGGCCCGGTAAGAACCTCCTTGTCTGGGGATAACACCCATCAGATGTTCTCGTCTTGTGGTCATTTCCATTGTCCTTGTCTTCTCTCACTGTCTTTGCCTCTGACTAAACTATGACTCTGTTATTCTTATGTGGATGAAAAGATCTGGGCTGTGAGAAAATCCACGACCATCTGGTGAGTGACCGCTGTCAGGGCCGGATCCAGGTTTTAGTGGGCCCCGGGTGAAATAGTCTCAGTGGGCCCTATGCACACACAGACACACACATACACAGATACATACACATACAGGCATACGTACATATACAAGTTTAAAGAGAAATTCACAAAAATACATATAAACAGACATAAATCTATACACAGTCATGTACAGTGACATACATATATACACATCATACATGCACACACTGACACATTAGAGATAATAATATGGGGAAACCGGCAGCAGCCGCACTCCCCTCCCCCCGCTTGTTGCCCATCCAGCTCCTCCTGGGCATGTGGCTATGCCGCGCTTATTGGTGGCCATGACTAACAGACATGGCCACACATAGTGTGTGGCGCCCTAGGACCTGGTCGCCACAACAGCATTGCCCTCCCAAAGGGTTAATGCTGAGCCTGGAGGTAATTGGGAGATCCATTGGCCAGCAGGTTTAACACCCAACACAGTTCTCCCTACGGCCAGCAGGGGGAGCTCTGAACCTGGAATTCCAGGGAGCCTTCCTCTACCTGACCAGAGGGAGGAAGTGGAGTCAGTCTGAAGGGAGTAGTGGAAGTGAACAGACGCAGAGTGAGCTGTCCTGTGAATCTGGGGCCTGGAGCTGGAGCAGCTTGGCCCAGAGAAGCAGGAATAGCTGAGAGGCAGCAGAGAGACTCAGACATCGGAGTCTGTGGTTGCCAGGGTATAAAATCCGTCCCTGGTAGCCGAGTCCGAAGGGCAGGAGAGCTGCAAGCCCCTGGCCCAGAAACATCCAAGGTACAGCTGTAGCATCAGGGCCCGGTGTGGACTCCAGCGGAGAAGCACCAGAGAGAGGGTCTGCGCAGCCACCTACAGAAAGAAGGGACGTGCTATTGGTCCCAGCAGCGAAGAGGGCCATTGCTGGATTCAGAGAAGCAGGGTCCTATCATCACAAAGCAAAGTACAGGAGTAGGCCTCATACTCAGCTGGCCAGAAAGATCATCCCAAGTACTTCCAGGCCGACCGGATCCCCATCACCACCTGTAACGGTCTCCCAGGACTGGACTGTTCCCAGAGTAAAAGAGGAGAAGGTAAAGAGACTGTTGTTTGTGCCTGGTTCTTTCCTCGCCTGTCGGCCCTGCACCGTGTTAGCCACACAACACCATAGACTTTCACGGGCACCAACGGTATCCCGGGGCATCGCTCCACCTGTGGGGAGCAGTACCATCATAGCTGCCATAACATCACCCCGGAGTTCTCCCATAGCAGCGGCGGCTTAATAGCCGCATACCACAGGTGGCGTCACGAACATTAACTTTAACTCATCAGCCACATATTCAACTGACACCCACCAGGGCCACGGAGCCGGGCCCAGCCACCACTGACTACCACCGGACTAGTCCGGCCCGGCACCGGGTGTCCCATAGCCCTGGGGTGGGCGAGTCAATTTTGGCGTCACGAACAGGATTTCGTGCCCGGTCACACCGGGTACTGTGCGCCTGAAGAATTGCGCTTTAAAGACTGTATTACTGCGTGTTTCACTGTTTGAAAACTGCCGCCGCCATTAGCCTCACTGAGCGCAGGAAGAAGGGGGGCGTGCCTGACAAAGAGCGCGAAGGGAGCGCGCCATCAGAGCAGAGCGCTGTTAACCCCGCGCGACCCAGAAGGAAATTTGAAAAGTGAACGGAGCCTGGTAAGGTTCACTAAGGGGGAGGAAGATGTCCGACGCAGAGGGAGGGCAGGTGGCTGCCATAGCCCGAGACGCCGCAGCACCAGCCGAAGCGATCCCTGTCGCCGTCGCCCCATCCCCCGCTGTAGCGCCGGTAATGCCGATCACCATGCCGTACATACCGGGCGCAGAATGGCTGCCGCAGTACTCCGGGGAGTCCCATACCTTGAGCGACTTCAGAGAAAGCCTGCACAGCTTGTTCCGGGTGTATCCGCTGACTGAGAGCCAGAAGGTGGGCATATTAATGGGACAGCTAGCCGGCGCAGCCCAGCGTGAAGTGAAGTCCTGGCCTGATACAGATAAAGGGACAGTAACCCAGATACTGGCCAAGCTGAAGAGTACTTTTGACACCCGCACCGCAGCAGAGATAAAGATGAGATTCTTTGGGTGCAAGCAGCGGGCCACAGACAGCATAAGGGACTATGCCCTAAACCTGCAAGAGGCCCTGAAAGCGGTTAAACAAGTGGACCCAGAGAGTGTACGTGAGGAACACAAACTCCTAACTGAGCAGTTCATAGAGGGGCTCCTGTCAGATGCCCACAGGACCCAGCTGCGTATCATGGTCCTGCAGAACCCTGCTCTGGACTTTGCAAAGTTTAAGGACCAGGCCATCCGGGTACTGAGAGAATCTACACCGAATGACCCAGTACCCCTCCGGCCTCTTGCTATCACGTACCCCGGGGTGGTGCCTGCAACACGAGCCACTGCAGGGGCTGAGGCGCAGTCCCTGGATAAGGATCCCACTGCAGAGCTCAGACAGCAGGTCCAGGAGCTGACCAAGACTGTAGCTGCCCTTGCCAAGACCGTGCAGTCTCTACAAGTGACCCCATCGCCTGCAAGAATCGAGTTGGCCTCCAGCCCAGATGACGTCCCATGGATGCGACAGAGGAGGGTTCCGCCGACCCGAGGCAGAGACACAGACCGGTATGATTCAACGGGACAACCGATCTGCCGCCGCTGCAGCCAGGCGGGCCACATTGCACGATACTGTCCTTTAAATGGGCCGAGCCTGGGGCCAGGAGCCGACCCCCAGGTGTAAGGAAGCCCGGCTCAACACCCAGCCGCAGCAAGTATGTGGGAGGACGACCGGTCCTTCCTATTGTGCTGGATGGGATCCCTTTGAATGCCCTCCTGGATACGGGGTCCCAGGTAACAACCATCCCCTACAAACTGTACAAAAGATATTGGGCTGATTCAGACATTGACCATGGCCCAGATGATGATTTAACAATTGTGGCCAGTAATGGTCAGCCCTTACCTCAAATGGGGTACAAAGAAGTAACCATTAAAGTGGGGCGGGTAGAATTGCCATGTCAGGGGATGATAATTGTAGATATTGATCGCAAAGAATCTGACCCACTGCTAACCATTGGTACAAATGTGATAGAAAATTGTATTGCCGAAGTGATAATTTTGTTGCAACAGGCGTCTGAAACTGCCAGCTCCGGGCAGCAGCGTGCCCTACAGAGGGAGATCAGAGCCCTGATGAGGAGGCAGCAGGTAGAGCTGGCCGGAGGAGAAATTGGCAGTGTGAGGGTAAGTGACCCCCTCCCCATTGCAATACCCCCAAGAAGTGAAATGTTGATATGGTGTCGGGCAGCAATAGGCCTCAAGGGTCAGGATTACCATGCCTTGGTAGAACCGGTGTATTCAGACAGCAGGCCTGGAGTCCTGATAGCCAGAGGGGTAGCAGACGTCCGCAAGGGGAGAGTGCCCATCCGTGTCCTGAATTGTGGGGAGGAGGAAGCCAAATTGCCCCGGTACGCCACTGTAGCAAAACTGTACACTGTCAGCAACAACACCATCAAAGCAGTGGAACCCTTGATCCCGTCCGACCAGGCGGAAGACAATGGCTCCAAGGGGCAGCCGGAGGACTGGTGCCAAAAATTACATGTGGGCACCGACTCCACCCCCTCACACCAAAAGCATGGGGTTTACCGGGTGGTACAGGAGTACGAGCGGGTCTTCAGCAAACACCCCCTAGATTTTGGGCAGGTGAAAGGGGTTAAACATCAAATCCCCACGGGTGATCATCCTCCCGTTAAAGAGAGATACCGCCCTGTACCCCCCGCACAGTATCAGCGTGCCAAAGAAATGTTACGGGAAATGAAGGAGGCCGGGGTTATCAGAGATAGTTGTAGCCCCTGGGCAGCTCCACTAGTGCTCGTAAAGAAAAAAGATGGTACAATGAGAATGTGTGTAGATTACAGGCAAATTAACCGCATTACACATAAAGATGCTTATCCACTACCCAGAATAGAGGAGTCACTAACAGCCTTAAAGTCAGCTAACTATTTCTCCACCTTGGATCTCACCAGTGGGTATTGGCAGGTTCCCGTGGCAGAGGCGGACAAGGAGAAGACTGCATTCACGACGCCAATGGGCCTCTGCGAGTTCAACTGTATGCCATTCGGGCTCTGCAACGCCCCAGGGACATTCCAACGGTTGATGGAGTGCTGCTTGGGCCACCACAACTTCGAAACCGTGCTGTTGTACCTGGATGACGTCATAGTCTACTCCAAGACTTATGAAGACCACCTGAAGCACTTAGCAGAAGTGTTTGAGTCTTTGTCAAAATATGGCCTGAAGATCAAGCCGTCCAAATGTCACCTCTTGAAGCCAAAGGTACAGTACCTGGGTCATGTGGTCAGCGCAGAAGGTGTGGCACCTGATCCGGAGAAAGTCACCGTAATCAAGGACTGGCCAAGACCCACCACGGTAAAGGAGGTGCGGCAGTTCCTTGGGCTGGTGGGCTACTACCGAAGGTTCATTGATGGTTTCACCAAGATAGCAGCGCCCCTTCAAGATCTCCTGGTGGGCCAGCCAAAGCAGGCTAAGAAGCAGAGCCCTCCCTTTGAATGGAGCAGCCAACTAGAAACATCCTTTGTCCAGCTGAAAGGGGCTCTCACGGGAGAAGAAATTCTGGCCTACCCTGACTACAGCCAGCCGTTTGTACTGTATACAGACGCCAGCAACGTGGGCCTGGGAGCCGTGTTGTCCCAGGTGCAGGGAGGCAGAGAGAAGGTGATAGCGTACGCCAGTAGGAAGCTTCGGCCCACAGAAAGGAATCCAGAAAACTACAGTTCCTTCAAGCTGGAGTTCCTCGCTATTGTTTGGGCAGTGACTGAACGCTTCAAGCACTATCTGGCGTCGGCCAAGTTCACCATCTTCACGGACAACAATCCGTTGACACACCTGGCAACAGCCAAGTTAGGTGCGTTGGAACAGCGGTGGATGGCCCGGCTGTCTAACTTTGACTTTACCATCAAGTATCGGGCTGGCAAGAAGAATAACAATGCTGATGCGCTGTCCAGAATGCCTCACTTACCCGAATCTGGAGAAGACCTGGATGAACTCGAAGAGATAGAGTTACCGGCTTTCCATCATCAGGGTGTTTCCCAGTGTGAGCATGCTGTGGGAGTGAAGCGCTCGAGCCAACACGAGGTCTCGGTTAACCCATTACTCCACCATAATTGGGAAGAGACACAGAACGGTGACCCGGCTGTGCGATTGGTCAAAGAAAAGCTAGCACAAGCTGAGACTCATCTTGGCCCAGATGCTCCAGAAGAAGCCCAGCAGTTGTGGAAAGAGAGGGGACGACTGTTCACCTACCAAGGCAAGCTCTGCAAGAGATATGTCAACTATCGAACAAATGAACTTGTCTGGCAGATAGTGGTTCCGCAGAGGGATGCTTCAATGGTCCTAGCAGCGTATCATGATAACGCCGGGCACTTCGGGTGGAAGAAGTTGGAGGCCTTACTCCGTGATCGGTTCTACTGGGTGCACATGAGAAAGATGATCGAGAAATGGTGCCGAGACTGTGGCCCGTGTAACTTGAGGCGGAAGGATGATGCCAGCCAAAGGTCTCCCCTACAGCCAATTGTCACGAAGCAGCCCCTGGAGTTGGTGGCCCTGGACCACGTGAAGTTAACACCAAGCCGGTCAGGCTATGTGTACGCCCTCACCATTGTGGACCATTACTCTCGTTTCCTGGTAGTAGTGCCTGTGAAGGACCAGACAGCCAGGACGGCAGCTAGAGCGTTCCAGGCATCCTTTTGTCGACCGCACGGCTATCCGGAAAGGGTACTGACGGATCAGGGTCCTGCATTCGAGGCTGAAGTGTTCCAAGAGTTCTGTAACATGTACGGTTGTAAGAAAATTCGAACCACACCGTACCACCCCCAGACCAATGGACTGTGCGAGAAAATGAACCATGTGGTTATTGATATGCTGAAGACCCTACCGCTGGAAGAGAGGAACCAATGGCCAGAAAAGTTGCCAGATCTGGTAGACTTGTACAACCACATCCCAGTGAATTCGACCAACTGCAGCCCCGCTTACCTGATGCGAGCCAGACCAGGCAAGTTGCCTGTAGACTTTGAGATGGGGACTGTGTCGCCTGAGGCGGTTCAAGAAATAGAGGATTGGGATGCAGAACGGCAGCAGCGGTACCGTAAGGTCCAGGAGTGCGTGGAAAGGAGCCTGTCTCAAGCAAGAACGAGACAAGAACAGCAGTACAATCAAACGGCCCCAGCAACTCCCTTAGCACCTGGAGAACAAGTCCTCAAGAAGAAGCGGAGGACGCATAAATTGGATGATCAGTGGGAAAACGAGCCCTACACCATTATCCCCTCCAACTTTGACAACAGTAAGGTGTGCCTCATAAGCAAGGATGAAGGCAAGACTTGTCAAGCAGTATCCAGAGACCGCCTGAAGACGTGCCCTGAGCGGTGCAAAGTTCAAAAGGAAGTGGAGGAAGTTCGAGAAGAGGGGGAAGAGATGATACAAACAATCCTCGGCAAATTCCCCAAGACTTGGACCCGCATAAATGGTGCCGTAGTGGTACCGGTCCTGACGTTCCCACAGTTGGTCGAGCCAGAAACAGAACAGGTTCCGGATCCACCCAAAGAACCGTCCGCCCCGACACGAGGTGACACGCCAGCAGTGGAACAGGAGGATCAACCCCCTGTCAGTGGTGAACCTGTCATACCCTTGGCGACTCTTAGACCACATGGGCGATCATCATGCATACCTATTGGGGTTAGGCCTACCGGTAGTGCTGAGATAGGAGACACACTAAGTAGTCAGGGACAAACACCAGAGCTACGCAGGTCCCAACGCAGCACTCGGGGACAACCCCCTCTAAGGTATAGGGAATCAAATGTATAAAGGAGAAAGAAAGAGTATTTATTGGAATGTAAATAGTTATGCGAAATGTCTGTAATGTTGTGTACAAAATGTTTTTCTTTTTCTTTGATTGTGAAAATGGACAATTGGGCCACTGGACTATGGGTGGCCAACACCTAAATTGTTCATAGTTAGCACCAGTGTGCTCGACACCCCTGAAGAAAAACCCGTCCGGCGTGCATAGAGTGGGGTCATCAATGCTCTGACGCACGCCCAGAGCCTACGTTGGGGGTTTTATCGCGGCGGGTCCCCCATGGAGCAGTGTAATGGACACCCGGCAGGGAGCCACACTGGACTCTTATAGTACTGTTTGAATTTGTAACGTTAAAGAGAATGTGCCTCCCATATTGGGATGAAATGTATGACATGTTATGTGTTGTTTCCACAGTCCGGGAGTACTGAATTTAACTAAGGGGGAGTGTGGCGCCCTAGGACCTGGTCGCCACAACAGCATTGCCCTCCCAAAGGGTTAATGCTGAGCCTGGAGGTAATTGGGAGATCCATTGGCCAGCAGGTTTAACACCCAACACAGTTCTCCCTACGGCCAGCAGGGGGAGCTCTGAACCTGGAATTCCAGGGAGCCTTCCTCTACCTGACCAGAGGGAGGAAGTGGAGTCAGTCTGAAGGGAGTAGTGGAAGTGAACAGACGCAGAGTGAGCTGTCCTGTGAATCTGGGGCCTGGAGCTGGAGCAGCTTGGCCCAGAGAAGCAGGAATAGCTGAGAGGCAGCAGAGAGACTCAGACATCGGAGTCTGTGGTTGCCAGGGTATAAAATCCGTCCCTGGTAGCCGAGTCCGAAGGGCAGGAGAGCTGCAAGCCCCTGGCCCAGAAACATCCAAGGTACAGCTGTAGCATCAGGGCCCGGTGTGGACTCCAGCGGAGAAGCACCAGAGAGAGGGTCTGCGCAGCCACCTACAGAAAGAAGGGACGTGCTATTGGTCCCAGCAGCGAAGAGGGCCATTGCTGGATTCAGAGAAGCAGGGTCCTATCATCACAAAGCAAAGTACAGGAGTAGGCCTCATACTCAGCTGGCCAGAAAGATCATCCCAAGTACTTCCAGGCCGACCGGATCCCCATCACCACCTGTAACGGTCTCCCAGGACTGGACTGTTCCCAGAGTAAAAGAGGAGAAGGTAAAGAGACTGTTGTTTGTGCCTGGTTCTTTCCTCGCCTGTCGGCCCTGCACCGTGTTAGCCACACAACACCATAGACTTTCACGGGCACCAACGGTATCCCGGGGCATCGCTCCACCTGTGGGGAGCAGTACCATCATAGCTGCCATAACATCACCCCGGAGTTCTCCCATAGCAGCGGCGGCTTAATAGCCGCATACCACAGGTGGCGTCACGAACATTAACTTTAACTCATCAGCCACATATTCAACTGACACCCACCAGGGCCACGGAGCCGGGCCCAGCCACCACTGACTACCACCGGACTAGTCCGGCCCGGCACCGGGTGTCCCATAGCCCTGGGGTGGGCGAGTCAAGTGCACACTGACACTGCTGTATATACATTACAGGAGATGCTGGGGTATACAGCAATAGGGAGATATAAAGCTCTAGAGGGGGACATTCAGCACTGGGGTGGTATACAGCACTGGGCTGGTATACAGCAATGGGGTGGAGGGGACAAACAGCTCTGGGGTGGTATACAGCACTGGGGTGAGGGGACAAATAGCTATGGGGGAGTATAGAGCACTTGGCTGGGGGGACATAACGCTCTGGGGGTATAGAGCCTTGTGGTGGGGGACATAGAGCTCTGGGGGTATACCACACTGGGATGGGGGGGAACTACAGCTCTGGGGTATACAGAACTCGGGTGGGGGGACATATTGCGCTAGAGGGGGGTATACAGCACTGGGGTGGGGGAAATATAGCTCTAGAGGGGGGTATAGAGCACTGGAGTAGGAGGACAAACAGCTCTGAGGGTTATATACAGCACTGGGGTGGGGGGACATATTGCTCTAGAGGGGTGTATAAAGCACTGTGGTGGGGCAGACAGTTTTTGGGGAAACAGAACTGGAGTCAGGGGACAGACAATTCTGGGGTGTATACAGCACTGTGGTGGGTAGACAGTTTTGGGGCTATGCAGTACTATGATGTGAGGCAGACAGTTCTGGGGGTATAAAGCACTGGGGTCAGGGGACAGACAGTTCTGGGGGATATACAGCATTGTTGTTGGGGGGCAGACTGTGGTGGGTCAGGGGACAGTTTTGGGGGGACATACAGCTCGGCGGGATGTTGGTGCTGCAGCTCCTTTTTTCATGGAAGATGCTAGAATGTATAGGCTCCTTCCAGGTACCTTCTCTTCATCTGTGGATGGTAGGTAAGAACACAGCGCTCTAGCGCCGCCCACAGATGAACTTCACTGTCCCTGCACACAACGCTGAGCAGTGACACGCTGCATGCAGGAACGTGCGGCTGCCGCCCAAGCACTGCGGTCTCCCCTGAAATCGATTTGGGGGCTGAGGGATACATGACCGCCACTGCCGACGGCGAGTAGGCCCCCCCGGCAGTCCATGGCCTTGGCATTTGCACATGTGTGTCGGGTGCGGACGCCGGCCCTGACCGCTGTACACGCAGAACACCAGTCATTATATCCATACATCGTATCTGATGTTACATAGGGGATGCTTCATTATAAAGATCATTCCCCTAAGATAACAGAAGATCTGGAGATTGAAGTTTCTGAATAATCTTCTTATGTCTTGCAGGATGAGCCCGTGCCAACTGCCCAGAACTTCTGCCTCCTGACCCGTACCTCAAGTCTCTGCTGCTGTGTGTCACCTCGGCTGCCATAGAACACCATCTCTCTCCATAACATCTTCATGCCCGACCTCTGCCATCGTGGCCCTGCACCACGCTCTTCACTGTGCATCCTCCAATCCTGGGCTGGCACCGGACATCGTCCAGCCTGAAGATACTCTGCCCCCCAGGAGCGGCCTGTGCTTGATGTCCATAAGTCCTGAACTCGGCTCCACACAGGCCGGGTAAGTATGTCACCCACCACATCCACATCCACACTACACGACAAGTATAGACCCCCCACACTACACGACAAGTATAGACCCCCCCACACACAACACGATAGGTATAGACACCCAGACACACTACACAATAGGTATAGACACCCAGACACACTACACAATAGGTATAGACACCCAGACACACTACACGATAGGTATAGACACCCACACACACTACACAATAGGTATAGACACCCAGACACACTACACGATAGGTATAGACACCCACACACACTACACAATAGGTATAGACACCCAGACACACTACACAATAGGTATAGACACCCACACACACTACACAATAGGTATAGGCACACACTACACGATAGGTATAGGCACCCACACACACTACACAATAGGTATAGACACCCACACACATTACACAATAGGTATAGACACCCACACAGACACATAGACATTAGAGGGAGATTTCGGCTTTGATCCTGGGATTTAATCTGATCGCCATATTTGGGGTCAGGAAGGAATTTTTCCCCCTAATATGAGGACAATTGGCCCATTCCTCACAGGGGGTTTTCGCCTTCCTCTGGATCTACACGGCCTTAAATAGGTTTAGTATAATAGATCAATAAGTAGATTTATACAGAACTAGTGTCCAAAAAAAAGTTTATAAAAAATTGTTAATTTTACACACACCAACATTTTTTAGTCCATATATATATAACAATAAATTGTATATTAAAAAAAAAATAATATCTCACATGACAATCAAGTTAGGAGCCCTTGATCCTGGGATTTATTCTGATCGCCATATTTGGGGTCAGGAAGGAATTTTCCCCCCTGATATGAGGATAATTGGCCGATTCCTCACAGGGGGTTTTCGCCTTCCTCTGGATCAACAGCCAATAAGTAGGTTTAGGAAAATAGAATAAAAAAGTAGATTCTCGTATTTATAGAAAAAAAAAACAACATAATCTATATTAATAAAATTGTGTAAAAATATGAAAAAAAATATAATTTACGTAAAATATTTTAGTATAAAAATTGACACAAATATAAACATAAATTTCTCCAAAAATAGAAAATAATTAAATATTTTTTAAAAAATTGCACTTATATATCCCACATCAACTATGAGCCCTTGATCCTGGGATTTATTCTGATCGCCATATTTGGGGTCGGGAAGGAATTTTCCCCCTGATATAAGGATAATTGGCCGATTCCTCACAGGGGGTTTTCGCCTTCCTCGGGATCAACGCGGCTAATAAGCAGGTTTAGGAAAATAAAATAAAAAAACAGATTCTCATATTTATAGCAAAAAATTATATACATACATCTATATTAATAAAATTGTGTAAAAATATGAAAATAATATAATTTACGTAAAATATTTTTAGTATAAAAAATTAACACAAATATAAACAGAAATTGTTTCAAAAATAGAAAATAATTAAATATTTTTTAAAAAAATTACACTTCTGTATCACACATTAAGTACGAGCCCTTGATCCTGGGATTTATTCTGATCGCCATATTTGGGGTCGGGAAGGAATTTTTCCCCCTGATATAAGGATAATTGGCCGATTCCTCACAGGGGGTTTTCGCCTTCCTTTGGATCAACAGCCAATAAGTAGGTTTAAGAAAATAGAAAAAAAAAGTACATTCTTGTATTTATAGCAAATTATATATATATATATATATATATATATACACATCTATATTAATAAAATTGTGTAAAACTATGAAAATAATATAAATATAAACTACTCCAAAAATAGAAAATAATTAAATATTTTTTTTAAAAAATTACACTTCTGTATCACACATTAACTATGAGCCCTTGATCCTGGGATTTATTCTGATCGCCATATTTGGGGTCGGGAAGGAATTTTCCCCCCTGATATGGGGATAATTGGCCGATTCCTCACAGGGGGTTTTCGCCTTCCTCTGGATCAACAGCCAATAAGTAGGTTTAGGAAAATAGAATTAAAAAAAGGTTCTTATATTTATAGCAAAACAATAATTAAAAAAATAGAATTTTTGTTAAATATAATATTTTAGATTCAACATGTTTTAGTTGACACAAAAACCTGAATTAGTAAAAAAAAAATAATGCCCATAAAGAGGATTATTAATGTGATCGTTGTATAAATGACACTTACACATAATACAATAAGTGATTTTATCTATAAATAAAAACTTTTTTACCCCTCTACATCTTTGTTCTTGTCTTTATTTCATTGGATGTCCATTGGGTGAATGTGGGTATAAGCGGGTTTTACACGCAGCGACATCGCTAACGAGATGTCGTTGGGGTCACGGAATTCGTGACGCACATCCGGCCTCGTTAGTGACGTCGTTGCGTGTGACACGTACGAATGACCAAAATTACTCACCTTATCGTTGATCGTTGTCCGGTCGTTCTAATCCCGATTATCGTTGCTGCTTTTGCACGCAGGTTGTTCGTCGTTCCTGAGGCAGCACACATCGCTACGTGTGACAACCCGGGAATGACGATTTACAGCTTACCTGCGTCCTCCAGCAACGAGGTGGGCGTGACTTTCCTTCAGCTGCTCTCCGCCCCTCGGCTGCTATTGGCCGCCTGCCGTGTGACGTCGCTGTGACGCCGCACAAACCACCCCGTTAGAAAGGAGGCGGTTCACCGGCCACAGCGACGTCACAGGGAAGGTAAGTCCGTGTGACGGGGCCTAACGATATTGTGTGCCACGGGCAGAGATTTGCCCGTGACGCACAAACGACGGGGGTGGGTACGATCGTCAGCGATATCGCTAGCGATGTCGCTGTGTGTAAAGCCCGCTTTAGCCCCGGGGTCTTCTTCTCCAGCAATATGGACCTTTTGTTCACTGTCATTATTTTTTTCTTTCTTTTAAACTATTCACAGATTTTGTTGATTTCAAATATTTTTATTTATATTTTGCGTACAAGACATATTTTAACAATTCCAACCTTTCCACCCACTCTTAGGCGGGCTTTACACGTTGCGGCATCAGTAACGATATATCGTCGGGATCACGTCATTAGTGACGCACATCCGGCGCCGGTAGCGACATCACAGCGTGTAAACCCTAGGAGCGACGATCAAAGATCGCAAAAACCTCAAAAATCGTTGATCGGTGACACGTCGCTCCTTTTCATAATATCGCTGCCGCTGCCAGTACGATGTTGTTTGTCGTTCCTGCAGCACCACAAGCCGCAGGAACGACAAACATCTCCTTACCTGTGTCCCGCCAGCAATGAGGAAGGAAGAAGGTGGGCGGGATGTTATGTCCCGCTCATCTCCGCCCCTCCGCTTCTATTGGCCGGCCGATTAGTGACGTCGCGGTGACATCGCTATGACGCCAAATGCACCTCCCCCTTGAAGGAGGGATTGTTCAGCCGTCACAGCGACGTCGCCGACCAGGTATGTGCCTGTGAAGCTGCCGTAGCGATAATGTTCCCTACGGCAGCAATCACCACATATCGCATGTACGACGGGGGCGGGTGCTATCACGATCGACATCACTAGCAATTGCTAGAGATGTCGCAGCGTGTAAAGCCCGCCTTAGTGTCCCTGTGCACTAAAATTTCCCTAGATTTTCCCTATTGTCCTGTAACTGCCTAATTTTGAGGGAGAGCCGGCGTCAGCACCCGGCAAACCCGGTCAAATATGAGGCTGTATACTACATGAAGGTGCCTAATACTATCTGGGTCTGTACTGTGCTATATGGGGCTGTATACTACATGAGGGTGCCTAATGCTAATTGGCTCTGCACTGTGCTATATGGGGCTGTATACTACATGAGGGTGCCTAATACTATCTGGGTCTGTACTGTGCTATATGGGGCTGTATACTACATGAGAGTGCCTAATGCTAATTGGCTCTGCACTGTGCTATATGGGGCTGTATACTACATGAGGGTGCCTAATACTATCTGGGTCTGTACTGTGCTATATGGGGCTGTATACTACATGAGGGTGCCTAATACTATCTGGCTCTGCACTGTGCTATATGGGGCTGTATACTACATGAGGGTGCCTAATACTATCTGGCTCTGCCCTGTGCTATATGGGGCTGTATACTACATGAGGGTGCCTAATACTATCTGGGTCTGTACTGTGCTATATGGGGCTGTATACTACATGAGGGTGTCTAATACTATCTGGCTCTGCACTGTGCTATATGGGGCTGTATACTACATGAGGGTGTCTAATGCTATCTGGATCTGTACTGTGCTATCTACGGGCTGTATACTACATGAGGGTGCCTAATGCTATCTGGCTCTGCACTGTGCTATATACGGGCTGTATACTAAATGAAGGTGCCTAATGCTATCTAGGTCTGCCCTGTACTATATATGGCTATATACTACATGAAGATGCCTAATACTATCTGGGTATGCACCCTGCTATATGGAGCTGTATACTACATGAGGGTGCCTATTACTATCTAGGTTTGTACTGTGCTATATAGGGCTGTATACTACCTGAAGGTGCCTAATACTACCTGGGTCTGTACTGTGCTATATGGGGCTGTATACTGCATGAAAGTGCCTAATGCTATCTGGGTCTGTACTGTGCTATATATGGCTGTATACTACATCAAGGTGCTTAATGCTATCTGGGTCTGTACTGTGCTATATGGGGCTATATACTACATGAGGGTGCCTAATGCTATCTGGATCTACACTGTGCAATATATGGGCTATGCACTACATGAGGGTGCCTAATGCTATATGGGGCTGTATACTACATGAAGGTGCCTAATTCTATATGGGTCTGCACTATGCTATATAGGGGCTGTGCACTACATGAGGGTGCCTAATGTATCTAGGTCTGCATTGTGTTATATGGGGGCTGTGTACTACATGAGGGTGCCTAATGGTTTATGGTTCTGCATTGTGCTATATGTGGACTGCTTAATGTTATATGGGGGTTGTATAGTGCCATATGGGAGCTACACAGTGCCATATGGGGGCTGCATAGTTCCATAAGGAGGCTGCATAGTGCCATATCGGGGCTGCATAGTGCAATATGGAGGCTGCATAATGCTACATGGGGGCTACATAATATTATATGGAGGACTATGAGGGTTTCACAACACTATATGGAGGAATATGGGGGCTACATACTACTAGAACCCCAGAGTTGTATGTTCCCTCCACCCTGGTGCTGTATACCCCCTCAGAGCTGTATGTCCCCCCACCCCAGTGCTGCACACTCCCCAGAGCTGTATGTCCCCCCACCCCAAAGCTGTATACCCACAGAGCTGCATGTAACCCCCACCTCAGAGCTTTCTGTCCCCCCACCCCAGAGCCACTGCCCCTCTCTAGAGCTGTATACCCCACTTTGCTGTATACCCCTTTCCTCAGTAATATGTATGCCCCCAGTAATGTGTATGTCCCCAGCCTCTATTGTGATGTATACAGCAGTGTTAGTGTTCTCTGTGTGCGGCCATGTCTGTTAATCATGGCCACCAATCAGCGTGGCACCATCACATGCCCAGGAGGAGCTGGACGGACACAAGTGGGGAGGTGAATGAAGGCTGTTGCCGGCTTCCCAATATTACAAATATCTCTAATGTGTCTGTGTGTGCATGTATGATCTGTATCTAAGTATGTCACTGTATATGACTGTGTCTAGATTTATGTCTATATATATATATGTGTTTTTGTGAATTTTTCTTTAAATGTATATGTGAACGTATGCCTGTATGTGTATGTATCTGTGCATGTCTATGTGTGGATGGGGCCCACTGAGACTCGTTCGCCCAGGGCCCACAAAAACCTGCAGCCGGCCCTGTGTGGGGGTCGGCACCCTATGTATGAAGGAATGGGTGCCCCCACTCCGCGGCGGCTTGCCCTTCCTGTATATTCCCTTTTGCTATCTATTAGGGGAATTAGGGTAGGTATAGACACCTGTGTAGAAGGATAGATTTAAGTGTTTAAGAATTACAGGATAGATATAGCTTTCCACCAGTCTGGGCGGGAATTATACGGCTCTATTAAAATTTGTGTTGACCCACTTGATGGACTGACTGAAATTTAACGACCCAATGCGTTTCTCCACACACTTTTGGAGTTCATCATGGGTCTCTTGAAAACAATAGACAACACTTATTTGATAAAAGTATATCAATTTAACAAATAAGTGTTGTCTATGGTTTTAAAAAGACCCCTGATGAACCCCAAAAGTGTGCGGAGAAACGCATCGGGTCGTTAAATTTTAGTCAGTCCATCAAGTGGGTCAACACAAATTTTAATAGGGCCCTATAATTCCCGTCCAGACTGGTGGAAAGCTATATCTATCCTGTAATTCTTAAACACCTAAATCTATCCTTCTACACAGGTGTCTATACCTACCCTAATTCCCCTAATAGATAGCAAAAGGGAATATACAGGGAGGGCAAGCCGCCGCGGAGTGGGGGCACCCATTCCTTCATACATAGGGTGCCGACCCCCACGTATAGGCAGTTACAGGACAATAGGGAAAATCTAGGGACATGTTAGTGCACAGGGACACTAAGGCGGACTTAGCACGTTGCGACATCGCAAGCCGATGCTGCGATGTCGCACGCGATAGGTCCCGCCCCCGTCGCAGGTTCGATATCGTGTGATAGCTGACGTAGCGTAAATTATCGCTACGCCAGCTTCACATGCACTCACCTGCCCTGCGACCGTCGCTCTGGCCGGCGACCCGCCTCCTTCCTAAGGGGGCGGGTCGTGCGGCGTCATAGCAACGTCACACGGCAGGCAGCCAATAGCGGCGGAGGGGTGGAGATGAGCAGGATGTAAACATCCTGCCCACCTCCTTCCTTCCGCATATCCTACAGAAGCCGCGGTGACGCCGGTAGGAGATGTTCCTCGCTCCTGCGACTTCACACACAGCGATGTGTGCTGCCGCAGGAGCGAGGAACAACATCGGACCGTCGCGTCAGCGTAATTATGGATTACGCCGACGCTGCACCGATGATACGATTACGACGATTTTGTGCTCGTTAATCGTTTCATCTAGGCTTTACACCCTACGATGTCGCATGCAATGCCGGATGTGCGTCACTTTCAATTTGACCCCACCGACATCGCACCTGTGATGTCGTAGTGTGCAAAGCCCGCCTAAGGGTGGATGGAAAGATTGGAATTGTTAAAATATGTCTTGTACGCAAAATATAAATAAAAATAATTAAAATCAACACTATGGACCTTGATGGGGTCGTCCGGTCTCATGTAAAGTTTCCCCATACAATACATGTAGGTAATGGTGCTGGGAATAAACCCCATAGAGGTCTTTGGCTCTTGATTAACCCTTTTGTTAGGGAAGCCCCAGGTGATCACTTGATCCCTTCTGTATAAACGCCCTGATTTTAGTGGACACCCAGCAGCGAGTGCCCAATCTCTACAGCACCTCAATAGTAGTATTACTCATTAGTCTCTGCGCAGTCCATGGAAATCATGGAGGTGTTGGCTCCTCAAGAGCAGGAGACACCAATTGTTGGTCTTCTCCCCCCTGGGTAATAGATGAGAATACAAAGTTCTCAGATCTCCATAAATTTGGAAATTGTGTTTTTCTAACCTGGTTAATCACATTAAATGGTTATGTAATGCAGAGGGTTTGTTACAGTGTAGCAGTGTGCACAGGATAGACTATTCATCTCATGGAGGATTGCCTGCCACAGCCCCATACACCGATTACTGGCTGCAACTTAGTTCTCATCAATTAAATTGGAGAGTTGCAGTACCCAGGAGTGACCACTACATGATGGAGGGCGCTGTGGTGTCCTTGCTCTGTACATGGTTTATGGCAAATCATCCACCATGGAGCTGTCATTTCTAATAGTTACTCTCTACAAAGTGACAAAATAGAGGATTTGACACCAGACGAGACAATCTTTGCTGCACATAATTGTATTTCGGGCTTTTCAGAGTAAATCCCCGACCCCAGAGCCCCCAAAGGAGAGACGGGAGCCCCCTAGAAACAGGTTCACAACCAGAAAAGAGGTGACAGTGTGAGCAGAGCCGTAATGTCAGCCCCTCCGTGCAGGGTCATACGCCCCTGTGAAGCCCCGCAGGTGTGGTGTCGGTGTCGGTGCATTACCTTCAGGGACTCCACGTTGCTGGATCTCCGTCACTGGTAGGAAATCTTCTTGTTTGATCGTGACGCCACTCTCAGTATTGCGGTCAGTGGGGACCGCCACTGCAGGTTAGGGGATGCCTGGGGCTGATGGTGGGTGCAGTCGGATGTAGTAGCCTCCTGAGAGTGAGGCAAGCCCCAGAGCCCTGTGTAGGTTTGTAGTACCACAAGTCGCAGAATAACCACACAGGCAGGAATGTCTTTCAAGGGCTTTACTCACATTTGATGGCAGGGTGAGTAGCCCGGGCGTAGCTGGGATGAACCAGATGGGAACCAGGTATCCTTCAGGCTGACGTTATGAGGGTGACTACTGACTCGCCTTCCTTAGCCCTTGGTGGTTTGGGGTAACCCCGACTTTGAGTCCCTATGGGGGTCACCCAGGGAAGATGCTGCAGCCTCTCTCCCCTTCGTTTGCCGTTTGCTTGTTCCCCGGACCAGGCCACTCCAGCCTCTTGCCTCCTATGACCTATGGGCCCTAACTTGTGGTTACGTGGCTGCGGCTTTTGTAGTGTTGTGGTGTGGGCTTTAAGAGCCCCACACCGGCAGGTTTAGCAGAAGAAAGTTGAATCTATCCTTGCTTCGGGATCTGCCGCCCGGTTGGGCCTGGTGCTCTCTAGCAGTCTCCTTACTTCCCACTCCGTTGCACTCGCTAGCTGAAGCTGGCTTTCAGGCAGCACTCCTAGTTGACCGTTCTCCCCCGTCTGTAGCCACTGCGCGGACGCTGTCAGATTGCACAGCTCCAGGGATCTGCTCCTCACTCGAGCTCCCTGGACTCTACACTGAACTGGCTCACTGCTCCTCCTCTCCTGTTCTTGCCTACGCCACCTAGCAACCAGACTCTCTACCACACCCCTTGAGAGGAGATGGAGGCTCTACCCCCTCCACTATTCCAGTGAAGGTGAAGGCTTGCCCCCTCCTGGGATCCCCAGGGGTCCTCTCATGGGTACATGTGTGAGACCTGATCACTATGCGCCTGTGTTCCACACCCCAGTCAGCCTTCTGGATTACCTGTATCGTACTGTCCCCAGCATGGGTGCAGTACTCAGTGGTGCCTGACCAGGTCAGGGGCGCCACATTCCCCCTTAGTTATCACCAGCACGTCCTCGGGCTGCAAGACAACATTTTAAAATGCATAAAACATTAAAACATGTAAAACATTTAAAAGCACCAGGTACCAGACATCACCACCCTCCACCCACAAGTCCGTTAACCCACCCAAAACCCTCTCAGGAGGCAGGTCACCGGTCCTGTTGGTAACCAGGTCTGGGCCATCCGTTTCCCCAGACCTTTCCTCCAATCTTCCTCTCCCGTTGGCCGCGACTTCAGCCACTTCTGGCAGGATGTAGAGGCGGCTTACATGGGCTGGTGGTTTCAGGGTATACCTGGCCTGGTGGATCCGCGCCTTCAGCCTCTTCTGGCAGGATTCAGAGGCGGCCTCCACAGTTGGTGCTGACCAGGTACCCTCTTTGTGGTGGTGAGCCAAGGCCCCATAAACAGACGTGCTCTCTGGTCGCAGGTGAGCCAAGGCCCTTTTCTACGGACGGGCCCCCCTGGTTGCAGACGAGCCAAGCCCCTAAACAGGCTGGCCCTGGTGGTGGTGCCACTGGTGTAACTATTTACACTGCGAGAGTTTGTGGCTATAGCAAGTTCATAGCCTTAAAGTTTATTTCTCACAATAGTTTTTGTGGGCACATTCTTAAACATAAACGTTGCAAAACAAACTTTTCAAAACTTCAACTGGTAACTTCTCTTCTTACTTTACTTTTACTCCTCCATTTCACCAGGGCGTGGGCATGTAGGGCACCGGCACCTGTGACTTTCTTGCTCTCCGTCGTCGTCCGTGGTTGTTTCATCTGTAGGATCTTTATCTTTCCGTTCTTGGTCTTCGTCTGTTTCTTTATCTCTGTCTTTTCTTTCTTGTCTTTCTTGTCTTTCTTGTCTTTCTTGTCTTTCTTGTAGCATGGGATGGCTGTAAGGTTTGCTGGGACATAACGCTACGTCCAGGGCATACAATCCCCTTTCGCCTTGATGCATGGTGAACTGAACTGAGTCTCCCATCTTTAGATTTCTGCCAGGGTGTCCTCTAGGCAGATGAGCGCTTACATCTCTCCTGTTAACAAATATCCCCTCCTTGATGCCAGGGGCTACAATGAATCCATAACCACTTCTCAGATTGAAATCTTCCACTACGCCATTACACAGGGGTCCTCTGGCCTGGGCTTTGGACCTTCTTAGGCACCTTTTCTCCTCCAGGTCTCTGACCGTGACTTCTCTCTGCTCTGGGGATTGTGGTGCTGGAGCAACCTGTGTTCTGCTGCGCCGTGTCTTGCGGGCTGGATTCATGCCTGTGGGCTCCCAGGTGAGGTCTTTGGGTTGATCTTCGTCTGCAGACGGTGTCAAATCTTCCTCATCCCAGCGAGAGTAGGGCAGCATCTCTGGCTCTGGGTATGGGTCCACTGCTGGTGGCACTGGAGTCAGCTCCTCAGCTTCCTGGCCTCCTCTCCCCCTTAGTTCTTCACTGCACTCTGGTTGTGGCAGTGCTGGGGATGGGCTTTCTTCAGCTGGTCTGGGCGGTGGACTCTCTGGCGCGGCTGCAGGGGTTGCCTGAATCTCCTTGGGGGTATACGGAGGGAGCAGATACCGATCCACCATCTCTTGTGGGAACTGGGCCTCTAGGTCAGCCTTCAGCTTCCAGTATTCAGGGTCCTCTCCTATCAGGGTCTTCCTAGCAGGGACCTCTCTGGACTGGGGAGCGGTGTCTGCTCTGGCCTTGCAGGCCGGGGAAAATAGTGATGCAATCTCTTGGCGGGCCGCGCCCTGTATGGCGGCGGCCTGGTCTTGGCGGGCCGCGCCCGGCATGGCGGCGGCCTGGTCTTGGCGGGCCGCGCCTGGCATGGCGGCGGCCTGGTCTTGGCGGGCCGCGCCTGGCATGGCGGCGGCCTGGTCTTGGCGGGCCGCGCCCGGCATGGCGGCGGCCTGGATCAGTGTCGCTGTTGCAGGGGGCTCCGTGCAGGCTGGGCTGGACGTCGCTGCAGCGTTCGGAGCTTGGCGGGCCGCACCCGGCGGGGCTGCGGCCTGGTTCAGCATCTCACTTGCGGCGCGGACGAGCGTCGCTGCTGCGGTGGGGTCTTGGCGGACCGGGTTTAGCAGGGTGGCAGCCTGGGTCAGCGTCACACCTGCAGCACGGATGAGCACTGCCGTGGTGGTCGGAGCCCTGCGGGACAGGCGGGGCATGGCTGCGGCTGCCTGAGCTTGGCGGGCCGCACCTAGCGTGGCTGCGGCCTCACTCAGCGTCGCCGCACCGGGCGCCTCCTCTGGGACCGCGGTCGTAGCAGCTAGGGTCGGGGCTCTTGTTCTAGCCGGGGCAACACCGGACTCACCCATCGGGGTCTGAATCGTCGTCGCCGCTCGATCCGGCAGGCTCCGCGCGGCTCTCTCCTCATAGGTCCGGACCGCTGCAGCCATCTCCAGGAGCTCCTTGCGTTCTTCCCTAAGCTGTCGCACAATCCCGGCCTCCAGCCGGTCACAGAAGAGGGCAAGCTCCCGGCACCACCAGGCAGCAGAGCCTGGTTCTGGGTTTCCGCGTCTGGATTCCATTTCTGCTCTCCGCAGCAGCAGGTTTGTGGCTTCCCTTCTCTCCCGCCGTTTCTGGACGCTTCCGCTTTCTTCATCAGCGAGGTCAGGACTCTGCAGGGGATCTCTGGGTAGCCGCACCTCTTCGTGGGCGGTAACTTCTTCCAGCGCGGGCTGCTGTTGTTTTTCAGCGCGCTTTTCATGGTGGCAATATGGCGGCGCTTCCAATTTTTCAAGCGGACCGCCCAGGCACATGGTCACCTGTCTCAACAGGTCTAGTCCTTATCCTGTTCGTGACGCCAGATGTGAAGCCCCGCAGGTGTGGTGTCGGTGTCGGTGCATTACCTTCAGGGACTCCACGTTGCTGGATCTCCGTCACTGGTAGGAAATCTTCTTGTTTGATCGTGACGCCACTCTCAGTATTGCGGTCAGTGGGGACCGCCACTGCAGGTTAGGGGATGCCTGGGGCTGATGGTGGGTGCAGTCGGATGTAGTAGCCTCCTGAGAGTGAGGCAAGCCCCAGAGCCCTGTGTAGGTTTGTAGTACCACAAGTCGCAGAATAACCACACAGGCAGGAATGTCTTTCAAGGGCTTTACTCACATTTGATGGCAGGGTGAGTAGCCCGGGCGTAGCTGGGATGAACCAGATGGGAACCAGGTATCCTTCAGGCTGACGTTATGAGGGTGACTACTGACTCGCCTTCCTTAGCCCTTGGTGGTTTGGGGTAACCCCGACTTTGAGTCCCTATGGGGGTCACCCAGGGAAGATGCTGCAGCCTCTCTCCCCTTCGTTTGCCGTTTGCTTGTTCCCCGGACCAGGCCACTCCAGCCTCTTGCCTCCTATGACCTATGGGCCCTAACTTGTGGTTACGTGGCTGCGGCTTTTGTAGTGTTGTGGTGTGGGCTTTAAGAGCCCCACACCGGCAGGTTTAGCAGAAGAAATTTGAATCTATCCTTGCTTCGGGATCTGCCGCCCGGTTGGGCCTGGTGCTCTCTAGCAGTCTCCTTACTTCCCACTCCGTTGCACTCGCTAGCTGAAGCTGGCTTTCAGGCAGCACTCCTAGTTGACCGTTCTCCCCCGTCTGTAGCCACTGCGCGGACGCTGTCAGATTGCACAGCTCCAGGGATCTGCTCCTCACTCGAGCTCCCTGGACTCTACACTGAACTGGCTCACTGCTCCTCCTCTCCTGTTCTTGCCTACGCCACCTAGCAACCAGACTCTCTACCACACCCCTTGAGAGGAGATGGAGGCTCTACCCCCTCCACTATTCCAGTGAAGGTGAAGGCTTGCCCCCTCCTGGGATCCCCAGGGGTCCTCTCATGGGTACATGTGTGAGACCTGATCACTATGCGCCTGTGTTCCACACCCCAGTCAGCCTTCTGGATTACCTGTATCGTACTGTCCCCAGCATGGGTGCAGTACTCAGTGGTGCCTGACCAGGTCAGGGGCGCCACACCCCCAGGTCACAAGGGTCTAAACTGCTCTTTCCAGGGAATATTTACACATCTGAATTGTGGTATTATACAAGTTATACAGTCACTTACATGAGGGTCCTCGTGCTCAGTGGTGATCTTGTGGAGGCAGCAGAGCCTGATTTACGCTCTTTTCAGGTTTCGGGGCGTCCTCCATAGCATTGGTGCCATTCCCCCATTCATCAGCCTCAGGTTTCTACAAGAGGAGAGAAATAAATGTAATGTCAGAAGAACGTCCGGCCCCCAATATAGCAGATTCCCTCCATGTCACTAATTCTGCCAAATCACACACAGTGTTCTCTAGATCAGGTTTCCAGAGCTCCAGTCCTCATGGACACTACACATCAGTAGTGATGGGGGATCCTGGGCTGTAAAGTTGGGGGTTTGTACTGAACACATGGTGATTGTGCACACGACCCCGATCACGGCCTTTCCTGGGAATCTCGTGTTACAGTTCGGGTCCAGGGGCTGTAAAAGAAAGCGCATTATTAAAAAACATTATGATCATACTTACAGGTCCCGCGACGCGTCCTGCAGACTCTGTCTCCCGCCGCTTCTGCCTCCGGTCATTGCTGTGCCGTCCGGTAGCCAGCACGGAGTTACAGGACCTTCCGTGA